>NC_052503.1:54712831-55052247 GCF_016617805.1 Bactrocera tryoni
TTTTTTAACTTGAGCGGCTTCCTTGTTGATGTTGTTGCTGGCGGGATAAAGGTTATTAATTTTCTCACATAAGTTATGGTACTTTTTCCAATTGGCCTTTTCAGTTAAGAATATGGGAGCATGCTTGATCATATTTGCTTTGTTACAATTTAAGTAAAAAATTATTGGATAATGATCACTGCCACAGAGATCATCCAAGACTTTCCAAGAAAAGAGTGGATAAATATTCGTTGATGATAATGAAACATCTACATGAGTAAATGTTTTGTGTGTAGAGAAGTGCGTAGATGTTTTATTATTTAGGACAGATAAGTCAAGTGAACAAATGAGTTCCTCAAAGCTTTTGCCTCTGCGGTTTTGGATAGGGGAGCCCCAAAGCGGGCTCCACGCGTTAAAATCCCCACAAATGATGAGTGGTTTAGATAGAGAAATCAAAATACTTTTCAGCTCGTGGAAATCAATAGCACTGCTTGGCGGAAAATAAACTGAGATCACTGTGAAAGTTAACATAGCTTTGATTTGGAGGGCAATTATATTTAAGTTAGTTTCGATCTGAATACGTTTGTGGCAAATGTTTTTTTTTAATCAGCAAACCAACGCCGTGAATATTAGTTTGATTCGTATTGTGGAAATATGCTACGTATGGAGAAGGTGCTAAAAATGTATTCCCATATCCAATATTGGTCTCTTGCAGAGCAATAAGATCTGGTTTAAATTCAGTAGTGAGTAACTGAAGCTCATGATAATTATTAAATAAACCATTTATATTCCATTGTAAAAAAGTTAACATATTTAATGGCTGGAATTAGAAGCTCAAAGTAAGTAATTATTATATTGATATATACGGAAAACTAAAGAGCATTAACTGTCCGAATCATCAGACATTTTCTGTAATTGTGTAAGAGAAAGAACTCTGTTAATTGATGCAGGTGGAGAGAAACAATTGCCGAAAACTGTCATCAGTGGTTAAGCTATGAGTAGTTGAGAATTTTGTGCTTTATTGAGTGACGCTGCACTATTTAAGTTTACGGTGGTATCTCCGAGAGAAGTACTAGCATGGTTATAGCATTCATCATCTGAGCTAATATTTGAGTGGAGAGTGGTTTGCTTATTAGAGAGCATTCGCTTTGATTGTTGGTTAGCTGATTTCTATTTAGTTGGGCTGAGATCAGAGTGGAGAGTTTTTTGGTAGTTAGCTGTGATTTGAGTAGAATTTTGAAGAGAGTTATTTTGATTATTGGGCTGTTGATTAGTAAGACTATTGCTTGAGAAAATTTGTGTTTGGTCGCTGGAGACTTTTGGATTTGAAGGGGATTTATGAATGATAGTTGATGAATTGGTGCTAGAATTCTCCTTGTTCTCATTACTTACCGTTGAGAGGAACCGGTACTTGGTGCAGTAGTATTAGCACGTGAGTTTGCTGGAGACGAAAGCACAGCGGCGTAGGAAATTATGGGGTTAGCTGGGGGTAATGTGACTTGCTTTAGATATATATTTTTGGCTTCCTTCATCGAGCATTTATTTCTGGTTTTATAGTTAAAATTTCTTTAGCTTGCTTAAACCTTTTACACTCACTTGAGGATGACGGATGTGGCTCAAGAACAATTGGCACACTTAACTCGAGTGCAGTCGTTTGGGTGATGGGAGAAAGGAGCATGTTACACATGTCGGACTATTTTTGCACCAGTTTGCGGTGTGCCCTAGCAATTGGCACGATCTGCACCTCATAGGGTTGGGAATGTACTCCTAACCTTTACGGAGTGCCACGAAATATCTATTTTGCTGGGGAGTTTGTATGAGTCGAAGGACAGGAGAACAACCCACTGGGAGTTGCCTTACCGTCAACTACTTTGTTGAATTTATGAATTGAAGTAACGCCTTGGCTGCTTAATTCTTTTACAATTTCCTCATCACTTACTTTATTGAGGTAAGGAGCATATATTGTTCCCTTTGTTGTGTTCAGCGAGGCATGAAATGAAAATTTGACAGAGCATACACCATGTAGCCGTGCGTAGTAGCCAGAAATTTTTGGGCAATTTTTATATCTTTTACTAGAAGCAGAAGGTTTCCGTCTCTAAGCTCAGATATGGAAATAACATCTTTGCTGATAATTTGTATGGCTTTGTGCACCACCGCAAAACATGAAGTCTGAAATTTTTTTATTAACATCATCACATGCTAGAATAAGAAATTTTGGGTCTGCCACAACGACGTTTGGTAGTTCGGGGAAAATATTAATAGGCGAACCATTAGAAAGTTTTTTCTTTTTGCGTGGGTAATCGTTTGCAAGTAGTGCAAAACGATTCGCCCTACTAGCACTTGCCCCTAGGGGCATTTCACAATTTGAACAAACTCACCAAGCCTGAATAAAAAATATTCAGTGAATGATAAATATGAAGCAAAGCTTTACACTAATCAACGAATAGAGGCAAAAGAGAATAACGGAACTGAGACCGCACTGAAATCACTATAATAGCGAACTTAACACGACCAAACACTTTGAGTGCTAGACGCTGACTGATAAGTGACAATAGGCTTTACGGTCATAGTATACATCCACCTGATGATACCTGACTTGCAGCCCCAGGATCTACCGGCTAGGCTTCTACATATCATCAGTGCCTTGGTGGCTCTGGGCAGTGTTAATACCATGTGCCTATTCCACCGTAAGGTTGAGACTAGTGTGAGACTTAGGAATTTCACATCTTTAGGCACCTCCAATTCCCTGCCACCAAGGGTTAGCGGGCTCAAGTCCGGAAGAGATCTTCGCTTTAAAAAAACGACGAAAGTTGTTTTTGACGGATTGATGTTTAACATTACCGTATTGAACCATCCCTTTGCTAGGCTTAAGCCCATTTGGACTATGCCGAAGAAAGTGTTCTCAATTTTACTTTGTGCCATTATGACAATGTCATCGGCGTACTCCTGGCACCGAATCCCATTATTTGTTAGCAACTCAAGGAACTCATATACTACTAGGGTTTATAGTATGTAGGGGAATAGAACTTCGCCCTGTGGGCAACCCCTCGTAGTACCAACAGTCTTCCTCCTAATACGCAGTACGACCTCTGACATACTGGCGCCGGCACATACCTCTACTCCAATGCCTGGATGACGCTTGGAAGGGACGCAATATCAAAAACACCTTCGATGTCTAGAATGGCGCATATCGCAATATCGCCATTTTCCAGCGAATTCTGTCATCAGTCCAACGAAATGTGGCAGGAGCTGCCGTCCGCTTCTGGTGACTTATAGTTCGAGAAGGCTATATTTTGCTATAGTGCCCGATATCTGCAGTTTCCACAAACATAATAAGAGAAGGACGTGTACAAAATTTCAGTCAAAAATTGACGACTCATCACAACACGCTGACCATTCATATACATACATATATGTACATTTTATGAGGTCTCTGAGGTTTCCTTTCGGCGGTTATAAAATATTGAAATAAATATCTGCGAGCTTTAAGCGATTGGCCGGTATAAGGCGACGCATGATCATTGGCGAAACCATACTTATATAATGTATTACATCGTCACCTAAAATGCAACACAACTTATTATAGAAAAATTCGAAACTTCTTCTTCTTTATAGGCGTAGACACCGATTACGCGGTTATAGCGGAGTATATAACAGCGCGTCAATTGAAGATTCCAAGTGTATCCAGGTCCTTCTCCACCTGGCCTTTCCAACAGAGTGTATGTCTTTCTCTTTCTCTGCTTCCCCCGGTGGGTACTGCGTCGAATATTTTCAGAGCTGGAGCGTTTTCATCCAATGCCGTCGTATATCTCATACAGCTCATCGTTCCATAGGCAGCGGTATTCGCCGTTGCCAATGCGCAAAGGGCCATAAATCTTCCGCACTTCGACTCATAGGATGTTGTCTTTGCCCATGCCTCTGCACAATATAGCCAGACGTGGATGATGTGTGACTTGTAGAATTTGGTCTTTGTTCGTTTGGAGAAATCAAGCAAAAGTTATATTTGTGATAAAAATATGTTGTCCCATGTGTAATGGCCTTTCAAAAAGCGCCCAATGTTAGCCATCCAACTTATTGCATGCGAATAAATAAACAAATAGCACATAATATGTAGAAGATTATGGTACTTTTGGCAATTAAATTGGAAAACTAAAAAAATAAATAAATTCTCCTTTTAAACATATTCCGTACATGCTTACAAAAACAACAAAATCCTACATCACTTTCATAAGCAAATTAAATTGTTTTACACTCGGCTGCCAATGCACTAACCTTTCGGCTGAGAGAGCACTCAAATATGTCAACTGAACCCAAAGAGTAAAGCTTAGTGAATAGAATAAAAACTATGTATATAAGGACACATTATTTTTTTGAAAATAGTTTTGTTAGAGATCATTTCAATATAAAAATGTTAGTTTTCAGAATAATTAATCCGTTAAAATTTTATAACAAAGTTTTTAAATTAAATAAAAAAAAACGAAAATATAAATTTTAAAAGTCTCGACTCGCATACATATGTATGTATATAAAAATATTTAATATTTATAAACACGTATGCAAATTTTGCTATAAATTTTTGTTTAAAAAATATTATTCTCATCTTCAGTTTTTGAATTCATCCTTCTCAATAAAATCTTCTTCACTGCTCATATATGTATCTACAAACCAGCTTAATCCTTTTCGCTTACTGGGTATACAATTCAACTGCAGTAATTTGCTGTTCGAATCAAATATTTAGTTCCGCTTGCCTGCTTTTAGGCGCCCAAATGAATTTAAATGCTTCTCTGCGCACATAAACACACTAATGACCTATTTTGCGCGGGAATTCAAAGTGCAAATGGAATTTTCAATCAATAAATCAAAGAGGCGCTAAGCACTAAAATGCGCAGGGCTATGCACGCATATCTGTTGGAATGCTATACACGCACACATGCATAAATAATTGCGGATATACATATACTCATGTATTTAGTGGCGTGAATGGGATTGAAAATGTGCTTTTGTTGCGAACCGGCCGCTGGTTCGTTAAACACTTCTGGTTAACTAAGCAAAGGAAGTGTATATTCGAGTATCGGAGAGGCTGCGAATTATTTAGCAGATGAATTGAAACAATCGCTGCACGATTTTAAGCTGATATGAAGTTAAATATGGTCGTAATGTATTACAGAGTACAAAATCATTGAATTTTTTTAAAGACACAATAATAAACAAAATTGAAACATCGCTATTTATTGAGTAAAGGCATTGATGCAGAACTATTGAATTGCTTTTTGTTAAAGTCCTTAGATCAAAGAAATTTTTAAGGTTGCCACTTATTTAAAATTTTAGTTCTAGAATTTCAATGTCCATAATTTAATTCTTCGTTCTCATTTTTGAGTTAATACAAAGGCAAAAAGGTGAACACATATTTTATCTAATCAAATTTCACTCGGACTGTTGCACTTAAACTGCGCGAGTTACGTGAATTAAAACATCCGATTCCAAAGAGTGATCAAAACTTAATGCTTTATTGTATTTTTAGTTCGAGGGCATCGTAACAGTTATTATAATAAGAATAAATAGCTTAAAGAAAAATAGGAAAATGTTGTCGGCAGCTTAAGTGTAACATAATATACAATGTTTATGAACATAATTTTTGTAGACATGTTTACATACATTACAACGCGCGCTAACCGAATGGATAAGAAATATTTTCCTAGATTGCTACACACATTTCTTAAGTTCATGCAGAGTTTTATCTCCATATTAATTAGTGTTTGTTTGGCAGTTTTTTGTTTACGAAGCGAAAAGTTTGTCTGGCAATTTTTACCATACAACAAATTGAACAACGAATTACTTCAAAATTTTGTGTTTCCAGCAGTATCCAGACTACGGATTCATTTAAAATGTTACAGAAGTGTTTTGGAAAGTCTACTTTATAACGGACACAAATATTTAGGTGACACAAAGCATAAACTGAAGGTCGAGAAGGAATCGTAAACTTTCCACATACGAGTCGCTAACCGAATAACTAAGCAAAAGTTGCGGGAACATTTCTTATGGATCGACTCAACGTATTTTTGATAATGTTTTTGATATGAAGCGTGACAATGCTAAACTTGTCCTAAAAAGAGTCTATTGTAAGAGCAGATCAACATTCATCAAACGCCTCATTACTAATTGATGGTTGGTGGACGCCGAAACAATCTAGCGAATTACAGCCGAGACTTATGACAAATGTATTGGAAAGTGGATTAAGAGTTGGTGTGTTTTTATTGACACAAAAGCTTTTTTTTAATATTAAAGAAATTTTTATTAAAATGCCTAAATCGAAGCTGGAAAAAGTCTAACGGTGTGATATCACACGATCTCAGTGGCCAATCGACTAGCGCAAAACGTGAAATTATTTGCTCGCCGAAGTTTTCTCTCAATAAATTCTATTATTCATGTGTAGGATGTGGCGCCGTCTTGTTAAAACCAAATGTCGCCGAGATCACGAGCTCCAATTTCAGGCATTAAATAATCGGTTATCATGGCGCGATAACGGCCGCTATTGACGGTTGCGTTCTCCTCGGCATCAGTTTTGAAGAAATATGGACCGATGATTCCACCAGTCCGCAGACCACACCAAACTTTTGTCTTTTCTGGATCAAAAAGCAGCTCTTGAAATTCTTCAGGTTGCTCTTCGTACTAAATACGGCAATTTCGCTTGTTTACATACCTATTGAGCTGGTTGGGAAGGTCGAGCGTCTTCAGTTCTTGCACAAGCTGTATAATTTAAGATCTTGGCGTATAATGCTTTCATATCGGTTCTCCACGTCGTGTACAATCTCATCTATGGCTACCATATTTTCTTCACTGCTTGCTGGACGTGGTCTATTCGATCGATTATTTACAGAACGTGAACTTTCGTAATAAAGTTCAACGATTTGCTAACGTTGTTCAGGCGTAAATCTTTCCGTGATGAAATTTCAAACAATATTAAACAAAAATAAGAAAGAACGTTAGCGTCGGCGGCTAATATACCCTTCACAGGTGCATTTCTTTTAGTAACTATGTGTTCAGTTTGTAGGGAAGCTATATGCTATAGTTAACCGATCTGAACAATTTCTTCGGAGATTACATTGTTGCCTTAGAAAATAATCTATACCAAATTTGGTGAAGATACATTGTCAAATGTGAAAGTTTTCCATACAAAAACTTGATTCCGGTCGTTCAGTTTATATGGCAGCTATATGTTATAGTGGTCCGATATCGGCCGTTCCGGCAAATGAGCAGCTTCTGAAAGAGAAAATGACGTTTGCAAAATTTCAAAAGAATATCTTAAAAACTGAGGGACTAGTTCGTATATATACAGACGGACGGACGGACAGACAGACAGACGGACATGGTTAAATCGACTCAGCACAACATACTGATCATTTATATATCTACTTTATAGGGTCTTCGACGCTTCCTTCTGGCTGTTACAAACATCGTGACAAACTTAATATACCCTTTTCAGGGTATAATGACATGACAGCTTGACACGACTCATAAGTGAACTATCAAAAAAAGGCAACCTCTACCTCGATCAACCATTACCACCATTAATTTACTCCTTCATTATAAATATATTTAACAAGTCTAACAACTTAAACAAAGGCGACTTCTAAACGAATATAATTTCGAAAAACAAGCGAAATGCTTTCTGAAGATCAATCTTGTATGAAGCTTTAATTTTGAATTATTTCGAGTTTCAGGAACAACTTTTTATTGGAGTAATTTTCGAAGGGTCGAAGCTCGATTTCTTACCTCCGTGGCAGCTGACAAGCCTAACAGTAAAATGCAAGCTGGTTGAAGGATAAGCATAAATTTACACTCTCCCGCCAACTGTATAAAGCCGGAATAAGATCAATATAATGAATAACCAATCCACGTTTATGGCGAAAAAACAAGCTGTACAGATAACAGTACGTCTATGGGAAATAATATGCTCATAAATTGAGGAGGGCTAAGTTCACTACGGCTGCATCGGCTAGCACTCAAGTACTTGGAAGACATGCCGAGCAACACTTCTGTGCTTCTCCGGTGTTATTGATTTTCTGGTGAATGTCCTTAAAGCAACTGTTATTTATGTGGCTCATGGTTGGCGGTCGGACCATTCATTCGATTTTATGTTGTTTTATGTCGCCTTTGTGCTACGATATGCTTCGGTGAGGAAGGATAAAATCCGATATGGCTAAGAATACGATTGTGTGCACAAACAATTCCATAAACATTTGTATGCGCTGAGAATGGGATGTGGATTGCAATAAACTTGTATGTGACCAAATAAATCATAAATTTTTCCGCAAACTCTATTGCCGACGTTTTTGCATGAATATATATTTATGTATATGTATTTTCGATACACAGACATAAATTCGTTAATAAAAAAACAGTGCTCTTATACATATATTCATATATAAGAATGTATGTCAACACTGCTACGCCGTTTTCTTCCTGCTCAAATCGTCGAAATGAAAAGTCTGTATATTGCGCTTGCTTTTGTTATTGCTTTGGAGTATATTTATTATGAAGATATCAGCGTTTTTTCCCAACTCTTTATCTTTCCATTGTGACAGTATTTATGTCTACTCGTATAACAGGAGGTAAGGGTGTCCATATGTTTGCAACATGCCTCCTTAAATAATGATTTTGGTGGTTGTGAGTATATTTAAGACTCTTCAGTCATCTAATTCGGGTGTAGAAATGCCTTATCGAAATTTCAGTAGAATTTTATAAGAAAATACAAGGCATTGCAGATGTTGCGTTAAAAATTTGATTCAGTCATAATAACGTTTTGAGAATTCTCAATTTTTTGAAGCGCTTTTACTCGTATTAGTTTCATCTCTGTGTCTGTATGTCTGTAACTTTTTTGTGACACTGAAACGCCATTGCTATATCAATGTGCGATCTCCTCAATTAAAAATACTTTCCTAAAAGTATGCAACTAAAAGCAACAACTATCGATGCTGCCATATCATTATGAACACATAATGGGTTGTCAAAAAAGTCTTGCGGTATTTTCGGTAGTTGGCGCTAAAAGCGCGTGGTTCTAGTTTTATTCGTCGCATCGGGTCATGCTATACCTTTTTGAAAAGCTCATTTCACGCGCTAACACGTGTTTGATTGATTGTCATTTCTTTTAAGTCGTTCGTGAGTTATAGCGTCGCAAACATGGAGCAAAATAAAGAGAAAATACGGCATATTTTACAGTACTACTACGATAAAGCCAAAAATGCATCTCAAGCCGCCAATAAAATTTATGCAGTTTATGGACCCGATACAGTTTTCATTTCCACCGCACAACGATGGTTTCAACATTTTCGTTCTGGTGTAGAAGTGGTCGAAGATGCGCCACGCTAATGAAGGCCTGTCGTCGAGAATTGCGATAAAATCGCTGAATTGGTCGAAAGAGACCGGCATAGTAGCAGCCGTAGCATCGGTCAAGAGCTGGGCATGAGTCATCAAAAATTCATTTCAATTTCAATAAAAAAAAAATTCAATAAAAATACCGCAAGACAACCCATTATTTAAAGTTTAGACCCTTAAGAACATATCCTCCAAAGGATTTTTAAAAATTAAAATTATTTTAAGAGCTACGGCCGTATCGAATTTTTTAAACGCGTTTTTCTCGAAACTACTTTTTTCCACACGGTACCGGCATTATCTCAAGTTCTATACAACCGATTTACTTGAAATTTTGTGCGAACCTTCTTTATATAATCTTTAATCGTTCCTACCGGCATCGTGTCAAAATTTTGGTGTTTAATATTTTAAAAAATTCAGGAATTTCAAAAAAAAGCGTAAAAAATGATTTTTATTTTCAGGCAGTCGCCATTTTTCCAAAAAAAAAATTTTCGTGTTTCCTGAGGTAGGAACTATAACAGCATCCTTACTGAGTAAGAATTTCTTTTGATTCTTTTTGTCAGACCACCAGGAGAGTCAGGATCAATGTCACCAGGATGCGCCATTTTTTTACACCTGTCTCTGCCCCACCGCTCTCCCCCCTCCAATTATTTTAATTTTTAATATTTTTTTGTAAAATTTTTTTTCTGTATTTTTAAGATATCAATAAATACACCATAAAAAATGGATAATAAAAATATTGATGGCTTTTTTTTACGACACTTTAAAAATTACCTGAAATTCATGCTTCTAGAGTAGAATACCCCCTTAAAGGAAGTGAAAACTTTCGAAGCAAAAAAATTCGATATAATAAAATACTTTGAAATGCTTGGATTTGAACTTTCAGTATTTGACACCGAAATTATTTGCGCAGGTTTTGTTTTAAGTGCTAATATTTTAGGTCGGGACATAACTTAAGACATAAAGTAGTGGGTTTGCACTCATAATACTTTTTTTATTAAAAAATAAATTAAAAGCTATTCTTCCAGTTCATAAATTTGTGGAGACCTACATACTTACACAAATAGTCCTCAAAATAGTTTAAAATTACAAATATAATAGTTTTTTAAGCCATTTTCCATCCCTATTAATATTTTTCCTAATAAAACGCAGTAACGTTCAACTACAACAGTCGAATTTGGTATCTTATTAACTTCCATATGTATATAATTGGCTTGTCCGAAACAAGATCAACATAATTGAACCCAATGAAATATACTTACTGTGAGATAACCTCCATCAAAGCTAAATTGACATCAACAAAAGGATAGAAAATTTTAATTTTTGGAAATTTACCACTTAATTTCATTAAAATATTTGATTCAGTCATAATAACCTTACCGACAAAAACGCGTCAAAGTCAGATGAAAGTCAAAATGGATGAAAATCACGTATATTGGCCCTTGGAGAAAGATATGGACTGAAGAGGGCAAGAGAATACTTTGACCCGATTTTATTCAATTTTGGTGTTAAGACATAAAATTACAAAAAATATATGCTCTCTGGATATCATTACGACACCTCACAGAATGGTCAATACTAATATGTGGTATAAAGTCAAGCGAATGTTTGAAAATCCCTATATTTAGTATATCGGAACTAGTGGAATTGTTGACCTGATTTCATCCATTTTAGGCACATACTGAAAAGACTTCCGAGATCTGGCAACAAACGCAGCTCTACTGTAATCAGACCCCTACTTTCAAGAACACACATTGAAAAATGGTTGCATTGGGCGCAGGAGAATATCAACAAGATTGGAGCAATGTAGTATTGACAAATGGGTCAAGTTTGGTATTGTTCAACCCCTTGAGACGTATTTGGCTAAAATAAAGACAAACATTTATTCAATAGTGTGTTAAGCTCCGCCGAAACGTGCATGTTTATGAAAGTTTTTCTGCCCAAGAGTTTCGGGTTTTGAGAGGCTTCACAGAAAACTTGAACGTCCTTAGAATGATAAAATTGATAATGAAAAATGTTAAGGAGTTATATGGGTTTCCTCAGGAAGAACCAGACTTTTCAACAAATTTTTTCTGATATAAAAATGAAATATTATATTTTATAAGAATTAACAAACAAAGAAATTCTGAAATTTTAAGAAAAAACTATCTTAAACTCGGCCATGTGACGCCATTTCCGGTGACCCCTTGGAAAAAAGATGCTCCCCTGTTGGCAGAATAACTTCTTACAGGATTATATAAAGTGATAAAAGTGTTTTAGTTAAAATTTTAATTCAAAACTTGTATGAAAGAAAAAAAATTGGATTTTTGGTAGACGTTTTTTCAAAAAAATGAAATTTTTTTTCAAATAGTTCAAAAAAAAACCTTCGTCCAAGTCTTTAAGAATTGTATCTCAGATATCTGTATAAAATTTCATGAAGATCGGTTGAGTCATTCTCGAGAAATGTTGCCATCCGACTACAAAAACACAGTTTAAAGATGGAGCACCTAGCCTAACTGGCCTCAAGCGCATACGTTTTCATGGCTGTATCTCCGAAACTATTACTCGGATCAACTTGAAAAATCATTTTAATTTTTTAATATATTTTTATTTGTATTTTGAAATGTACAAAAAAATTTTTTTTTTCGTTTTTTACATTTTTAATATATTTTTTTTTTTAAATCAAAGTAGCGGCTGTTCATGTTGTCTGAAATAAAAAAATCTAATGGATTATTATTCAGTAGTTCTGCGGCTATCGTCTCTACCAAATATAATGAATTTCATTAAAAAAAAATGTCGAACTTCAAAAAAAAGTCACGAAAATCTTGTTTTTTTCGTTTTAAAAAATATGAAAATATTTTCGACAATAAACAATTCTGGTAGGGATGATAACTATAAATCAGTAGAGGAACATATGTAAATTTTAAAGCAATCGGATGAATACTTTTTTTTTAGAACCATGACCGTTTCAGAAAATTATGATTCGAGAAAAATGCGTTTACAAGAGCTGCAGACTTGTCATGGCGCCTGGTAGACAGTCGCTTACGACACGTCGGCGACTATGAGCTGTAACTTATCAAATACTACATATGATTTTCGGTCTGAATTTTTCACAGCATGTTTTCAATAGGTTTTACTGTCAAATAAAAAATATAAAAAAATCGATTTTTCGAAGTGATTACATGAGAATACACGCTGGGGATTGGAGCGAGTAATGAATAAATGTCAGCTGTAAAAAACAATGGATTTTCTATAATTTAAACAGTTTTCGTATAAGCGCTACCGGCACTTTGCAAAGCGAAACGTTAATGCTGGGCGCACTATTTTCAAAATTGATGGAAATATGTTCCCAAGTATCCATGAGCAATGTCAAAAGTTAATCCAGTTAGCCCATCTTTCTGTGCCCTCAATATACCCTATATAATAATGTCCGACTTTTCAACAGCCTTTAAACTGTTGAGGTTGGTCCAAATGCGTTTTAATAAGTGAACCAATTTCCTTGAAATTAAGTTGTTCAGCGCTGAATATGAATTAAATTTCGAAAAATCTTGGTCCCAACCACATATCCCTAGTATAATGAATTCCGATCCTTTACAGACATTTATCTGACGCGAAGTGAAATAAAGTAAGTGAGTCTTTGGCACTCAATAAAAGTTAATATTAATAAATAAATTGATTGTTATCCATTAACGATTTCTTTAAACAATGGATGTTGAATTCAGCTTTTTATATGAAGTTTTGCTAAAACTTGAAAGTAGTTTTGTTCCTGGCACGTTGCCAGAGCATAAAATAGTTGGTTACAACCGAACTAAGTCCCTCCTTGTTTAGTATGAGAATTTATGACAATCGAAACAAATTTTAACAATTTTGATCGGTTTGGTTAATCCCTTATAATGTAGATATCGATAAGTGAGAAAAATTATACAATAAATATTTTAGCTTTATGCTAGTTCCTTCGAGTATCGAGACCATCCGGCTTCTTCAGTGGCACGTGGACAACGGCTATGAAAGTATCCTTTATACAGACAAAAAACTTTTCACTGTTGAAACAGTTTCTAATAAACAAAATAAAAGAAATCTACCCAAATATTTCAGAGACACAAAAAATGTTATTCCAAGTGTTCAACGTAGTCACCATCCAGTTGCTGTTATGGTTTTGGGAGAACTCTCCCCTAAAGACGTTACATCTTTTCACTTCTGTGAAGAAAATGACAAGCAGGATAAGGCGTAGAAGCATTTAAGCAATTTTCTTTTCCATTGATATCATTCCAGCGAGATCCTGCTCTAACTCACAAGGAAAAAAACCCGAAGCAGTTGCTCACAACCAATTTTTTTAGTTTTATAGCCGCAGAAACTTGGCTGCATGGAAGTTCAGAATAATGACGATGGAAACTAAGCGAGTTTCGATAAAACCAAAAGCACTGGCAGTCACCTAACGAAAGAAGAGAGGAAGCTGGAAAGACAAAGGAGCTTAAACGAACGGCAGAGACAATAGAACGAAGCAATGATGCACAGAATCGTACTAGCGTGGATAGAACGGAAACAGGGGGAAACTGATTTCTGCATTACACAAGGATTAACCGGACTTAGAGTGAAATTGCGTGACTGAAGAGTCGAATGGCTAAGCTCGGCCCCACGATGTAATTCCTAACGGCAGTCCCGTGGGCCGAATACAATGTACGTAGACGTACTGTGCCGCAAATTCTGCTTGGGAGTGGTCTCAAATGAGGTGCATCTTCAGCGGCCAATACGAATCGAACATATCATCGACCGTTTCTCTCTAATAAAATTGTGTCTTTGTCAGGTCAGTTAAATTATTGAGTCCCAGCTAATAGTAAAATCCGATTGCGTCAATTTTTTTATTCAACTACAGCTCCTTCCTTCCTTTAATAGTATTGTGCTCAGTAGGATTTATCATATCCGTTAAAAAGGTCTCTTTATCTTTTCGATCCTTTTTAATTATAGTTTTCGAGCAGATGGCAACCAGAATTTTAGTATACTCCATACGGAAAACAAATTCAATTTAAACAATTCCTCAATCCTTCAGAACTAATCAGTATTGACGTTGAATGAACTCCATTTGAATCGCAAATAAGCAAACACCTCTTCTGTTTGGCAATTAATTTTCGTAATTAAACTTTAAGCGGAAGTATTTGAAGTAAATTACTACTAATTTAGAGGGTCGAGCATTCGGAAAACTCGCAATCAAGCTGCTAGTGAATTGTGGCAATGCGAAAGCATTCCATGCAGCCTCAGTGACAAGCCACCAATCAATCAAGGCAACCACCGAAGAACGCAGCCTCCGCATGAGAGCCGACATGCCGATGGGACGAGCGCTGGCCTAGTGGCAAATAACCGCACGACGAAGCCGCAAATTGTGCAACGCACAGACACACCCGCGCAGGTACAGCGACCGACTGCTGCCGACTGCTGCCGACTGAATGCGGAGCAGATGCTCAGCTGAGTATGTGGCAAGCAGTGGTGAGCCTTCATACATGACCGAGTAATGTTTTAATGACAACGGTATGCTCAAAGGTCCTGACCACTGGTTGGCTCGGTATGCAACGGCAAAATATTATTAAATGCTTTTACTAGCTTATGTGTATGTATGTGGGTTATACATATGCATTCGCATAGTGTTGCTGTAGTGTTAAAGTAGTTGCTGATATTTTTAAGCAGCTCAAGGGTATAAAAGCGTGTAAAAGTGCCACTGAAAGCAATGTGCAACTTCAGTGAGCCTTACAGGGTGGCAGCGTGCATTGAAGTGAGTGCAGTTGAGTGTGGCAAGTGTGGGCGAAGGCGTGAGCAGATGTGTGCGTGCGTTAATAATGTGTCCTCCCTGGGGGCAGGCGTGTTTATACACAAGCGCTGCAGCTGACCGCTTTGCAATTGATCGCTTTGGCATCCTTTTACACACCTCAACACACAACTGTTGCATGAGACTTACTTGTGTGTATGTGTGTATGTGTGGTAGTAAGCGTTTATGCATGTGTTGCAAGCATATTTCTGCCATTTCTTTTTGTTGCAGTGGCAATTTATTATGGTGCACCATTTTTTACGATTTTTTTGTTTCTTTTTCCGATTGTGTAGACTCGGGTGCATAAGTGTGTGTACACCTTAAAGGGTATTTATGTGTGTGCGCTACTTGTCGTTGGCTCACTGAGCCATGAAATTGATTATAATTACAAAAAACTTCCAACACATGTGCGCTTAATATTTTATGTGAGTGGGTGTGTGCCGTGAATTTGCGACTATTTGTGGCTTGTTTGCACATTCTTTATGTCAATAACATTTTTTAAATTCTATAATGACTTAATTGGAAAAGTTTCTGTGATATACAGAGGCTAACAAAGGTATTGTAACGCTGTTGTTTGTTTCAGCAATCCACCTCGAAGTTTGATTTTACTCGTTTCATTGAGACAACCCCACAAGTACTTACTGTTTATTTTTCGTGTTATGACGAATCGATCACTCCTTCCGAATTTATTCAAAAATATGTTGACTATGCTCTTATTTTTATTATATTTCAACTTCTTTTATTTTGATCATTTATTGGTTTTTTAGTAACACAATTTATTTTTCCAGTCACGATTAAGGTTCTGCGCGTCTTTTCGCTCATACAAACATTGCGTGATCCTCAGTCTTCTTCTTCTTCTTAATTGGCGTAGACACCGCTTACGCGATTATAGCCGAGTTAACAATAGCGCGCCAGTTGTCTTCCTTTTCGCTGTTTGACGCCAATTGGAGATTCTAAGTGTAGCCAGGTCCTTCTCCACTTGGTCCTTCCAACGGAGTGGAGGTCTTCCTCTTCCTCTGCTTCCCCGGCGGGTACAGCGTCGAATACTTTCAGAGCTGGAGTGTTTTCGTCCATTCGGACAACATGACCTAGCCAGCGTAGCCGCTGTCTTTTAATTCGCTGAACTAAGTCAATGCCGTCGTATATCTCGTACAGCTCATCAATCCATCGAATGCGATATTCGCCGTGGCCAATGCGCAAAGGACCATAAATCTTTCGCAGAATTTTTCTCTCGAAAACTCGTAACGTCGACTCATCGGTTGTTGTCATCGCCCAAACCTCTGCACCATATAGCAGGACGGGAATTATGAGTGACTTATAGAGTTTAGTTTTTGCTCGTCGAGAGAGGACTTTGCTTCTCAATTGTCTACTCAGTCCGAAGTAGCACCTGTTGGCAAGAGTTATTCTGCGTTGGATTTCTAGGCTGACGTTGTTGGTGGTGTTTACGCTGGTTCCAAGATAGACGAAATTATCTCCAACTTCAAAGTTATGACTGTCAACAGTGACGTGAGAGCCAAGTCGCGAGTGCGACGACTGTTTGTTTGATGACAGGAGATATTTCGTTTTGCCCTCGTTCACTGCCAGACCCATTTTCTGTGCTTCCTTGTCCAGCATGGAGAAAGCAGATCTAACGGCGCGGGTGTACACTCTTATAAAAGATGGTACCTTCTCTGGTTAGTTCTGCAGCTCGAACTATTTTCTCCAGAAGCAGGTTGAAGAAGTCGCACTATAGGGAATCACCTTGTCTGAAACCTCGTTTGGTATCGAACGGCTCGGAGAGGTCCTTCCCGATTCTGACGGAGCATTTCGTGTTACTCAACGTCAGTTTACACAGCCGTATTAGTTTTGCGGGGATACCAAATTCAGACATCGCTGCATAAAGGCAGCTCTTTTTCGTGCTATCGAAAGCAGCTTTGAAATTGACGAAGAGTTGGTGTGTGTCGATTCTCCTTTCACGGGTCTTTTCCAAGATCTGGCGCATGGTGAATCTCTGGTCGGTTGTTGATTTTCCAGGTCTGAAGCCACACTGATAAGGTCAAATCAGTTTGTTGACGGTGGGCTTTAATCTTTCTCACAATACGCTCGATAGAACCTTATACGCGATGTTGAATAGGCTAATCCCACGAGAGTTGGCGCAGATTGTGGGGTCTCCTTTTTTATGGATTGGGCATATCACACTTAAATTCCAATCATTGGGCATGCTTTTGTCCGACCATATTTTACAAAGAAGCTGATGCATGCTCCTTATCAGTTCTTCGCCGCCGTGTTTGAATAGCTCGGCCGGCAATCCGTCGGCCCCTGCCGCTTTGTTGTTCTTCAGGCGGGCAATTCCTATTCGAACTTCAGCAGGCTGGAGAAGTGTTCCCTCCATAATCTAAGTATGTTCTGGGCATCGGTGACTAGATCACCTTTGGGGGTTCTACAAGAGTATGCTCCGGTGTTGAAACCTTCTGTAAGCCGCCGCATTTTTTCGTAGAATTTTTGAGCATTACCCCTGTCGGCCAGCTTATCAAGCTCTTCGTACTCACGCATTTCGGCCCCCTTCTTTTTCTGTTTACAAATGCGTCTCGCTTCCCTCTTCAACTCTCGGTATCTATCCCATTCCGCACGTGTTGTGGTCGGTCGTAACGTTGCGAGATAGGCAGCTTGTTTTCTCTCCGCTGCGAGACGGCACTCCTCGTCGTACCAGCTGTTCTTTTGCACTTTCCGAAAACCAATGGTTTCGGTGCAGCTGTACGTAAGGAGTTTGAGTTGTTGACGGGTGCTCTCAGAGAGCAGGAGTGCAAGCCGAGTAGAGAATCGTTCGGCTGTCTGTTGTAATTGCAGCTTCTCGACGTCGGACCTTCCTTGTGTTTGTTGGCGTGCGTTTTTTGCTGCAAAGAGGCGGTTGCGAATCTTAACTGCAACAAGATAGTGGTCCGAGTCGATGTTAGGACCTCGGAGCGCACGCACATCTAAAACACTGGAGACGTGTCTTCCGTCTATCACAACATGATCGATCTGGTTGGTAGTTTTTCGTTCCGGAGACAGCCAGGTAGCTTGATGAATCTTTTTACGCTGGAATCTAGTACTACAGATAACCATATTTCGGGCCCCGGCGAAGTCGATCAGCCTCAACCCATTTGGGGATGTTTCGTCGTGGAGGCTGAATTTACCGACCGTAGTGCAAAAGATACCGTCTTTGCCCACCCTGGCGTTAAAATCGCCAAGCACGATTTTTACATCGTGGCGGGGGCAGCTCTCATAGGTGCGCTCCAAGCACTCATAAAAGGCATCTTTGGTCACATCGTCCTTCTCTTCCGTCGGGGCGTGGGCGCAAATCAGCGATATGTTGAATAACCTCGCTTTGATGCGGATTGTGGCTAAACGTTCATTCACCGGAGTGAATGATAGTACTCGGCGACGGAGTCTCTCTCCCACAACGAATCCCACACCAAACTTGCGCTCCTTTATATGGCCACTGTAGTAAATGCCACAAGGACCTTGTCTCGTCTTTGTCCTTGTCCCGTCCATCGCATTTCTTGGACGGCGGTGATGTCAGCCTTTATTTTCACGAGGACATCAACTGGCTGGGCAGCGGCACCTTCCCAATTAAGGGACCGGACATTCCAGGTGCATGCCCTTAAATCGTAGTCCTTGTTTCGTTTGCCGTAGTCATCACCAAGAGGGGGGTCTCTCATCCGAGGATGGTTATTACTATTCATTGGGGGTGTTTTTTTACGTGGCAGGTCCCAAACCCAGCGCACAACCCTATGTAGGGGATATTTCGCCTCTCACTTTAGCTCGCCTTCAAACGGATGTTCTTAGGCTACCCAGAGGATGCTTGGTCAAAGACCGGAAGTCGTGAGCTGCTTGAGTCATATGTAAAAGAATCGTTTCTGGCCACTCCCAAGTGAGTGCCGATCAGAGAACTTTCCTCACTTGCGTGAACTTCTACACATGACTCCATCCCCCTCAGTCTTAGATCCGGAAAATATGCGAATATTAATAAGGAATTGTTTGTAAAAATCAAACGTGGTGACATCTAGACTTATAGTCTATTAAATGTCCACATTTATTCAATGAAAATCTTCGCTTGGCCATCAACACAAACTTGCATGCCCCAGAAGCACAAAACTATTTGCAAAGTGCCTACGAGGCGAAACAAACAAACTGGAGAACCCAACTTATACCCACCACTGTTCATGCTAGACATGGTGGAAAAACGGAGCGAACAATAACCAATTTTGATTCCGCAGAAAAAGCTCTACAATTGAGGCAATTAAGAAACTTGCTGATGTCGCAAGTGAAGCAATAGAAAAAGCTAAATTAATATATGGCTCCAGAGATTACTGGGCGGTAGTCACATTCGATGTAAAGAATGCCTCTAACTCGGGCTAATGGCCCCATATAATAAATGCTCTTCAACTAAAGAACACACGGGTCTATATGCTGAAGATCGTTTTCAATTACCTGTCGGACAGGGTACTTCTATATGACACAGACGAAGAACCACAAAACTAAAATGTGACAGCCAGGCTCAGCCCTAGACCCACTTGATGGAACATCTTCAGTGATGGAGTGCTGCGCCTCTTCTAACCCAAGAAGGTACAATTAATTGGATACGCGGATAACATCGCAGTGACCGTGGTAGCGAAGGAAATTAGCCAAATAGAACGTCTGTACTATCATGCGGCAATAAAATCAAAGAATGCCTTATGGTGACAAAGCTTCAACTAGCTTCAGCTAGACCATAAGACGAAAGCAATATTAATTACAAGCAGGAAGAAGTTATAGTTTGCCAAAGTCAATATTTATGGACATACCATTACGACACAGCAGACATTGAAATATCTAAGAGTGGTGATTGACTCGAGGCTAAATAACAAACTGCATCTAGACAAAACCTGTGAAAAAGCGTCAAGGGCAGGGCGGCACTAACTAGGATACTGGCTAACATTGGTGGACCAGCCAGAATAAACGAGCTCTTTTGGCCAAAGTAAGTCAGTCAATACTTATGTACGCTGCACCAATATGAGGGACAACTCTGCAGCAGAAAAGGCGAAATCAATAATCTGATTAAATATATTCAGGATTGCATGTGCCAGAAAACGCTTCGCGTATCTTCTTTTCCTGTCCCCGGTATGAAAAAGAGATATTTGAAGTAGAGAACCTGATAAACGATCGAGTGACGCGAAAGAATATCGTTCCTTAAATGATCCAATCGAAGGTGGTCTGGGACAGAGTGAGAGCGTGGGCAGCTATAGCTATGCCAGAGATGAGAAGAAAATGGTGCCAACGTAGCAAAAACAGAAGAATCATCCGGACTTTGGGCGAAAATGCGTGACTGGCTAATGACAGAGATTAGTGCGTAGGCGTACTGTGCCGCAAGCCCTGCTTGGGAGTGATTCTAAAGGAGGTGTAACTTTAGCGGGCAATACGAATCGTACATATCGTTCAGAAAAATTACGCTATCTTTGAAGATTCCCTCTCCGAGAACAAAAGCAAAAAAAATGTCGCGAAATTTCCAGAAATCTGCACAATCTATCAGTGAAAGTAAAAGAAATGAACTCAGAGATTTAATACGTGATAAATGAAGGAAAGCGATTTGTCAAAACGTCCGGCTATATTCTACTAAGTAGCTGATGTATGCTCCTTATCAGTTATTCGGCCGACACTCCATCAGCCCCCGCCACTTTGTTGTTCTTCAGACGGGTAATTGCCATTGGAACTTCTTCATGGTCGGACAATGGAATGTCTGTTCCATCGTCATCGGTTAGAGAATCTGGTTCAGTCATTAGATCACCTCGGGGGGTTCTACAAGAGCTCCGGTCTGGAAACCTTCTGTTAGTCGCCACATCTTTTCGAAGAATTTTCGAGATGATTTTTGATGAATATAATCTAATTAGTTGGTTGATTGGATGAAAAGACCGGCTACACTTAAGCCGTTATTAGAATTTTCTCTATAATCTTGCTACATTTAAATTTTTGTAGTACAAATTAATATTTATTTTCAATTTTTTTTGCTGTTCAATATAATTAATGAACTGAATTATGCGGTTTTTCCGAAGCTTATAAGTAACAGATTATGATACGTGCTTAAGCAAATGCTAAATGTGGTTCATCGTACCTCATTTAACTCAAATGGAATTATTTTAGGTTTGGTTTATTGTACGACACCATTATTACTTCATATTTATATTTCTATAACCCAAAGTCCGCCGCCGCCTCACTTTAGCCCAGTGTATTGGCAATATTTCGCCTATCAAATGTTAATTTAGCGTAAAATTGAAGCATCAATAGAAATGTCAGTCTAAATTTTTCTTAATCGATTGTAAACACGCCGCTGACACACACTAACTCACAAATATGCCAGCCATCACTTAACTAAATTAAATGTCACTCATACGCCCCGCTCACCAACTGCTCGATTTGATTAATGCGGAACCGCTGGCACAAAAAATGTTTGAATTCTATTCACGCACATGCTCACACTTCACCGCTGTGTAGTTGCTATTGCTTCAGGTCCTTCTTTTTTCTTGCTTGTCTATTGTGTGTCCCCGAAAATGCCGGGTAAGAAACCATAATCATTGCTGGAAACTGCTTATTTGTCATTTACACGACATTGACTTTTCATTTATCAAATAAAAGGCATTCACTGAAAAGTTCCAAAGACCCACCACATACATTTCGAAGCAACACATTGTTGTCCAACAGCGTCTTAGACTGCTTGCACTGTGAAGGGAAGATGGATAACGCTGCCACGCTTTCCTTTATTTTATTAATCTGCCCTTTATTTTCTCGATCTGTGTGCAAAGTCATAAATATTACATGTGCGTGTATTTACCTGTGAATATTTTTTTTCATTATTTGCCTGACTATGTACCTGCTGTGTGTTTCACCTACTTATCCTTTATTATACGTACAGTACGTGGAAAAATTAGGATAGTAGCCTCTAAAAATGAAACTTTCGCGGAAAGAAGTATTGGCACAAAACAAGACAAGAAGTTCATAGTAAGCTTTATTTTTCTCCGTTTTTTATAGAATATCGACGAATTTTGGTTTGGAGTTACTGTTGAGAAATTATGAAAGTTTTGAGCTCCGGAGCCACAGATGTAGATATTGAAAAATGTTGAGCTCGAAAGTATCACAGCATAGAAAATTTAAAAAAACTGCGCTCAAGTCTTGGATCAGATAGGAAAATATCTAATAAATTTTGAAGCAATCAAAGTTTGGTAGTTTAGTCAAACAAAACTTGTGGATATCCAAGAAAATCTAGGACTATTTTATAACATTTCTAAGTTTGTTCCACCTTAGCTGCCTAATTTTTCTTAGATTGGACTATTGTGAACAGTGGAAGATACTTCATGTAAAAGCCATGAATGTTGGTCATTCGCAAATATGTTGTTCTTACGAAGCTTAAAATGGAATCTTATTAAGTTCCCTCTCTCTTAAAAAATATAAGTTTTTAGTCTCTCCACGCTTCTGCCAATATATTTTTTAGATATGCCTCTATTAGTTGAGCCCCAGAGCTTAGATATTCTTTTAGTGTCCATTTTTTAGGCAGCCTATGAAATATTTGAACGATATTGGACATCCAATGACTTATTATTTGCCTCTTTACATAAGCTTACGAAGTGAGCTTTCATATTACTGCAGCTACAGCCAACTATATTTAGAACTGATTATGTATAAGAAAGTTAACGAACTTGCTGGTTGAGGCAGAAACCTACTTGCAACATCCTGTCAATTCAACAATTTGAAAGGGAAGAAGACACAGAAAGCAGAAACCTGCTCCTGAGCACACATCGGCACTGTCGTTGGTTGCCCATTCTTCGCTCTTGGTGAAAAGTTGGGCATTGTTATCTCCACAGTAAACTCGTTTTGTATACATTGCATGAATTCTTTTTGTGGAAATAATCAATATTCAAGACGATAAATGAGTGCTAAATAACTGGGGGACTGAAGTATCGGGTCAAAGGTTTGACAAGTGGTTCTTTGTTCATTTCATCGGCAACAATTTTCTTCAGTGACAACCGCATCAATGTTGTTTCTTCACTTAGCGCCACCTTTAGAATCCAACTTTTGTCACACACTGTACAATTGGTACATATAAATATGATTTTCATGTATGTTTGTATGGTTATACGCTGTCAACGTTGTATGTGTGAGATTTTTATGATTATTGGCATCATGTGGATTATATGTCGTTTGCTATGCCACTAGCTGATTGTAGCATTTTTTCTTTGTCATTTGTGTTTTCGTTCTTTTTTGTTTCGGCAATAAGCTGTTGCACAATTACGCCAAAATTTTTTTCTTTTTGGTATTTGTATAACCGCAGCTTATAGCTTTCGCTGTGTGCGTTTGAGCGTAACTGATTTTATGGTAAATTTCCTTTTAACGCTCAACTATAATTTATGGTCATTTACTCTGTCATTTGGCAGCCAATGAGCACACACACTCATCCACCTCCACATATATACATACACATATACATATTGTCGAACAGCAAAAATGTGCTTTAAGTTAAATGACTTTTCGCATGAGCATAAAAAATATAATCAGCAGCGCTTTACTCCTTGTGAATCATGAAAATGCGGCGAAGCAAACCTTTTCGAATTTTCTGTTCGGTTTGTGCAGCCATAAAGTCCGTTATGAGTAAATAAATACGTGTGTGTATGTATTGAGCGCGAGTTTTTCTTTTGTGTGTATTTGACTTTGTGTGCTTTTCAGGCAATAAATTTGGCAGTGGCTCATAAAAACCAGCGCGAAACAATGATTAGATTCGATTGGTTTGAAGTCGGAGCGTCAGCTCAAAATGAAGCTATACATATACACATAAGCATACCGGGACATAAGTGTTGTAATTGTGGATGAGGTAAGGGTTTGTGTCAAACATATAATTTTCGATAAACAGTGTCAATCTGTCAAGCAAAGAGCTGTGGCATAGCATTGAGTTTCACAAACGTGATATTGAGAAGCAGTTTGGGCCAATATTAACTAGTGAATGGCGAAGTCGTTATGCAGTACTTTGCACTAAATTTTGCGTTACATTACATTACAAGAAGAATGTATTTCGAAGCAACGGCCGGTACAGCATATTGACCTTAGATGTACAATCTCTCTCTCTCTCTTAACTCTTCAGGGAAAACCCTGAATCAACTTTGTATATTTATGTAAAGTAATAGTAAACTTGGAGTGGTTAATTTTTTTCTTAAAAAATGTAATGTTACTTTCACTACCATATCGTAATTTTTTCCCTGGATTCATTAAAGCAAAAAACAAGTTACTGTGCTGATGCAAATTTTGTCCACAAAAATAGTGTTTCTCTCATACTCGAAATTCTAATAAAATCTAATGGTGTGTTTTGAAGGCTCAAAAATTATAGACATCTCCATTGTCGAATAACATCAACAGGATTTGACCGGGATTAGGATGTTCTTTGAACTGAACTTTTTAAATGTGTGAAAGAGGGAAAAGACTTAAGACCCATCCTCTTAACATTTTTAATGCAAATATGATAGTAAGACTTATGAATATACTTTACAGTAAAATAAGGAGTCAGAAAATAGGAAGCGCAGTTAATGAAAAACATAAGAACATATGTTTAGCGACCTCTCTTAACTCGCACTATTGACAATTATATCTCTAAATCTGCGCGGACTTATCAGCAGGTCAGTGACACTAGCACGGTATGTAGGTAAAAAGGAGAGCCACATTGCCACTCCTATTGGATTCAAACCAGCGAAATAGTAGAACTTGCACTCTTGTTTTGTTTCAAGCATAGCTTCAATAGTGCTTCTTATTCTACATCTAAACGGCATTTGTAGGCAAGCTATGCGTTTGTTCACACGTAGCTTTAACGCCGACAAGGGTAATACTCGAAAATTCTACGAAAAGGTGCGGCAACTAACATTAGGTTTCAAGGCCGGTGTCGTGTACAACCACCAGTGGCTAATGCGCAGAGCATACTAAAATTATTGAGGGAACACTTTTCCAGCCTGCTGAATGGTAGTGAATGCATTACACCAGAAGATATTGAACTCGACGTTCCATTATCCGACCATGAAGAAGTTCACATAGTAATTACCTGTCTGAAAACAAAAATTCGGCGGGGGCCGATGGATTGTGGGCCGAGCTATTCGAGCACGGCAGCGAAGAGCTGATAAGGAGAACGCATCAGCTTCTTTGTAAAATATGGTCGGACAAAATCATGCCCAATGATAGGAATTTTAGTGTGCTCTGCCCAATCCACAAAAGGGAAGGCCCCACAATCTTCGCTAACTACCGTTGGATAAATCTCTTAAATATCACGTATAAGGTTCTATCGAGCGTATTGTGTGGAAATATTATGAGATAACGAAAAATGACGACATTGACATAGTTCAGCGAATTAAGATACAGTGATAGTCAAGTCAGCCGAATGAATGAAAACACTCCAGTTCTGAGAGTATTCAACGCAGTACCCGCGGGAAAAGCAAGGGAGGTGGGGATGGACCTGGCTACACTTGGAATCTCCAATTGGCGTCAAACAGCGAAAAGGAAGACAACTGGCGCGCTGCTGTTAACTCGACTATAACAGCTTAAGCGGTGTCTTCGCCAACAAAGAAGAAGAATAAAAAACTGAAGCCGGCCGACAAGAACTATTCGGCTTTACAGCGGTTTGAAAAGGGAAAAATAATCAATCCTCGAATAGAATAATGCTTTTAGGATCTAAAAATCGATTTCTTGAAAATCCAAGGCTGACATACCCTAAAACAATAAGTGAAATGCATTTGGTGAGTCCTTTTCAGATATTTTGAGCCACTACTTGATCGCTAGCGCTTACTCGTTTGTTGTAAACACAGCTTCCATGACCATTTTATTATCATAGATACATAACTCTCATGTAGCAGTTGTAATAACGGTAAAGTCAAGCTTACACTATTTATTTAATAAATAAACAAATATTTCTGGAAACACTTTGAATAAACTTGCGTTTATCAAATATCTTACGTATTATCTGAGATTTAAGTTCAGCTCGAGCATTCAAAGTATTTAGCAAAGTTTATTTCTCATTCCTAAATCTTACAACAACATACAACATGTTTAAATAAATATGCGCTTTTAAGCTTTGCCCAGTAGAGCAATCGCAACAATAACTTTTATTTTGGCCAAAGCCATAGAACTCGCCCTGGGGCCAACACTTAACCGCACACCAATTTCAACTTTATGGCGCTTTTTCCTCCAACAGTATGCCCAACAATAAAATACCTTCGTGGCTATGGCGATAAAAGGCAGAGTTTATTGCAATGCGAGCGCGCAAAAAATACTTTGAAAATTTAATGCTTGCCTTTCAGCTTGTAAGTAACCCGCAAACGCTTTGATAAGCGCTTTGTTTCTCGACTACAATTACCACTCTCTACATTCTATGTCTACATTCCACATTACTCTCTGCTGTCGTCGCGCTCGTTCAGCTTCGCGCAGCATCTCTAATTACAGTTTAATTTCCTTGACGCCATAACGGAGTCCTCAGGCAGTGGAAGAGCCGGTTGTTAACGCCAGCGAATAGACAAAGCGATTTTGCGCAGCCAGCCTGGAGCTTAAATTGAAGATGTTTATGAAAGAATTCTTTAAAAATGTTATTTACATATACACATACACCTACTCTTGCACATATATGTGAGATCTGCATAAAAACGTACTTCGCAGGGACCAAATCCTTGTGCCGCCAAAAAATTTGCTAGCAGCCATAAATTTACAAAGCAATAATCCAGCGGCGTCGAAATTTATGCAATACAATTAATACCCACTCAAGGCAGACATACTTACCTACATTCCAGCAAATATTTACCCAAATGCGAGACACACTCGCGTTCAAAGCTTTATTCGAACAATTCTTTGTTCATAAAATATTTTTTATTTTCCTTCAACTTTTCTTCTTCGCGTCTTTGCCAACACTGGCTGCCTTCTTTTCGGCTTCGCTTGAAAACTTTCCAATTGTAAATCATAAAAGCTTGCTAAGAAGCGGCGCACTGAACTTGAACGACTTCATGCTGTTGCATAATTAAAAGGGTTAATGAAATTTATTTCGCAAATATTTATTTGAGTGTTTTATGTGCGTTGTCTGTTTGTGTGAGCGGGGTTTTAGGTTGAATGCAAAAATTAAATTAATACCGCTTAAGCAAAGTGTGCTCGCTAATTTTAAAAGCTAAATTTCCGCAGCTTTCAATTAACGGAATATTAAAGTAAGCGGGTGCTTTTGAATTTTTACTGAAATAATTATTATTTCTTGAGTGCTGCTAAAGTAACTGTATTTTGGAAGAAAGCTCATTTCAAAATAATAAACTCGATTTGACATCTAAACCTCCGCAATCGGAGATTTTAATTCAGATTCTGAAGAATTTACGAACTAACATCAATATTAACAAATAGGGAAGGGTTAAGTTCGGGTATACCGAACATTTTATATTTCCGCCAGGTGAAGGTTTTCGTAAATATTTTAATTAAAAGTGGCAAGTATTGCTTTCATTATTTACAACCTCAGGGATGAAGATGTGCCGAGACCGATAGATGCGGTATAGAGTCAGCCAGAAGTTCGAAAATATTTATATTAGGTACATCGAAGCTAAGGGAAGTAGTTATTGACTCGATTTGGCGCACTTTTGGTATAAGATGTTGTCATCACAAGAATATTCTCCCATGAATTTCGATACAAGACCTCATAAATTGACCAATATTGCACTGGGGTGTTTGGGTCCTTGAAAATTTTTAGGCCGATTTCGACAATTTTTAGCAGAAGGTGTATTACCTTAAGAGGACTATACAGTAAAGTAAATTAAGTTGAAATTTATGAGTTTGTTACATGGCAAGTAGGCGTGGTTGTAGTCCGATTCCGCCCATTTTCACAGATCGATCAAGTACTTCCTTAGATGTAGGATTTCAAAGGGGAGCGATGCCCATTGTTCTATTTTTATAGATGTTCCTATTAAGCCTTTCCCTAACATCTTTGTTGTGACTGTTTTTGGCGCAGTTATTCAGTGAGTTAACAGTTACACATAACCGTTTTATGGGGTGTGGGCATGGTTTTTCGAACTTCCTAGTTATCCAACATCAATCGTTTGTGGCGAACTTTTGGTGACAGTTTCATATGAACATGGGTCATGCAAATTCAATCGTTAAGTTACTTTTTGATAATCAGTGCTATAAACGTACTATACGCTCGCTCTAGTGTGGCGAGCTCTGCTGGAAATGATTATGCTGCGTTGGACCTTCAGAGTTTTAGTCATTTGTCCGTAATTTTAATAATTGAACAACAATAATTTGTATAAATTATGCTCACATTTTCAACTTCGAATCCAACCCATCGTGAAAATTCAAAGTGGGAGATCATCTATATTTACCATAATACTCCTAACTATCACTCTTACCTTCATCAGTTTGAACTGAATGATCTTCCAAGCGTAAATGTCTGATGAGTATTGCACGACTACCTTTTTTGCTCAAACGTAGAAAACCTCCTCAAGTTCACAGATTTTATCTTAATCTCTTTAAGAAGCCCCTTTTGCAATTAAAAAGAGATGTGCCAACTAAGGAGATAAAGCAAATATTCCCGCCCACAAATATTACTCGAGCCAGCAGCGAGCGATTATCCAATTTATTTATACCGAAAACACCTTCTGCAAATACATTTTACGCCTCCAGGTAACCCATGTGCGATGAAAGTAAATATTTAGGCACAAAAACAAAACGTTCACACATCATTTGGGCTAAAACACATGCAAATATGCAGCACTTAGCCGACAACAAAATAAATGGGGGCAGCATTATGGGCATCCATTGATCACTTAGGCGGCCATCAATCTTCAAGAGCAAACATTTACACCAACACTTGTGCAAATATGTGTGTAAATATGTATTGTTTTGCAGCAACCGTGCGTTGTGGCCTTCCTTTGGCCAGGCAGAGCTCAGCTGCGTAAAGCTAATCAATTTGCTCTTACCACACCAGAAAACAATTTTGATATGAAATCGAACATTTCAGCCAAAGCTGGTGAGTGAGCAAGGCTGCGTCTGAGCAAGGATGTTTTGTGAATATATGTATGCAAATGTGGTGTGAAGGTCGAAATGAGGCGTGTCATGAATAGCAACAACGAGATTTGAAAAAGAACAACACGTACATAAAAGCGAATAACAGTAAAGTGATAACCAAAGATATCGAATATATGCCCCCCTCCTATTCTATGCATAGGTCTCACTCACTAATATAGCTAAACTATAGCCACTTTCTCAAGAAAAATATACTTCAGAAGCGTTTTGTGTACCGTTATAAAGCAATTAAAGCAAATTTGACCAAAACAGCAAACATCAATGCACGCACTTCCACGACCAAATTGACACCCACAACTACTATATACGTAATGATCAGAAGAACTGGGGTTCTGCGAAAATTACAAACCTCCTTTGGAAATACTATACGCTTACGCCGCAACCGCCCGGCCACACATACCAACCACAATGCCACTGAATGGACTTGGGCAGTGCGGAAGGTCTTATTACCAATTTTGTGAATCCTAGTATATTCAGACGTCGGAATATACAACAGTCACATTATGTATGTATGTGTTTTACGATAGTGTTCAACTCAAAAGCGCCGTACAGTGGGGCAAAGTACATTAATACTACGTAAATATTAAATTATTAAAATTGTAGTGTGAGGTTCTTTTGGGACCAGGGTCGATCGGTAACGAAAATACTGAAACAAACACTGGCTAAGTGATGGTGTATTTGGTAAAGCATAAACCACTATATATAGGAAATACATTGTGACAAAAAAGTACCCGGAATTTGTAAATAAAACGCAAAATATTTAATGATTCATCAGTATTTATTTTGTTGCCTTCAAAGTAATCACCACCAGATGGTCTTCAGCGAATTTTGTTTAACCTGTTCGATCGAATGAAAACTGGTTCCACCGAGCAGCAATTTCAGTTTGGGGAACAAGAAAAAATTACATGTGGCCAAATCTGGTGAATACCGTGGTTGATTGATGGTGTTGATTGCGTTTTTTTGGCTTTAATTCGGTCACAATCGTAGCTCGGTGCGATGGTGCCTTATCATGGTGAAAGATCCGTGAATTGTTCTTCCACAATTGCGACCGCTTTCGACAGATGTTCCTCCGCAAATGTCTCAATACGGTCAAATAGAACTCCATATTGATCGTATGTACTTCCGGAACAAGTTGAACTTGTTTGTATGTCAATGTGGGATCGGAATTCGCACAATCAAGCATGTGAGACTTTTCTACTGTACTCGTTTTGAAAGAAAAAATCAGCTTTATCGGGCGGGGTTGAACAAAAACGCAAGAACCCAAAATATCCCCCAAAATCATTTAAACAGACTCGCGAGAGAGCTCGAGCTTGACATATCTCTAACGCTTGCCTGACGATTTTCAAGCACCGCATCCTTCACCTTTAATACTTTCATCAGTTGAAGAGGTCGAAGGACATCCGTCGAAGGCTTTGAGCCAATGGTAGGCTTGTGTTTTTGATGCAATTGAAACACCGTAAGCCAGAAGATCTTTTAGTCGTTGTTTTAAAGCGTTTTCAACAACTTACGATTTCAAAATTGGCATAAATTCAATTCATAACTTCCTAACTGCTGCACCGGTTCTTTTCAAATTTGAAACATTATTTGTGTATATAATTTACGAGGTAACGCCGAAGGTATATTTTCTAATTTAATACACAATAACTTTTATTTTACTATAACAAAAACTGCGATTTTTACGCAAAAAATCGAGCTTCATCCTACAAGGTGTTCTAAGAAATATTAAAATTAGAATTCGGGAAAACCCTCTGACCGTTATCTGGGGAAAACTAATATCTAGCGAATCAACGTAGATTTATTAAGTGCGGATGATCCAGCACTAATTATGACGGACATAACAAATCTACACTTTTCTTAGACACGTTCGAATAATTGCTGACATTGCCGTATTTTTAAGCATATCTTTGAGAACATTTTATGCAAGATTCTTTCCAACCTTAATATACTCTTGGTTTTCTTTAAGACATTTCAACTGTGTAGTCACATAAAATTCACAAAAAATTACGTGTTTTTGCTTTAATTCACATAAAAAAATATTCCCAGAAACCGTTGCTACAAAACCACTGTGCTCTCGATGTTTTGAGTATCAAAGCTTCTGATTGGGAAGGAATTGGGAAATTGAGAAATTTGCAAAGCCACAAAATGTGGCAACGAAGACAAAATAGGAAATCGTGTCTAACACATGCATATACTAAGACTAAGCTAACAGCAGAAATGTTTTTGTGAGAATGCTTTGAAGCATGAAAAATGTGAATAATCCCAGAAGAACCACCTAGGCTGCGATTTTTAATTTCCGCAAATGAATCAAATTCAATTTCTTGCCACAAATGGAAGTGATTGGACATTTTACTTTGATTTATTGTTGAATGAATTTAAATCCATGAGCAGATGAGCAAAAAACACATCTAATTACGTTTAGAATTAAATCAAAAAGAGATTATTGTGTCTAAGAGAGGCCGAGAAATAGTCTTAAAGCAACTTCTAATCTCTGATATTCCTGAAACTCGTATCTCGTGCAGCGTATCCGCTAGATTCAGCTCTTGTATGTTTCAGCAACTTATCAACTATTTGAGATGGATTCTACATATTTTTCAGGTTTATAAATTACAGTATAAAAAGGTCACTCTCGCCTAACAGGTGTTTCACCTAGTACGGTATATTTATGTTGAAATCACGGCTAAAAAATTATTAAACATTTTCCACAAGTATTTTTGAGAGTCCTTATCACGAACACAAGTATTTGAGCGATACGTAGCATTGAGTAAAGATCGGGAAGCCAGCGAAAACTGACCTTATGCGAGTTGTCTATCTACCTCTGTCAATTAGGATAACAACGAAAAAGTTAAAGAAACAGTGCTTAAAAGTTTTCGTATTGGTATTGGAGAGATAGCAGAGGGTCTCAACATCTCTTATGGTTCGCTTCCACATATTTTGGTTAACGTTTTGGATATGAAGTATGTAAACGCTAAAGTCATGCCGAAAGGCCTGAATCCTTTGCAAAACCGATGTCGGGTGAAGGTCGCAAAAACGATAATTGACCCTACATTCACAAACGCATCGTTACTTGGACACACGACATGGGTTTATAAACATGACGTCGAAACTGTCCATCAATTTAGTGACCTGAAACCGAAAAAAACTAAGCAAAGTCAGTCAAAAATCAAGGTGATGCCCATCGTTTTCTTTGAGTACCATCGCGTAGATGACTCTAAGTTGATTCCTCAGGGTCAAACGGTCAAAATAGTAGTACTTCGTTGTTTCGAGCAGTCTACGTTCGTCGTAAACGAGAGGGTTTGTGAGAAGAAAATTCAAGGACTTTTCACCAGGATAATGCGCCGTCACATTCTAATATGATTTGGACTAATTTTTAGCCAAACACGAAACGAGAGTCAACACAGGAGAGTCAAGCATCGTATTCGCTAGATTTTGCGCTCTGTGACAGGGCTTTTTCTGTAAAGCGCACTATGAGTCGGTTGCGGTCTCAAACAAAATTCGCTAATTACAAATAAATACTCCTCTCTCTGGTAACATCTGACACAATTTCCAATAAAATATCACAACCGAGGTCACTCACAGGATTTCACCTCACACGATGACACGACCACACTCAACATCAAGAATTGAGAATGAAGTTTTGTACTAAAACATTAAAATATTCTAACTACAAAAGCCGTGATAAATTTCCCGAATTAATCCCAGCCTTCCTCACCGAAAAATGAGTTAAACATTGAAAACGAAAGCCAACTTCCATGAGAAAAAAAGGTCCTTTAATTTTAATCTTTCTAAATGCCCACTTGGGAAAAACTCTGCATGTTTATGCAATTCACCCAAAACACTAACGTGCCATCAAATAATTTAAAACCTCCACCCACATATTATATTTACCAATTTGCCCCAAGGGCTCAAGAGTCCATCTTTCTCTTTTAGCGATTTCCACACACCTGAATCAATGCTATTTGTTTAAACGCAGATAATAGTGGTGGAAATGACCGTTTAGTAAACTGAAAGAGATAAAACGGAAATAAGCGCACAAATATGTGAGAAGACTTTAAACAAAAAACGATGAAACAACTTGCAAAAACAGGATGAAGCAACATAAAACAGCCTCATATTAGATTATGTCCTTGTATGTTGTAAGGACAGAAGAAGAAATAAAAGCAGAAATGAAGCAAAAAAATAAGTGGCGATTGGAAGCCACATTGAAGACGACAGAAAGGCAAACTAATGTAAAATTCAACACTTTTTATTTATGCAAAGGCAGTGAATGTGAAAAATGTGTCTGTGAATTGAATTATTGGCTCTACTCCTGCTCCTACTTAACTGTGAGAAATAGAGAGCCAAAGGATTATTTAAGCATGAGCAGTCCACATAGCTTAGCATACTATATAACTATGCCCTGTTGCCCTGCTGAAACAGTAAAAAACACATTATTTTAGCTTCTATTGACTATAAAAATATCTCGCTGATTTTACAGTATGCATAGTGTAAAAAAACGACTGATTTCTTGTACTGTAAACAATTTTATAACTAAAAGAAATACAAGGTCTGTCGCAAAAGAAACAGAACTTTTTAAATATAACTGTTTCTGGTGGCGCCAGCTATTGGTGGGTATATCAAATAAAAAGTTTGATCTCTTGTTGACATTTCTTAAAATTTTTAAAACAATTGGATAACTACAATCGATGTTATCGATCAAAAAGTGACAGCAGCTTTTGGTCATCGGTCGTAAAATGCATTTTGAACAAAGAGCAAATATTAAATTTTTTTTAAACTTGGGAAAACGTTTACTGAAACATTTCAAATTAATGCTGTGTTTTACCTTGGAGTTATGAAGCGTTTTTTGTCACGCATTCTTCGTGCTCGACCACAATACCGTGAGGCAGGGTCCTGGCGCCTGTTGCACGATAATGCACCGTGTCATCGGTCGACGCTTGTCACTGATTTTTTGACAGAAAACCCCATATTAACCATTAATCACTCACCTTACTCACCATATCTGGCACCCTGTGATTTTTACCTATTTGGAAAACTTAATTTGCCCATAAAAGGACACTGGTTTCAGGACATTTCAGCTATCCAAGAGGCGACGACCGATATTCTCAAGAGCATTCCGAAAAATTACCTTAAACACTCATTTGAAATACTAATTGACCGGGCTAAACGCTGTATCGAAGCACAAGGAAACTACTTTTAATAAAAAAATATAACTTTTTAAAAATATTAATTTTTTGTTGTTTTTTTTAACAGTCCTGTTTCTTTTGCGACAGACCTTTTAGATAGAACAAGCATTGTAAAGAGGAAGCAATCCCTCACGATATACGACGCGCTTAATGTCTTCAATCATTTCCTAATTGATTATAAATTTAAAATCTATTCCATACTTACAGTATATTTTACAAGGAAAGTAAAACAGGGCTATCTTACAACCTGCAAGGATCAAAGCCGGCTAAATATTCTTAGGTGTTGGAAAAATGCAATGCTCCCTGAGTTTCATTAAGACACTTACCATCATCAATATATACATATGAAGTAAAGTCAACCATGAGTCATCAAAAATTCATTTCAATTTCAATAAAAAAAAAATTCCATAAGAATACCGCAAGACTTTTTTGAGAACCCATTATAATTATAATACTTTTAGTAGTTACATATACGGTGGCTAAGGGAAGTATTGATCCGATTCAACCCATTTTTGCAACACATACACACAGTCAGAGACTCTCTCGGAATTGCAATATATCTCACACATTGAGCATTTTTCGGGTAAAAAGTTAGCACCAAGCAAAGTGACTTACAGTAAGTAAGCCCACTTACATACATTTATTATGCCCCAAATATGAATTTTCGAAATAAATGAAAAAACTATAAAAATCTTACCTAAGACTTTTTCCAAAGGGTTAATATCCTAAATGTATATTTAATTGGGTAATTTCATTTTTCCAGCAGTTGGCTATTCTAATTAAATCATTTTCTTGAACTGTTTTTCTTTGTTTTTTCATATAACTAAATTTTACATTTACAGATTACTTATGTGCTATATTTCCGCATTTTAATCAAAGCGTATTTTCGGAGAGGTGGCAAAACTGTTTTAAGTAGCTTTGAGGGTTTTCTTAAATACCCTCCATTGTATATCTATTCTGTGTTTACATTGAAAAGGGAATTTATGTTATTTGTAAACCCGTATCCGATTTTCGATATTTTATATATAAACACTTTATTACAAATCTTGAATTCAAATTAATTTGACAACAAGTAAAGAAGGGCTAAGTTCGGGTGTCACCGAACATTTTATACTCTCGCATGGTGAAGTGATAATCGAGATTTCATTATCCGTCATTTAAATATTTTTCAAATACCGTATTTTTGTAAAGTTTTATTCCGCTATCATCATTGGTTCCTAATGTTTATACTCGTATTATACAGAGAAGGCATCAGATGGAATTCAAAATAGCTTTATATTGGAAGAAGGCGTGGTTGTGAACCGATTTCACCCATATTTCGTACGTGTCATCAGGGTGTTAAGAAAATATTACATACCGAATTTCATTGAAATCGGTGAAGTAGTTCCTGAAATATGGTTTTTGGTCCATAAGTGGGCGACGCTACGCCTATTTTCAATTAAAAAAAAGCCTGGGTGCAGCTTCCTTCTGCCACTTCTTCCGTAAAATTTAGTGTTTCTGACGTTTTTTGTTAGCCGGTTAACGCACTTTTAGTGATTTTCAACATAACCTTTGTATGGGAGGTGGGCGTGGTTATTATCCGATTTCTTCCATTTTTAAACTGTATATGGAAATGCCTGAAAAAAAACGACTCTGTAGAGTTTGGTTGACATAGCTATAGTAAATTCCGAGATATATACAAAAAACTTAGTAGGGGGCGGGGCCACGCCCCTCCCTAATGCGATTATTTGTGCCAAATTTCACTTTAAGATCTTTATTTATAGCTTAGTTATGACACTTTATAGGTTTTCGGTTTTCGCCATTTTGTGGGCCGATTTTGCCCATCTTCGAGCTTAACCTTCTTATGGAGCTAAGAAATACGTGTACCAAGTTTCATCATGATATCTCAATTTTTACTCAAGTTACAGCTTGCACGGACGGACGGACAGACGGACGGACAGACGGACGGACGGACAGACAGACATCCGGATTTCGACTCTACTCGTCGCCCTGATCACTTTGGTATACATAACCCTATATCTGACTCTTTTAGTTTTAGGACTTACAAACAACCGTTATGTGAACAAAACTATAATACTCTCGTTAGCAACATTGTTGCGAGAGTATAAAAATAATATAAATGTAATTGCTGTAAGTTTTTAAACTGGAGGTGTGTTGTCTCATTGGCGACCGTTTACTTACTACATATGTCCCTTTCGTTGTTGTTACTCGCGTTCGCTTGTCATTTTTTGGGTAACAGATTTGCCATCCCTTACAAATTGCTCACAGGAGCATTGCCCAGAGTCGATGAAAATTTTATCAAAATCAGTTCTGTGGTTTGGTGCTTTATTGCAAGTGTCCCATCATATATTATACATGGTTTTAAAATAAGAGTGATAAACCAACACACTTGAGGAAACTCAAATGTTTTTTATTTAATGTGATGTACAATCGATACAATTAATGAATATAACATCAATCAAATGGCCAATTTTCCACTAAATTAAGTCGTTTGTCATGAATAGCACGTTCAATATTGACTTCTAAGGCTTGCAGAGAGTCCGATTTATTGTTAAAGACCAATGACCTCAAATAACCCCACGAAAGTAGTCTAATGATGTTAAATCATAATTTCTTGGAGGCCATTCAATGTCGAAATTTCCTGAAATATTGGAATCTCCAAACTTTTATTGGAATACTTCAATTGTTAGATGAGCTTTGTGGACCTAACCCCGTTTTGTTGGGACCAGATTTTGGCAAGATCAACTTATTCCAGTTGCGCCCATAAAAAGTTGGTTATCATCGATCTATACAGCTTTTCATCGACAGTAATGGTGTCACCAGCTTCATTTTGAAAGAAATACGGACCGACGATTCCACCAGAGCAAAAACCACACCGAACTTATTGGATGAATGTAGTGGTTGCATGAATAATTTGTGCAGTTTCTTCGCACCAGAATCGGCAGTTTTATTTATTTACCGCAACACTCAGTTGATAGCGAGTCTCATCGGAGAAGTTTCTTTTCTTAAAAAAATCGTTATCGTTTTCAATTTGTTCCAAGGCAAAAACAGCAAATTCACGACGTTTGCGGTGGCTCAACGACTTCAGTTGTTGAGTGAGAACAATTTTATACAGATGTAAGCCCAAATCCCTTCTCAACATCCGCCAGGTTATGGTTTGAAACAGACCCAATTCTTGAGAACGTCTTGGAATCGACAAATTGCGGTTTTTAGGAACACTTGCCTGAATGGCATTAATATTTTCTTTACTTCGAGTAGTTCTTTGTCTTATTGGCACTTTGTGAGGAACATGTACGTTCGAAATTTTCAACAATTCAACGAATAGCGAACACAGATGATAACGACCAGGGGCGAACGCAGGGGGGAGGTTTTGGGGTGTTAAAACCCCCTCCCAAAGTAATTGAATTTTTAAATAATTGAATTTAATTCTACATAGTCATTTGAAAAATTGTAATCTGTTGTTTTCAAAGCAATCTTTCTGCCGACGATGTATGAATATGTAAAATAAATGAATACATTAGTCACTAACAGCGTTGCCGTTTTGATACAATTGTATCTTTTTTGATACTTTTTTTTCTAAATTTTGTGATTTAATAATTTTTTGTTCACATAGGCCGTTTGTGTTTGATACTTTTCTGCTGATAGAATTTAATTTTTTGAAACTATGAAAATGTTAAACTAAAAACAAACCTATTATATCTGGATAGTATTAAAAAGTTGTAGGAATGTAGGCCAATTAAAAAACCCAGAAAAATATAAACTGGACGGAGACATTTTTTTAATTTGCTTCAAAGTAATTAGTTTGCCTTATAACTCTGTGGCTGCTGAACTGGATTTTTTAGATTTCAAGGGAGTTGTGATTAGAAAATGGACTTCTTTTGAAAATTAGTTCTGAACTGAAAAGTCACCAATAAGGTTTCTATTATGTTTTTTAGAGTTTATTGTTAATCATAATACAGGAAAAATAAAAACTCATTTATTATGACTTTCAGTTTTCGTTCCATGAGCAAACTGTAGTGAAATAAATTTAAATTAAATAAAATTATGCTATTTGCAAAAAAATACTTGAATGTCTTTACTAAAATGTCTATATTTTTAATAAAAACGACCAGAAAAAACTGGTCTGAATTAGATACACAACTTTATTTATTATTTGTTTTTCAAATGAAAATTTTTAAAACAACGGTTGTGCTTTTGATACTTTTTGATACTTTTTTTGCTTGGCAACGACTTGCAAAATACCTGCTATAAGAAATTGTATTGTATGCTCCATGAAAGAGACCGTAAATCTTTTTCGGATGTCAACTAAAGCAGACACACTGCTCAAAAATCTTATTCTTGAATCCTTTCCAAACTCAAAGCAAGTGAGGTTACTTAAATTCTGCGAAACACGTTGGGTGGAGCATTTAGAATCTCTTTCTTTATTTAACGATTTATTCCCATTGATCTGTACAGCGTTGGAAGAGCTTGATACTGAAAATTTAAGAAGTGATTTATCAAAGCAACATGCTTTGTTGACTGCAATCCAATCACCTCAATTTGTGATTGCTATGGCGATACTAAAGCCAATTTTTGCATTATCAAAATGTTTGCAGCAAATAGACTGTGATTTGAGCAGCTGCGTTGCTTATGCAAATAATTTGGATGCTGAGATTAGTGAAATGCTTAAGGATTCTGAACAATCGTTTAAACTAATTTTTGAATAAGTTAAAACAATATCCGCAGAATTAGATTTAGAAATCAAAATTCCGCGTTTGGCGAAACGGCAAACTAATCGCGACAATTATGAAGGCGAACCGGAAGAATATTACCGCAGATCAATTTATATACCGTTTTTAGATCATTTTTTGGACCAAATCAATGAACGATTTTTAAAACATATAAATACATAAATCTTGACGCTATTAAGATGCTGTTCGTGTTTTAGAAAAGCAATGGTCCGCTGATGTAGAAGATCCCGATGATTTCGTTGCTGAATTTAGAATGTGGAAAGGGTTAAAAATCTTTTCTTCAGATTATATTTTCTAACTAAAATTTTGAATATATTTTCAGGAACTGGTTAAATCAAACAAAGAGATCCAAAACTTTTTTAGACGCGTTGAATTGTTGCGATGCAAAAATTTTCAAAACAGTGCATCGTTTTTTAAAGATTGGAGCAACAATCCCTATATCTGTCGCTTCAAGTGACCGCTCGTTTTCCTCACTTCGCAGGCTTAAAACATATTTAAGAAATAAAACTGGAGAAGCACGCCTGAACGGAATGGCTCTCTTGAATATCCATAGAGATATAGACGTGACGGAGGAAGAGATTTTAAATGTTATGGCCCAAAATAAAAGAAGATTAGATTTCAATTTGTGAATAAAATAATGAAACATTGTCTTTTTACCTAAACCTAGCTTGACTAAATTACAAAAATTTATTCTTAACAAAACTAAGAATTCTCTCAACTTCTAGTTTTATGTATTTATTCTAAGTATATTCATTAGCAATCACTCACACCTGTTGACGTTTGTGACATTATGTACACAAGCAAAGCTTTAATTTTATTGCAGCTATCAAATAGTTTTATATTTCTACTAATATTTATCCAATGTATGTCCTTTTGTGGCATTTCTGGCAGACTCATTAATATTCATTGCGTTCCATATGCCAAAGCTCTTGTCACATGGCAAGATGCCACAAATTCAGGCGGCAATGCATATTCATGAGGCAGAAAATTACTGTGCCTCTCTTAAGCTCCTACATATATATATGTACATGTTGGTATATATGGCTTACAGTATGTATGGTTTACATTTGCAGTTAGAAAAGTTGTAGTTGGGACATAGTTCTTCACAAATATTATTTACGTATTCATATCTATAGGTATATATGTATGTACATGATAAGCTTTGTATGATAGCATATGTTTACTGAGAAGAGTGATTTACGAATTTACTTTATTTTCTGTTTTGTATTGACATTATTATATACACATTTGTGCTCTTGAAACATGTTGCTACAGAGTACAACTGTTTTCTTTACTTAACGGTTGTTTGTGTCACAGAAAAGTACTCGAAATTGATATGGGAATATATACATGTAGATGATCAGGAAGATGAGACGAGAACGAACTTGAGTAAAAATTAAGATACCCTGATGCAACTTGGTACTCGCGCTCCTTGGCAAAACAGGAAGGCCGATTTCGTAGACGATAATTATTCCAATGCTATACCCACAAAACGCCATTAAACGAAAGCCAATAAAGTGTCATAACTAAGCACTAAATTAAGATGTAAAACTATAAATTGGTACAGCGGGTCTAAGTAGAATGGGCCACTTGTGAGCTAAAAGTTTAAAAAGTGGGCGTGGCAGCGCCCTTCTTTAGATGAAATCACATATCTGTGGACTTCCTCGACCGATTTAACGAAATTTGGTACATAACATTCTTCCAACATTTTTAGGTTACAGTGTGAGCGAAATCGGGCTTCCACCACGCCTACTTCCTATATAACACATTTTTAAATTACATTTACTTCTTACACTTGTCCAAGTCCAATTAATACTGTTCAAGCCCCTAGGTGCCGTATATGTGGATCGAAGTTATATAGTAGTAAGTAGTATATAATTGAAATTAAAAGAGAATCCTTTCCTGATATTACTATGTCTGTGTTTTACAAATAGGTCGAATCAGGCCAATACTTCCGTCAGCTCCATTAACTAATAAAAAAATTTTCGAACTTCTGGGTGACTTTATGTCGCATCTTATATCTTATAAAATTGGGAGAGAGTGTTTTTCTAATAACTGTTTTAGAAGGAATAAAATAACAAGCCTTATACCCCTGAAGATAATACCCCGCCTTTATGCCTTGAAAGTTGCAAAAGTATGAAGTCGGTTACACCCGAACTTAGCTCTTCCTCAATTCTTTAAATTATTTCCATTACTATCAACACTAACAAATGTCAATATTTAAATTTTATATTTTTCTGCCCTTGCTGCAAACACATATTCTTATAGATATAACTACGATGTAGTGAAACCAGTCAAGAGAAATACCTATTTTAGTTTAGAATTTGCTAACGAAAACTTCCAAAAGCAGCAAACTTTCATTTCCATTTCTAATATATTGGCTAAGAGCTGATATTTAGATATTTGTGAAGGTTAGAATTTGATTTGTTACTAAAGAAATCTCAGAAGAAGAAGAAATGTTTGTCGAAGAGACATTTGAAGGTAGAAAATTATTTTCATTATTATTTATTAAAATATTTCTTTTTTTTGTTTAATTAAAAAAAATAGGAGAATGCCTGGGGACTGCCGGCAGTTTATGAAATTCATGAAGTTGCACAATCCGCATCGCAATTGGGTTTTTTTGTTTTGTACAAGTATCAACCCAATTATTTTAGATCACATAGCAGTACAAAAATTATCAAATTTACAAATTTTCAACACCATACCACTTCTAAAGCTTGGGCACTCTTCATTTTATATTTTTTTATACCCTCGCAACAAAGTTGCTAAGGAGAGTATTATAATTTTGTTCACATAACGGTTGTTTGTAAGTCCTAAAACTAAAAGAGTCAGATATAGGGTTATGTATACCAAAGTGATCAGGGTGACGAGTAGAGTTGAAATCCGGATGTCTGTCTGTCTGTCCGTCCGTCTGTCCGTCCGTCCGTCCGTGCAAGCTGTAATTTGAGTAAAAATTGTGATATCATGATGAAACTAGGTACACGCATTTCTTGGCTCCATAAGAAGGTTAAGCTCGAAGATGGGTAAAATCGGCCCACTGCCACGCCCACAAAATGGCGGAAACCGAAAACCTATAAAGTGTCATAACTAAGCCATAAATAAAGATATTAAAGTGAAATTTGACACAAAGGATCGCATTAGGGAGGGGCATATTTGGACGTAATTTTTTCGGAAAAGTGGCCGTGGCCCCGCCCCTACTAAGTTTTTTGTACATATTTCGGAAACTACTATAGCTATGTCAACCAAACTCTAAAGAGTCGTTTCCTTCAGGCATTTCCATATACAGTTCAAAAATGGAGGAAATCGGATAATAACCACGCCCACCTCCCATACAAAGGTTATGTTGAAAATTTTTAAAAGTGCGTTAACCGACTAACAAAAAACGTCGGAAACACTAAATTTTACGGAAGAAATGGCAGAAGAGAGCTGCACCCAGGCTTTTTTTTAATTGAAAATAGGCGTAGCGTCGCCTACTTATGGACCAAAAACCATATTTCAGGAACTACTTCACCGATTTCAATGAAATTCGGTATATAATATTTTCTTAGCACCCTGATGACATACACGAAATATAGGTGAAATCGGTTCACAACCACGCCTTCTTCCAATATAACGCTACTTTGAATTCCATCTCATGCCTTTTCTGTACATATAATATATACATTAGGAACCAATGATGATAGCGGAATAAAACTTTACACAAATACGGTATTTGAAAGATATGTAAAAGACGAATAATGAAATCTCGATTATCACTTTATCATGCGAGATCCAAGATCCATGATCCAAGTAGATACACCTTTTTCAATAGCCTTTTTTTGACAGATCACGGGTGCTTCGTGCGAAGGTGTCATGTTACTTTTGTTCAGAATTGTTGACCGAATAGACCACGTCTAGTACGCAGTGAAGAAAATATTGCAGCCATAGCTGAGAGTTTTCACGAAGACCGCGGAAAGTCCGGCGATGTTCGCAGCAACACGGACTGGTACGACTTGGCACATTTTACGTCGAGATCTAAAATTGAAAGCGTATAAAAAACAGCTTGTGCAAGAACTGAAGCCGCTCGACCACCCCAAGCGACATCGCTTCGCTCTATGGGCTCTTGAAAAGTTCCAAGAAGATCCGACGTTTCGAACCAAACACTACCGCGCCATGATAACCAATCAATAAGAATCAATAGATTCATTGAGAGAACACTTAAGTGAGCAGATAATTTCACGTTTTGGGCCTATCGATTGGCCACCAAGATCGTGTGATATCACACCGTTAGACTTTTTCCTGTGGGCACATGTAAAGTCGAAAGTTTAATGCGTGTCATTTGCCAGTCACCAGTCGAAATGCTTTAGCGAGTCATTCAAAATTGGACCCAACGGATGAGAAGAAATGGTCGCTGTCATTTGAAGGAGATAATCTTCCCAAAATAAATGACAAAGAATGTTCCACGAAATGGATCACCTTTTATTTGCAATGGCCAAAGATATTATTTAACGTATCTATTTACCACATTTCAGAAATTTATTTTTTTTATTATTAAGTTAATTTAAGGAGAATAAAAACCAGAAGCACCGATCCGAAACTATAATACTTTTCATAAATACAAAAGATTGCATATTAAGACATGATTTTGATCGTTCAGCTAGTATAATAGTTATATCCATATGCTATAGTGGTCCGATATGGACGGTTCCAACAAATGAGCAACTCTTGTAGTCCTTATAAAGTTTTTTAGCTTTAAAATATTTTATGAATAGTATTATTTTCTGAAAAAGTTTTGTTCTCTATGGTTTCCTATTCGAAAAATCGCATAATTAGTTAACCTTTTCAAGGAGCGTTCTAAACTAAACAGGATTTCAAAAAAACAGAACAAATGATTTTTTCGGCAAAATCAAGCCGGTGCAAGCCGTTTGAATGGATTTAGATTCAAAAGGTCCTAAAAGTTTACTTTGGAACCCACCTTGTATTTTCTATTCACCATCCCTTATATTAGCGCTTGACACAAATGCTTGCGTGCTAAGGTATATACATATGTACATATGTTAATACATGGAGAAATTTGTAGTACTCGGCTGACTGTGTCCGAAACGAACCTTCACTGTTAAGTACATATTTGCAGCCCATTTGCGTTGAGTACGTAATAAATTGATTGTTTTCTTAAGTTTTTTTCGGATTGCCACTTCAGCAGCTCTTTGCTGGGTGAAAGATCAGCCAATCATTGCTGGAACTTCCTTCCTGCGTTTCTAGGCTTCTGAAACCTCTTTCATTCAAGCACTCATCACCAACAGTTCTTATGGCTGGTAGCAAGGCGATGATGTGGCAATCTAAACACGCCTGGTCGTCATGCATGACTGTTGCTATTTTGTTTATTTATTTACACATACTTCCACCTTTCTTGCGTTTTATTGTGTCTGTTTGCTTTTTTCAAAGGCCAAACCTTTTAAATGCTTTAATTCAATCCATTTGTGGGTCTTTGTGTATTTTGGTTGCGAATTTTTTTTACCAATTTATTTTTTAAATTTTTTTTGGTACTTCTTTTATTTGTCTCAGTTGCTCTTTTATCGACTTTTTTGAGGTTTCCTTAATATATAAATTGTTATTTTATTCACGTAAGTTTTGTTTGCACAATGGATTTGCTACGCCTAGTGAGACACATTGCTCATATGAGTACCCAGTAGGAATAATTAGCAGCCAAAAATTGTATCTAATCAAATGTGGCTCCGGCTATTATTATACATTTACTAGATAGTTCCCAGGTGTGCACCTCTGACTCAATAACACATAAACGAATACAAGTACTTACATCTCAAGTTTTGAATTTTTGAGGGTTCTCATTTTCTGAAGACGGCATTTATAGATAAAATATATATTCAGCAATTCTCCGAAAAGGCAGGATGGGTGCAATGTCACACATGTATACATAAGTATAAGTATAAGTATAAGTATAAGTATAAGTATAAGTATAAGTATAAGTATAAGTATAAGTATAAGTATAAGTATAAGTATAAGTATAAGTATAAGTATAAGTATAAGTATAAGTATAAGTATAAGTATAAGTATAAGTATAAGTATAAGTATAAGTATAAGTATAAGTATAAGTATAAGTATAAGTATAAGTATAAGTATAAGTATAAGTATAAGTATATAAGTATAAGTATAAGTATAAGTATAAGTATAAGTATAAGTATAAGTATAAGTATAAGTATAAGTATAAGTATAAGTATAAGTATAAGTATAAGTATAAGTATAAGTATAAGTATAAGTATAAGTATAAGTATAAGTATAAGTATAAGTATAAGTATAAGTATAAGTATAAGTATAAGTATAAGTATAAGTATAAGTATAAGTAAAAGTATAAGTATAAGTATAAGTATAAGTATAAGTATAAGTATAAGTATAAGTATAAGTATAAGTATAAGTATAAGTATAAGTATAAGTATAAGTATAAGTATGAGTAAGAGTACCAGTTTTAATTTCGTCTGAAAACCATTTTTGTTCCAAATTGTGTGTTACTATAATTTAAAAGGCTCGTTAGTTTCATTTTTAAGCATTTATCTCCGATCATGAGGTGGTTTGACATTTATCACTCCAGTAAATGCAAAACCTCTAAAACTGTGTATTACATTTTCTCGCAGGGCGCATTCCGGCTTAGTCCAAACAATTTATTTGCATATTTTTATTTTTGTGTATTTATTCAGCTGTGTCGCTTCCATGGGTATTGAAAGAAAGTAAATCCTTTTTTCTAAATATTTCATATCTTGGGGATATAGAACTCATGGCATAGTAAGATATACATATATTACAAATCGGATTAACTAATTCAGAAAGTGACTTACAACCTATTCCACTTCACTTTCAGAAGGTTTGGCAAAAGAATTTGCTTATTTTTTTCAAGAGCTCGGTGTTTTGAATATAAGATCATCCCTTATGTCTGCGATCGATGCCAGCATATCTGCTTAAACATATTAATGTTAACTCATAATGCTGGCAGTCAAATTAAACACTTTGAATTGTAACCCAATCCCAACAGCAAAACCCGTGGGATTCTCTGCCACAACGCAACCTCTACAGCAGGTAGCCACAGCGAGAGCAGCGACGGTAGCGTAAGTTAATCTATCTGTAGTGTAAGTGAAATGTTAGTTTAGCTTTGAAGGAGACTCAACAAAGTTCGGATAATATTAAAATAATGTACCAAACACAAGGATGGAGTCATGTGTAGAAGTTCACGCAAGTTAGGAAAGTTCTCTGATCGCCATTCACTTGGGAGTGGCCAGAAACGATTCTTTTACACATGCCTCAAGTAGCTCACTACTTCCGGTCTTTGACCAAGTATCCTCTGTGTAGCCTAAGAACATCCGTTCGAAGGCGAGCTAATGTGAGAAGGCGAAACATCCCCTGCATAGGGTTGTGCGCTGGGTTTGGGACCCGCCACGTAAAAAACACCCCCAATGAAAAAGAAAACACAGCCTCGTATGAGAGACCCCCCTTTTGATGACGACCATGGCAAACGGAATAAGGACTACAATTTGAGGGCATGCACCTGGAATGTCCGGACCCTTAATTGGGAAGGTGCCGCTGCCCAGCTGGTTGATGTCCTCGCAAAAATAAAGGCTGACATCACCGCCGTCCAAGAAATGCGATGGACGGGACAAGGACAGAGACGAGTAGGTCCTTGTGACATTTACTACAGTGGCCACATAAAGGAGCGCAAGTTTGATGTTGGATTCGTGGTGGGAGAGAGACTCCGTCATTCACTCCGGGGAGAATGAACGTCCAGCCACAATCCGCATCAAAGCGAGGTTCTTCAACATATCGCTGATTTGCGCCCACGACCCGACGAAAGAGAAGGACGATGTGACCAAAGATGCCTTCTATGAGCGCTTGGAGCGCGCTTATGAGAGCTGCCCCCGCCACGATATCAAAATCGTGCTTGGCGACTTTAACGCCAGGGTGGGTAAAGAAGGTATCAATGGCACTACGGTCGGTACATTCAGCCTCCACGACGAAACATCCCCAAATGGGTTGAGGCTGATTGACTTCGCCGGTGCCCGAAAAATGGTTATCTGTTACTAGACTCCAGCACAAGAAGATACATGAAGCTACCTGGCACTCTCAGGCTCGAAAAGCCACCAACCAGATCGCTCCGAGGTCCTAACATCGACTCGGATCACTATTTTTTTGCAGCCAGGATTCGCACCCGCCTCTGTGCAGCAAAAAGCGCACGTCAACAAACACAAGGAAGGTTCGACGTCGAGAAGCTGCAATCACAACATGCAGCCGAACGATTTTCTACTCGGCTTGCACTCCTGCTCTCTGAGAGCAATCGTCAACAACTCGGTATAAGGGAACTGTTGGACGGCATTTCAAACTCTTTACGTACAGCTGCAACCGAAACCATTGGTTTTCGGAAAGTGCAAAAGAACAGCTGGCACGACGAGGAGTACCGTTTCGCAGCGGAGAGAAACCAGGTTGCCTACCTCGCAACGTTACGATCGACCACTACACGTGCAGGATGGGATAGATACCGAGAGTTGAAGAGGGAAGCGAGACGCATTTACAAACAGAAGAAGAAGGAGGCCGAGATGCGTGAGTACGAAGCTGGCCGACAGGGGTAATGCTCGAAAATTCTACGAAAAGATGCGGCGGCTTACCGAAGGTTTCAAGACCGGAGCATACTATTGTAGAACCCCCAAAGGTGATCTAGTGACCGCTGCCCACTTCTCCAGCCTGCAGAATGGCAGTGAACGCACAACACCAGGAGAAGGAAAACCCAATTCCCCAATCGATGACGATGGAGCAGACGTTCCATTACCCGACCATGAAGAAGTTCGAATAGCAATTGGCCGCCTGAAGAACAACAAAGCGGCAGAGGCCGACGGATTGCCGGCCGAGCTATTCAAACACGGCGGCGAAGAACTGATAAGGAGCATGCATGTGATTCTTTGTAAAATATGGTCGCACGAAAGCATGCCCAACGATTCGAATTTAAGTGTGTTATGCCCAATCCATAAAAAAGGAGACCCCACAATCTGCGCCAACTACCGTGGGATTAGCCTCCTCAACATCGCATATAAGGTTCTATCGAGCGTATTGTGTGAAAGATTAAAGCCCACCGTCATCAAACTGATTGGACCTTATCAGTGTGGCTTTAGACCTGTCAAATCAACAACCGACCAGATATTCACCATGCGCGAAATCTTGGAAAAGACCAGTGAAAGGAGAATTGACACACACCACCTTTTAGTCGATTTCAAAGCTACTTTCGACAGCTCGAAAAGGAGCTGCCTTTATGCCACGATGTCTGAATTTGGTATCCCCGCAAAACTAATACGGCTATGTAAACTGACACTGAGTAACACCAAAAGCTCCGTCAGAATCGGGAAGGACCTCTCCGAGCCGTTCGATACCGAGGTTTCAGACAAGGCGACTCCCTATCGTGCAACTTCTTCAACCTGCTTCTGGAGAAAATAGTTCGAGCTGCAGAACTAAATAGAGAAGGTACCATCTTCTATGAGAGTGTACAGCTGCTGGCGTATGCCGATGATATTGATATCATCGGCCTCAACACCCGCGCCGTTAGTTCTGCTTTCTCCAGGCTGGACAAGGAAGCACAGAAAATGGGTCTGGCAATGAACGAGGGCAAAACGAAATATCTCCTGTTATCAAACAAACAGTGTCGCACTCGCGACTTGGCTCTCACGTCACTGTTGACAGTCATAACTTTGAAGTTGTAGATAATTTCGTCTATTTAGGAACCAGCATTAACACCACCAACAATGTCAGCCTGGAAATCCAACGCAGGATAACTCTTACCAACAGGTGCTACTTCGGACTGAGTAGGCAATTGAAAAGTAAAGTCCTCTCTCGACGAACAAAAACCACACTCTATAAATTACTCATAATTCCCGTCCTCCTATATGGTGCAGAGGCTTGGACGATGTCCATAACGGTCCGTCGACGTTGCGGGTTTTCGAGAGAAAAGTTCTGCGAAAGACTTATGGTCCTTTGCGCATTGGCCACGGCGAATATCGCATTCGATGGAACGATGAGCTGTACGAGATATACGCTACATTGACATAGTTCAGCGAATTAAAAGACAGCGGCTACGCTGGCTAGGTCATGTTGTCCGGATGGATGAAAACACTCCAGCTCTGAAAGTATTCGACGCAGTACCCGCCGGGGAAAGCAGAGGAAGAGGAAGACCTCCACTCGGTTGGAAGGACCAAGTGAAAGAAACGACTGGCGCGCTGTTGTTAACTCGGCTATAATCGCGTAAGCGGTGTCTACGCCAATTAAGAAGAAGAAGAATGTACACAACTTACCGTTCAGTTAACGTTGATCAGACTTCACGCGGGCACTACTCACAAAGCAGTGTATACACCGACGCTACAGTACATAAGGGTGGTCCATTTCGAGGTTGCCTACTAAAAAAACAGAAACTTCAAATCTAATGGGGAATAAACATTCTAAAGATTTGTATATTGAAGATTATCTTCGTCAAATGTTGGCCGCGCCTTCGTCTCAGATGGTCCATCCGTTGAAACCAATTTTCGATGACTCGTTCAAGCATTTCGACTGGTAACTGGCGAATGACACGCATGACGTTTTGCTCCAAGACCTGAATCGAAGCAGGATTGTCCGCACAGACTTTCGACTTTACATGTCCCCACAGGAAAAAGTCTAACTGTGTGATATCACACGATTTTGGTGGCCAATCGACTGGCAAAAAACGTGAAATTGTCTGCTCACCGAAGTGTTCTTTTAACAAACTCATTGATTGATGCGACGTGTGGGAAGTGGCGCCATCTTGTTAAAACCAACTGTTGCTGAGATCACGAGCTTCAATTTCAAGCATCAAATACTCAATTTTCATGAGGTGACAACGGTCGCCATTGACGGTTATGTTCTTACCGGCATTATTTTGAAGAAATATGGATCGATGATTATACCGGCCCACACCAAACGACGTTTTTTTTTCCTCTTCGTTCCAAATGCGACAATTTTACTTGTTTACATATCCATTGAGCCAGACCCTTATTAATACTAATTTGTAAAAATAATTAAAACCGAGCTCTTCACTATAAGTTAGACCTTAACTGGGAATTTGTTGCAGCCTTATTGTCCTGCCCATTCTGTAATAAAATTGGTTCTTAGTGTGGCCGCCATGGGTGTCGTGATCAAGGAATTGCATTATAACCTTCTTGTAAATTCACAAGACTAACTCACCTTCTGATTCCGAGTCTCTTTCAGCCCTACACCTCACACTATTACACACAAAAATATTTTTTTCCTTCCTTCTCATCCATTCCTTTCTGTTGAATGCAATTCAAGCTTTGCATACCTCATCTGCATCTAATTTTACCGCCGCCACCGAATTCCATTAGAAACTCGGTGATAACAATTAAGAAATTTCATTCTCATTAATGCTTTGCCGCTAAATTGCCCCCAAACACATACATACAAACATTTAAATGGGTATGTTGTCGCCTAGTCGCACTACAAATTACCCCTGGACCCATTTTGCGGTAACGTTCGTGGCATTGGCGGCGACTTCGACGCGTAGCATTTCGTTAATTGTCGTGAAACTAATTTATGTGTCATCACATGCAATAATTACGTGCCGCTAACTCGCGCCACCGCGTCTCTTTAACTGTTGTGGCTGCATTCCTGCATACAAACATACACAGGTATTTAGAATGTGCGCGAGGCACGCTCCTTAGGCGTGGTGTTACCGCGATTGCAGGCATGCCTAACGGAGCATAACGGAGCACTATAAACACATTCCCAAAATGTGGTTGCAAGAAAGCGGTTTGGTTGAATCCACCTCGATTATATTTACGAGGACGGCCCATAAGTATTTAGTTTACAAAACGTAAAAAAGGGACAACTTTTGAAAAATGTCGATTTATTTCCCAACATATTCATTCATTGTTTTTTGACCTGTATGACAAATACGCTTCCTAGAGGTCTCTGCACAGTAGCCCTCCTCGTTTGATTCAAAATTCTTCCAAACACGGGACCCTTTCAAACTTGGAAACAAAGAGAACTCGCAAGTACCAATTCTGAAAAGTACAGAGTATGGATCATCATTTCATAGTCTAAATGCCATGGCGACAGTGGAGATGTCTCTTCATCAAAAGTAGCCGTTTTCTCTGCAATGCGGTCTCCAAACGACCCAATGATGTCGATGGAGATTACATTTTGTGAGTACCAGAAAAAAATGGCCATCACATTTCCGGACGATTAAATAACCTTCATCAGGGCAGATTCGCTGGGAGAAGTCCACTGTTTGCACCGATCCTTGAGCGCTGGTGTGTACCAGTAGATCCAAGTTTCCTTAAAAGCCACAAAATGATGAAGAAACTTTTTGGGATGGAGTTAAATACTGCTGTGAACTAGTTATATTTCAGCACCAACAACACCAACTTTATACCGAGGTTTCTAGAGGTACCCTCTATGCATGTATATAAGGTATATATGTGTGTTTACATGCATATGAGCTTCGCGAATACCTTCGTCAAAGCAGTAATTTTGTAAGCATTCCTCCCTCACTTGAATTTTGTTAAGTGTTAATCAATATTCTTGTATAAAACTACTCTTTTACATAACTACATATACACATACATATGAACATTCGTATGATGAAGGGGTCTTCCAGCCACATCTATCCGGCAAGGTCACATATCAAGATGCCTTTACACAGCTTGGAATGCGTCACGGCGTCATCAATTATCCTTCGCTCGCACTTATCATAAAAGTCGTAAGAATCTACGACTACTTATTCACCAGACACACATACAGCTTTACATATCTATATTCAACATCCACACATCCTCTACTGGCATTCGAGTGGCTTCACACTAACAAATTCCAAAGTTCTCACATCGTTCTACTTCGACAGCGGTAATAAAGTATTGTGGACCCTCACGAGTTGCAAGTGCTGCGAACACGTCGCTTTCGCAGATCTGCGACATATGTATGTGTGTATGAATGTGTGGCATGTGCTTCTTCGCACATACCTAGTAGCTAGTATTTACGTTGCACTTTAGCGCATTAAAATTCAAACAGTATGCAAATAAGTGCATTAACCAATTGAAATAGTTCTCAACTTTTTTCCGTACAGTTGCAGCTGCGCTAAGGACAACTTGAGTTGCGCCCACATTTGCCGCACATAACCCAAGGCGAAGCGGGAATTTATGTGAATTAACTGAGGCGTGAGACTGTTTTAGTTTTTCCTAACACTTGATTAAGAGGGATGAAGCAACGAATTTAAAATATTATTTTATGAGCAGAAGCTGCTTTTCGGAAATGAAGATGTTCACATAAAATTCATTATCGCTTTTAATTTGTAGAACACTCACTCCATCGAAAACTAAGCAGCAAAGTAAAGAGAACAAGTGTAAAGAATAGATAAGATGTAGATGTATGTACAGAATAGATACCGTTCCCACGACAGTCGGGTCTAAGTAACTGGATCGGACCCGGATTTTTAGCCGACGCACGACTGTCAACTCGGCACCATCCCTCAAAATTGTTTCAGGAATGTTTATGCCACTTCAACAAAAACAATAATAGATAATCTACACCCCCAAAAACAACAGTACTCTACAGAAGTGGTGTTAAGCCTGTCGTTTAGCTCATTCAACACATCACACACATTCAACATAACTTAATTTAGCCTACATTACAACCAAGAACGTATTTTTATAATAGTTCTGTAAAATCGTGTTTGAGAATATACATCGCTATATACCTACATGTCGTAATTATTACGTGAATCACGATCGAGTTTAGGACCTTTAGTTGCTCTTGATAATCGATTGGATTGGCGATACGTCTTTGTATGCCTTGATATGACCAATTCTTATACCCTGAACGGGGTATATTAAGTTTGCCACGAAGTTTGTAACACCCAGAAGGAAGCGTCGGAGACCCTATAAAGTATATATATAAATGATCAGTACAATGACTCAGCTCAACAGAGTCGATTTAGCCATGTCTGTCTGTCTGTCTCTCTGTCCGTCTGTCTGTCTGTCCGTCTGCATATATACGAACTAATCCCTCAGTTTTTAAGATATCGTTTTGAAATTTTGCAAACGTCATTTTCTCTTCAAGAAGTTGCTCATTTGTCAGAACTGTCGATATCGGACCATTGTAACATATAGCTGCCACACAAACTGAAAGATCGGAATCTAGTTCTTGTATGGAAAACTTACACATTTGACAATATATCGTCACAAAAGTTGGAACATATTATTTTCAAGGCAACAATGTAATCTCCGAAGAAATTGTTCAGATCGGTTAACTATATCATATAGCTGCCATACAAACTGAACAATCGGACGGAATGTTTTCCTTTGGATGAAAACCACTGTCCGGTTACGTCTTTAGATTTACTTAAACACATAGTTACTAGAAGAAATGCATCTGTGAAGGGTATATTAGCTTCGGTGCAACCGAAGTTAACGTTCTTCCTTGTTTCTATTAACCTTGGTTTTGATTATGACTTAAAAATCAGCCAAATTATGCCAACTACATTGGATGAATATTTAAGACGTGGTATCCATTTTGTTGAACCTCCTTCGATGATTATAACCGATGAAATTCTACAGCACTGAGCCAAAAAAGTTCTTTAGAGTCGACTCTCTCACCATGGTAATCCTCTTTGATATTCATAAGAGTAGTAAGTGAAGTACATATCAGTAATAACTCTTGCTGCTGACAAAGTCTCAATTCCTGGCTCTTAAATTTCGTGATAAAGATACTTCGAAAAGGTTGAAAATCACTTTAATTTGAAAATATTGAGTAGATTTTTTTCAATTTCATAAAGCTACTGCGAATAAAAGCAATTCAAAGACGTTTCGGGCAACTGGCCACTTTCGAGTATAGACTTCAGGTTGGATAAAGAACAAATAATATTATTTCTAAATAATCTTGTTCTCTTGTAGGTGATTTTAAAGTTTCGATCACACAATAAGGATCCGCAAAGTAGTATTGTAAAATAAAATATAATAGATAAATACCACTGACCCAAACAACAATAAAGAAAAAATTGTAGTACACATTTAATTTCGAAAGTCTAGCTATATTCGTTCGTCTAGGTTTCAAAAGCTCTTTAAAGCTTCGCTTAATATTAGGATTAACAATTTTCAAGGATGGCGCTCCAACCTGCCTCAATTTACTACAACACCAAGCATTTCTATCTACTAATAAAATAAAATATCAGATTACTTTAAATACAATAAATGTCTTCACAAATTATTTCATTCTGCAGTGAAATCGCTTATTGTTCGCATATTTTTCTTTTTGCTTGTTATTTCACCCAACTAAACGGATTATTTCAATAAATAAAGTTTAACCACAATAATACAATTTAATTCAACCTTAATAGAAATATCGCACATGTTTATTTAATTCACATTTGAACACTCTTGCCTCCATTTGCTCACCACCCTCGAGTATTGCTTTGCGGTTGACAGAGCGTATGAGCAATTTTCGAAAATTTCCTTGCGGTTGTTAAACGTTTATTCGGAATATTGCCTGTTTTTATCTGTGTTTATTAGTCGTTCAAGCGCGCCAACAAGGAAAACTCAGATGTGTGGAAATGTTTTCCTTCTTTTTGGTTTTGTGGAAATGACAGTGATTTGGAAGCAAACTTAATCGCACGAAAACAAGAAATACAAATAAACGCTTAATTGATTTCAAATTCCTTAAAGATATTTTCTATTGAGCATTCATGCTGTGAATTCGAAAAGACAATTATTTTAAATTGTGTAATTAATTTAGTAATTACAAAGGTAAAAGCAAATGAGAACGTTTTTCTCCGTGATTAGTTTCCCCCCAAGGTTCCCCATCGAAATGAAATCAATACTGCAGGCAGACCACTTTTTAAGTTCAATTTTGCGCTCCTCATACCATTTGAGAACCGTGAATGTCAGCGTTATCCCTTTGTAAACTGACGTCTTTATACGTTTTATCAATATTTAATATCTAGATGATAATACGTATATATAAATTTGATGAAACGTACTCTCGGTGATTGACTCTACGTCCACCATCATTGTATAGCTTCTAGCAAACACTTCTGACTTCCCCAATTTCGACTTTGGAAATCGAAACTAAGAAACTCGAGAAACTACCATGAGCAAAAAAACTTTGTTCACAATTATAAAATTCTTAACTTATTCTTCAAAACCCATGACGCCACTTCAAAGTAAGTCATTTTGACCCCAATGGACTTGTGACAACGTTTTTTCCAATTATCGAAACAGTTGTTAAAGCCAATTTCCGGAAAAACTTCAATTCTCGTTTAATGTCTTGTCGGTTTTTCCGAAGCGATTGTTTGAGATTGCTGAATAGCCAGAGGCTACCCTGAGCTAAAATCAGGCAAATACTGTAGTTGAAAATTTGGCGACAAACTCACGTAAAATTAATGCAGTATACATACGCCTGTGCATTATCGTGGTGCAAAAACCAAATAGTTTCGCTCAAACGATGCATAATACTCAAATAGTATTCCTTCTTGTCAGTTTGGCCGGTCTAAGAGAATTCGAAGCGTGTCACACCTCGATAATTGAAGAAAATTGTTAACAAAATCTTGAGTTTTAACTTGTTTTGACTGGGCTTTACCGGCTTCCGTTCACCATTGCCACAATATTCGACTGATTGGTCGACTGTTTCCGGGTTGTAAGCATAGGTTCTAGACTCATCACCAGTAATAATTCGTTTCATGATCACTGGTATTTTTAAAGCAATTTAGTGATTTTTGAACCAACCGTGCTTTCACTTTTCTTAGACCCAAATGATCTTTCAAAATGGTTTTTACTGATCCTTCCGATATTCCAACGATGCCAGTATGATCAATTGGCGATTCTAAATCATCAATTCCTTTATTTTATTGACATGTTGATCATCAGTTGATGTTGATGACTGTTCTAGAAGTCGTTCATCGGCAACGCGTTCTCGACTTTTTTGAATAATTTGTACCAATCAAAGGCACTTGCTTGCGACAAACAATTATCATCGAAGAGCTTTTTCAACATTTTGAATGTTTCGGTGCCAAAAATTTGATTCCGCACACAATATATAAAGGAACTTCTTTGTTGAATAATTTCACTCATCGTAAAAATCACCGAATTCTCTTAACTAATGATTATTTTGATGGGAAACTTGGAACAGGCGTCACTGACAGTCATACCAACCGAAAGTTAAAATTCTAAATTTTTTTGCTCACAGTATGATACATAAAATTTTGTTATGCTTATATATAAAAATGAATCGCAAAATGTGTTGCTAAGCACATAACTTAACAACGCCTTGACCAATTTTGCCAATTCTCTTTTTTAAATTTTGGTTGAGGTTCAAGGATGGTTTTCGAATAATTGCCGGAAAACCCCTAAAAACAGCCCTTTTTTCCATACAAACGAATCAATGTTTGTTTGTTAGTAACGTTAAGAGAACGGCTACACCAATCTTGATGAAATTTTCAGAGGTTGTTTGTTGTGGATTGAGGAGGGTTTAGAAATGAAAATACCTTATACTGTTCATGAGGAAAAATCGGAAAATTGGACAATTCCAAAAAGTAACTTTTTTCCATACAAACTTTTTTTAAATTTTTGTTTGTTTTGTTTTTCAATAGTTTGATTTGTATTTCAATTTATTTAAATCGTTCGATTTCGGTCCTTACGTGTGTTTCACACAAAGAGATCAGTTGCAGATTGTAATTTGTTACGAAGCCACCAAGGGTCGCCCTAATATCGGTCGGCGTTCTTTTTGCCATCAACGTATGGCAGCCCAAGGCAAGGCAAGGCAAGACAAGAAGTACTCCCAGGATGTGGTGAAATGCGTGCGGAATTCTGGATCGCGGTCAATCAGCAAGCGATCGTCACGATTTCACAGCACGACTTTTCACACAACAGTTACGATGTTTGATGGACTTTATCTTGAAGCAACGTATATATGGTGCTGTTAGATGGTACATAGATGTACTCTGTTGAGTGGAAAAACAGAGATTTGCCGCACACACACGCCCATTTCCAATTTTTAAAAAAGGCCTGGGTGCAGCTTCCTTCTGCAATTTCTTCCGCAAAATTTTGTGTTTCCGACGTTTTTTGTTAGTCGGTTAACGCACTTTTAGTGATTTTCAACATAACCTTTGTATGGGAGGTGGGCGTGTTTATTATCCGATTTCTTCCATTTTGTAACTGTATATGGAAATGCTTGAAGGAAACGACTCTGTAGAGGTTGGTTGACATAGCTATAGTAGTTTCCGAGATATGTACCCTATATCTGACTCTTTTAGTTTTAGGACTTACTTCTTTTCATTTCAAAACACATAATTTCACGCAGGACAACGGATGCGGGATCTGCTAGTATACTACGTAATAAATTTATTATATGACATTTTTTAAAAAAGCGTTTGATGAAAAATTCGAAAACGTACTATTTTTGTTGCAAAGTACTCTCCAGATTACAATGCAATGAGTAAATAAATGAGCGACATGCTTTCAAATTTGCCGAAAAACCTATGTAACTTTAAGGAACGGTTTGGAAACGCTTCGCTTTTAAAAAAGTTCTATTCAAGTGGAAACCAAATATCTGGAAACAAAAATAAGATATGATTTTGAGATATGACTTACTTCTTGATGAAAAAGATTCAGAAGAGAACAAAATTTTCTGAAGTTCTGATGTATGCGTATTTTATAAAACTACAATTATTCAAAACGAACTGAATATATTTTTTTGATCTTGAACCCTAAGCTTAAGTATTATTATTTCAAAATGTGCTAACAATTCTATAGTGACGGTTTATGTGCATACTATATTCGTTTTATGCTATTTGTGACAGCTGTTTTCAATTCGGCTGACCTCACAAAATGGTGAATTGAAGAAGCTTGTATAAATGCGGCGCAGATTAATAAGATATACGTATACGTACACCGTAATATTGAAGTCTACTAGATAAAGGAGAGCAAAGCCTGGATTAATGTAGTTAGCGTGAGTGGTTTGGAAAGTTTGTATTTGGAAATTAAGTTGTGAAATTTGCTATGTTATGAGCCAGTGGGTGTATTAACTGTTTAACTGCAGCCTATTTCTCTTCCTACTCTTGTCAGGGATGTCGAAAAATTATAATACAATTTTCAAATTATATTAGAATGCGCTGCTTATTCTAGGGTTTTTGTACTCACCAGCATATTTTTTTTTCATTGCCATTGTAACTAGGTAACATAAAATAAACTAACGAAAAATGTGTTTTGCTTATTGTGTAATACGAAATAATTAATGGTGCTCTGAGTATAAATTGCAAAGAGTCTGTCTACAGTACAATAAGGTGATACGGTTTTTTGCGCTTAAGCCTTTCTTTCCATTTACTTTGAGCGACAAGAGCCATGGCTTCAGTTTCACATGGTCAGAAAGTCTTTCCATACGAGACTTTGCACATTTGTTGATTGATGCAGCAAGTGAGTCCATTCCGAGATCGCGTTCAAGATCGTGACTGTGAACATACCAAGGCGCATTGACGGCGCATCTTAAAACTTTGTTTTGGAATTTGCTGGATTTGTGCAACAATGTTAGGGCTTCGCAGCCCCGAAGTTATATCGCATAAGTCTAAACTGGTCTGAACACTTACTTATAGACAAGAATTTTGTTATATGTGGATAATGCAGAGTTTCTACCCAATAGCCAATACATGTTTCTGAATTTTATTTCTAATTCTTCTTTTTTTCTTTTTGGCATGTGCACTCCACCTAAGTTTTGTGTCCAGGGTCATGCCTAGGCATTTCGCTAAATTGTGATATGGTATTTGCACACCGTTAAAGTACAGAGGCTTATATCTAGTATTATTGTATGTGAAATCAATATGTGCTGATTTAGTTTCGTTTAATTTAATTCGCCATTTAGCTGTCCATTCAAATATTTTGCTTAAATGTTCTTGCAATTGATGCAGCTTGTGTTTTGCCGACAGACAGAAGCGCAGTATCATCTGCAAATGTTGTGGTAGATCGCATGTAAAGAGTAGGTAAAGGTTGGGTCCTAACACACTACCCTGAGGAACGCCAGCTTTTATTTCCTTTAAATCTGAGTACATATCTCCATGTTTAATTCGAAAAAAAACGGTCCGAATGGTATGATTTTAAAATATTGTAATATTTTTTTGGTAAACGCATTTTAATTTTGTTTAGGAGCCCGCCATGCAAACTTTATCACGGTTTTAGACACGTCCAGGAAAACGGCCGAGCAAACTTTTTTTAAACGCATTTTCAACGACTCGATTTATTCTATGTACTTGGTCAATAGTGGAGTGATTTTTTCGAAAGCCAAACGGATGCACCGGGGTAGGCTTCCTCTCTTCAATTATGTTGTTAAGACGCACAGCAAGCAGTTGTTCTAAAAGTTTTGAAAGTATTGACAGGAGAGATGTGGGCTGATACGATGTAATGTCATGCGCTGGCTTACCAGGTTATTGAATATTATCACCTCTGCAGTTTTCCAGAAAAATAAATACGTATTGTAGATTAATAGTAGCGTTCATTATAGCAGTAATTTTACTTACAACGTTTTGAGGAAGCTGTGTTAGTATTTCACTGGTAATAAGGTCAAACCCTGGCGACTTTTTAGACTTAAGTTTTCTATTTCTGCATTACTTACCTCATCGTTAGTAATTAGAGGAATTTCGGTATAATTCTCGTAAGTATGAGGTTCCATTTCTGCTGCATTGGATGTGTCATATATTTTGAAGACACCGTTAAGGTATTCCGAAAAAACATTTGTTTTCTCAATATCGCTCTTATTCCATGCCCGGTCCAACAGCATGTGAGATATATCTGATCGGTTTCTTAACATTTAAAAATCATCTATCCCTACCAAATTAATGATTTATGCAAACTTATCTGGGCTTAAAGTCTAAAGTTTAAAGTCTCTCATGCATTTAGTTAGTAGTATAATATACATGAGCATTGCTGTCACAAATCACTGAGCTGGATAAGATAGTTGAACAAGCGAACGCCAAGCGGGTCTAAACAGTAACTAAGGAGCATTGTTTGTGTTATACTTTCGTCCATTACAACAATAATACAACTTTAGGAGCATGTAAGTTTAATCCATCAGTGGGTGGAGATCATATATATTTTCCAAAGCAAATGTCGAAGACGTGAGTTGTGTCCGTCGCGATTAGTCATGTCCGTCTGTATATAGCGGTGTTGTCCTTCAGAACCATCAAAATCGGACCACTATAGCATATATCTACAATACTAACTGATCGATCGAAATCAAATTTATTATATTTAAAAAGATATCTTCACAAAATTTATCATAGATTATTATCTAAGGTAATAAAGCAATATCCAGATAAATTATTCAGATCACTGTAGCATATATCAGACTATACAAACTGAACAATAATAGGAAACAAGTTCTTGAAAGGAATTTCAAATTGTGTACACTTTTAAGGCATTTGATATATATCCAAATATTTCCAACCGTGAACACTACAGACAACGCAATCACCAGCATGTTAACTATAGGTATTACACATTTCGCTTTGACCCACTTGCATACATTTACGCTGAAACCTTGGCTGGCTACAACGTACAACCACATTTTTGTCGGAAACTAGTGAACCTAAGGACCATCGAAGTAGCCTCATTTTAATGGAAAGGCATAAAATAATAATTTGTTTCCTTCCTCCTTACTTTTTGAACACATTTTCAAAACAAAAAATATTCAGTGGCATATTTGCATTTTTATATATTTGCGCTTATATCTACTGTAACGCCAAAGAGTGACGGCAAAACAGTAAACTTCCTGCTAGGGCCGAATTTTCCCATTCAAACGAGGGGCGCGTTTTTTTACATCGTTTTGAAGTTGTAGGCAGCGAGCCTATAACCTTAGCACTAAATGCCATTATACCATACTCAAGCATTGGCTCTCACCCCAGCAGACATTCAACGAACAAATTAAAATGTAATTTTGCATCCTTAAAAATGGCACCCAACAATCGTCCAGCCGAGCCAAAGGACAAGGCGGCGAGCCAACGACGAAACCAATTGCATATTGGCAGCAGCGAAAACTGAAATTTATGCAAACACTTACAACAGTTATGACTGCCACAACTGAACGCCGGCAATTTGTCATGGGCGCCGAGATACTTCCCTACCAAAGCGTGCGAAAGAAAGGAGCGCCACAGCTGCACGTTCAGTGGAGTTCTCCGAAAAATATTGTTAAAGAACGTGGCTTGCCGCATGTCCATGAAGCCAAAAAGCCACAGACATAAATGAATTTTTATGGCAAAATTTCCTAAACCTTCATACCGCGTTCCGACTTCAAATATTACTTCTTTCTGGCCACTGCTTTTGAGTGTGTGTCGACTTGTGCGTCGATGCCTTTCACTAATTTGCATATAATAACTGCCGTCGCGCCAAGCGGCACCACACAACGGTGTAGCCACATCAGCCGCAGCGGGACAAGAGCTTAATTGGGGAAGCAGCATCGCCACCTGCTCCGATACGACGATAATGATGCTGGAAGTTACTCTAAATAATTGTCGTAAAACAGCGAAATAGTCAATAAGGAGGAAACGGGAAGTATATGAGCAGCAAGCAAGCAAATTTGTTGTAAAAAGTGGGGCAACACTGGCAATTTAAAATTAATACTTTATAATTTAGCATCAGGCGAAAATATGAGTGAGCTTACGCTAGACGATTTATGTATTTCCCCTGATTGTTTATTCGATATCACAGGTACTGGTTGGCAAAAGTGAGAACTTGAACCTGTGAAACTCAACTCCAGAGCTTAAATCAAAGAAAATATCAATAAGTGTGAAATCTGAAATCTGCATTTAAAACAAAATGTTTCTATGCCGCATATTTCTTTCTCCTTCTTTGGCGGCTATGGAAACATTGGTCAGACGTCGGTTTGATGCGACACGTTTATGTGTTTCGAAAATGGCTAGCACAAAGGAGAACCATACAAAGTTCACGATCTTGGAATGGCAAACTGCCCATTGACGATGATCACGTGTGTCATATTCTTTATGAAATAACGGGTATGTCAAAACTCTGGGCATAATAGACGCTACCGTGAAACATAACACTCTAGGACACTATTTAGGCGGCATGTGTATTCCATTTCCTAGAATTCACAAGGTATAAACTACACCGATTACCTGATAAAAATCCAAACGGTCTCTACTAGGGGTAACTGCATAAAAATTTACCCATTTGGCGAAGAAAAAAGTACTCTTTGCTGCTTTATTTCCCGCTTTGGGTAGAAAGTGGTTATACTTGTAATATCCCTTTTCCTAGGAATGTCATTGTAGGGCTTTGAATCTGTGTGTTGAAAAATTTTACGCGGCAATTTTCAAATCATTAAGGATTAGTGCAACACCTTCAGTCTACTTTGCAGCGAAGGATCGTTTTCTACACTTTAGCAGCTCAAGACATATTTTCACGTCAAGATAAATCGGTTTGACGCTTCTCTTTGCTCAAAACGGCAAAAACCGGCAGAGATAAAGTAGTAGCTTGTTATAAAACCCCTCCCCTCTGCGGACGTCTCTGATGAAGAGAGTATTGTATAAACTCTATATACACCTGTACACACGCGGTTGATAATATTCTTGCTACAATATCTTTATGGTAAATGACAAGCACGTGCCTTTTGACTTCAGCTATCACCTGTCTATCAACTTTTATTGTCACTTCAATTTCGTTAAGAGTTTTTGAGATGTTCATATGGAAACTTTAATTAAAATGTTGCCTCTTGTAGTGACGCTGTCAGCGCAGGAACTTTGCTTCCTTGCAACAAATTGCCAGCGGCAATATGAGTATCAAGATGACACTTGAGGCAACGACACTGAAGCGCTCGAATATGCCAAGGACTTCAACATAGTTGACAAGTACAATCAGAATATCATCATGTGTGTGCACTGGTGAATAGGAAAGTGTGCATAATCCAATTAGACACTATAATAAATTGTTTGTATACATGTACATATGTACATATTTGATCTTATATCATTCAATTGTGCCTTCATCATTATTTATAGCTAACTTCATCAGTGAAAGTTTCGCATGAATAGAATAAGAAATGACAATTACGATTTTGTGTCATTATAAAGGGTGTTTGAGAGATACGAGTATACAATCCTTTTCTAGTTACAAAGCTGCTTGGAGAGTCTCCACAGTATTTTTCGCACATCAAATTCGATAATTTTGCTTATTTACAGTAACTCGTTTAGCCGAAAATAAGTCTCAATACCCGAGTATGTCTGACGGCATAAACGTGATTATCAGTTTATCCCAAGGTCCTGGAATGAAAAACAGTATTTTCAATTTTGTTCCGATGGATGTTTGTAGGTCCTTATTCGGTAAATTGCCGCTATATATCCAACATAAATTTCAAATTATTGATTTTACTTTGACAGCTACTCCTCAAAAAAGTGTGTTCCTCTAAAAAACCACCCTTTATATCGTTTCACGTAGGTTAAGTAGTTTTGCGTAAATAAAATTAGCTTTCACTTTTAACTCATTCTCAACAATCTGTCGAAAAGTCTACCAGCAAAGTGGTAAAATTTTGCAAAAACTTTTGTTAATCTACTTTCTCTTTTGCTATTGGTTGGTTGCAGTTAGTTTAATTATAAAAGTTCTCGCCGCATTGAGAGGAAAAGTTTCGTTTAAGCAATTAGCTTTGATGTTTAAATTGAGCTTTAAAATAATAATTTAATTACATAATATGTTACGGCTTAACTTTTTCAACTAAAGCTTAAATTTCACCACAGAAACGTTGTTTCAAAAATATTTTAAAAAAAATTGTCTGACACCACAACCAGACGGATTTTGAGAAAAGGTTTGTGCTTGCATCAGTATAAAAAGATTCTCACTCAAAAACTGAGGCTTGGACTATCCTAAGCATCGCGAATTTACTGATTTTGCTTTAGAACAACTTGAAAATGATAACATTTTTTTTTTAATTAAATCAACTTTTCAGAAGAGGCTCTCTATCATCTGAGTAGTGCGGTAAAAAATCTATAAATTATTTATGAACAACCATTGCATTCACATAAATTGACAGTTTAGTGAGGTTTTTGGTCTGGTGGAATCATCGGTCCATACTTCTTTCGAAACGAAGCAGGTGATGCAGTTGCCGTTAATAGAGAGTGACCTAAATCGATGATAACAAAATTTTTATAGTCGCAACTGGAAGAAGTTGATCTTGACAACTTCTGGCTCCAACAAGACGGGCTACGTACCACACGGCACTTGCAACAATCGAATTATTACGAGGAAAGTTTGGAGATTCGATTATTTCAAGAACTTGTGACAAAAAGTTACGATTTAACACCATTAGACTATTTTTGTGGGGTTATTTGAAATCAATGGTTTTAAGCAATAATTCAGACTCTCTTCAAGTTTTAGAAGTCAATATGGAACGTGCTATTCATTACATATGGTGCGACTTGATTTTGTGGAAAAAGTACTCTAAACTGGATTCATCGAATTCGTTCCTACAAACGAAGACGTGGAGGCCATTTGAATGACGTTATATTCAGAACTTCGTATTAAATAAAAAACATTTGAATTTCCTTGGAAAACCCAATTTAGGTAAAATCTCTAATCAGTATTTGTTTGCCAATAAACTGAGCATTTTAATCAACATCATTTTGGCATAAAAGGAACAGATATTGAGTCAAATTTTCTGTAACTGAATTTAAATCTCAGCATAAAAAAATCTACATCGAATATATTTATTTATTCTATAAAGGTTTTGAATAAATTACTAATGGTCATTCTTCATTTCCATACCAGATGTAACACTTTTTAATTAAAATTTCACTTGAAAACCCATTTGTCGAATTTTTTTTCTATGTTGGTATGACTGTCAGTGCCAAATGTCAAAATGGTAATTTGGGTTTAGTACAGGTATACTCTTGTCTTTCTGAAGTACATAAAGTTTATTCAACGATTTTTACGACGAAAGATATTATTCAACAAAAAAGCTCCTTTAAGTTTTGTGTGCGGAATCAAATTTCTGGTACCGAAATGTTGAGAATGTTGGAAAAGTCCTTGGTGATTAATTGTTTGTGGCGAGAAAGTGTTTTTCATTGGTACACATTATTCAAAGAGGGTCAAGCACGCGTTGACGACGAAGCACGTTCAGGACGGACATCAAAATCAGCTGATGATCAACACGTCAAAAAAATAAACGAAACAGAGATCTCACTGGGTCAAACCACGTCAAGTGGTCCATGAAAGTTTCGCAAAATCACCGATTTTGAAAATTAGCTGTTCATTAGGAAGGGGATAAGACGCATACCCTGTGATATAAATATTTCGTCAAAATTCTATTTTTTGTTAAAGTTATTGAAGTTTTAAATTTTGAGCACTATAAAATTGTAAAATTATTTCCTCATAAACTACTGGAGATAAATCGATGAAATTTTGTGAAGTCAAAGAAAACTGTTCGTGCTACATTATAGACATTTTTTCATGATCCATGCATAACTAAGTTTTGCACAACAAGAAAGCTGTATATTACCTCTATGGAGGCCCCGTGTTTGAGGGTACTGTTCGTTGTTCAAGTCAATAAAGTTATCTTTATGGTATGTTACGTTGTGACAAAAAAGTGTCCACTTTTTACCGTAAAAATTGGTCAATGTGTGAGATACATAATTTAAATTCATATTTTGGAGTTTTTAATAAGAATGAATTTGTACTAATAGGGACGGCAAACGACGTAATATTTTTTTCCGGTCTTTTGGCATTTCTCTTCAGTAAGGATTGCCATTTCATCATGGAAAGACAAACGATCCAACAACGAGTCAAAGTTATTAAAATTTACTACCGAAATTCGGAGTCAGTGGGCAGTGTATGATTGGGTTCTAATCCTTTGTTCCTTACTTGTTCATTACTTTGTTTGATGCTGAAAAGTCTTCCTTATTCTGTACTGCTGCGTAATTCTCTAAATTTGTCTTAATTTACTGTTTAAATTTGGGTTAGAAATAAGAAAATAAGAAAGACAAAATTTTTAATTTTTTTTTTATTTCTTTCTACTGATTTCGCTAAATAGATATATTCGAAAAAAAAACAAACTGTATGCGAATATGAGTTAGCAGCAATGTCGTAATTTAATAGTCCCTTAAATGAATCAGTCAAAGTTTTTCTTGCTGCTCTTTCCCTTTTGCTTGGTTGCCAAACAACACGTCAAGTGAAGGAGTTGCTGAAAAAAAAATATTGAAGAAACGGAGTAAGGGTTTGAAAGCTTTGAGGCAATGTCACGAAATGGGAAATAAAACATCATTGACTTACACAACTCCATCTGGTTGAGGCAACATTTATAAAGGCGAATAAAATACCTTCAAAGAAAGAAGAATTAGAAAACCAGAAGTTTTTATTGAAGGACGACATTACGCATACAAATGTAAACCATTATGCACCTTTTACTTTACTACTTTACTTTAAATAAACGGAAAAATTCCCTCTTCAAATTCGATAAGTCTTCATCGAAGCCTGTTATATACCAAACTACACCCATAACGTCATTCAAAAATATCGCATAAAGAAACTATATATGTTCAACCGTTATATTTGCATTATTTCGATTACTAGTGTACCCTATTGTTACTCAGCTGCATCCCACGGCGCTAAATAAAAATTAACAATAGAAATGCATCCTTTGTCTTCCTGCAATGTGTTGCTTGTGTTGCCTTCCCCAGTGGCGCATATTTGTTTCAACTTACCTTTACCGCACGCAATTATGTAAAACCATCGGTTGCACAAGCATTCGCATATGCAACACGCGACGTAATCACTAAAAGAAAGTAAGTAAAGAGCGACGTCCTTAGCGAACTGGTCTAAAGTGCTCTTAAACGATTTGAAATTCCACGCATGCGCGGTGATTTCTTAAGAGCAAAAAAGAGAACAACACGCGGTTTTATTGTGGAACTGTTCGCTGTTATTTGCAAAGCTGCTTGACTTTGTTATGAAAGCGTATTGCTGAAGGTCAGTTGCTTGTAATCGCGTTTGTCGTGCGCTCAAATGCAACAGGCTACTTTTTCTGCATTTCAAATTACCATTTTATAACTAACTAACGGAATGCCTTCACTCAACTTATCAATTCAGTGAGGTTGGCCACCAATTTAATGTATTTATGCTTTGTGGGTTATTAAAGCAATCACAGTTCGAGTTCAGGGGAAAAGTAATTAAAGATTTTCCGTAATAACCTGACTTTGCGCAAGCAACTCTGTATACATGACGATGCAAAACCGTACATTTCAGTTAGTAATAAATAAAATCCTCTACAATTTACCAAAAACACGAAGCTTTTGAATATTTTTTAGCAGCCAAGAAAATTTTTGGAAATTTACGAAGGCAGATTATGAAATATGGCTGATCCCCAAGATACGAAAAGGCACTTGCATTGTTGAAGACTGTACTTTGTGAAATAAATTAAACTCCGAATTTAATATTAATATTAAGTCTTTAAAACTGCTTTTTTTTCTTTATACCGTGATTTAGACTCTATGTTACCAAGCCACCCAGATGGAAAGGCACATGGAGGAGCAGCAGTGTTGGTTAGAAAACGATTAAATCACCACGCATTAAAATCTTATGCCACAGCGCAATTACAAGCTACAACAATAACTAGTATAAAAAATCGCTACGGGGACTTAAACTTGACGGCCCTATACTGCCTACCTCGGTTTAAAATGACAGACATCCAATTTAAAGACGTTTTTGGAACACTAGGCCATAGATTTCTAATCCGAAAGGACGACAGCTGTATCAAACTATTATAAATAGGCACTATAACCTTGAAATAATATCTCCTGTTAAGCCGACACATTGGTCTAGTGATCGTAACAAAACACCAGACTTAATAGATTTTGCTGTAACCAAAACTATAGATAAATCACACTAAGCTGTTACATGTACTGATCTATCTTCTGATCACTCTGCTGAACTAATAAAGTTATGTGAACAACCCATATTCGTTAATCCAAAAGTGGGTCTATCTTATAAAACGAATTGGCTGAAATATAAAAAATACGTGAGTACCCACATTAATATTGAGCACAAAATAAATACAGGAAGAGATATTGACGAAAGCATAAGAGAAGTCAATGATATAATAACCAGCGCAGTTGTCTTAGCAACAAAAAAACAATAACTATAAGTCGCTTGGTCCCACAAAAATCTCTAATAGAGATATAGGAAAGCTTGTAAATGAAAAAAAGCGTGCAAGACGTGAATGGCAGATAAATCGTTCCCATTCCACTCAGCTTCAATTAAAATCTGCTGTACGTAAATTAAAAATAGCGCTGAAACGTGAGGAAGAATTAAACACCGAAATGTATATAAAGAAGCTGTGTCCAAATTCAAACAAGCAAAATTTCCTTTGGAAAGGCCAAAAGTCCATGAAGCCACCAACTGACTCCAACATGTCTATTAAAGACTTGGGTGGAAATTGGACTCGAATTGACCAGGAAAAGGCTAATTGTTTTGCAAATCACCTAGAAAAGGTGTCAATCTTACCCAACACAGCTAAAGACCCACTCGAGTCTTTTAAGACATCACTTCTGAAATTATTGGAGTCAGCAAAGAACTTAATCCAAAAAAGTCGCCGTGGCATGATAATATTTCCCCCGAAAAATGCTAATTGAGTTACCAAATTTTGCTGCAGAAGTGCTCTCTATTCTCTTCAATGTAATTCTTAGTTTCGGATACTATCCAATTTCATGGAAAAAGTCGCAGATTATCTTGATAGATAAACCTGGGAAAGACTTAACATAGCCGTCTTCATAGAGATCAATCAGTCTTCCACCCTGTCTTTCCAAAGTATTTGAAAAAGTATTACTATCCTTTCCCCCACGAAAATAATACAATACCAATGCATATATTCGGATTTCGTGCGAAACATGGCACAATACAGCAAGTCAATAGAATTACTAACGAAATAAGGAAAGCATTTGAGCACAGGGCGTACTGTTCAGAAATATTTCTAGATGTAGCTCATGCATTGGATAAGGTGTGGCATGAAGGCCTTTTATATATGATTAAAAAAATTCTACCTTTAGAATTGTATAGGACATTGGAGTCTTATTTAAATATTAGACAATTTATGATGAAAGTAGGAGATTTCATATCTGATGAAAGACAGCTAAGGGCTGGTGTACCACAGGGCAGCGTTTTAGGCCCAACTCTATATATTATACATACAGCAGATCTTTCAACAGCTAATAATGTATTAACTTCAACTTTTGCGGATGATACAGCTTTAGTGAGCCGTAATAACTGCCACATTTTAGCATCAAGAAAATTAGCGGAGCATTTAAGTTCTGTCGAAGAATGGCTAGCGAACTGGCGTATAAATGTGAATGAACAGAAATGTAAGCATGTTACGTTTTCGCTAAGCCCAAAAATGTTCCCGGCAGTAAAAATAAGCAATATTTTCGTACCCTAGGCGAACGAAGTAACATATCTTGGGATTCACCTAGATAGAAGGCTCACGTGAAGAAAACACATCTCTGGTAAAATAACATGTATGAAGGTAAGAGCTGCAAATTTAAATTGGCTTTCAAATAAAAACTCCAAACTTAGCCTAGACAACAAAGTGCTTTTATATAATGCGGTCATAAAGCCGATTTGGATGTGTGGCATTCAACTGTGGGGTACGACCTGTGCAACTAATATTGATATAATACAAAAGTTCCAATCGAAAAAGCTTAGAACAATCACATGTTCACCATGGTAGATGCGTAACGAAAATATTCATAAAGACCTTGGTATTCCTATGGTAAAGAAAGAAGTGGAAAATAGCAGAATTAAATATACATATATCTAAACTCCGAGAACACCCAAACCCTTTGGCTAATGCTTTGGTACATTCCTGCGATCAAACACGCCTTAAAAGAAGAGATATATCCGCGTATTAAAGAGCAACGTGTCACCAAAACAGCTCAATCACTTGCTTGAGCCTGTCTAGTTCTTAAATAGATTTAAGATTTTATAACTATACTAGAGGACCCGTCCACGCTTCACTGTGGCTAATATTTACATAAAATAATACTAGGGCTGCTATATATATTCTGGCCTAGGGCAACACTACGTGTTGCCAGGTGCAATCTGACATTTCCATTAGAAAGTTTGACATTTTTTAGCATAACATCACTCAGAACGTTTTGTCATTTAATCGTGAATTGTTTGATTTACAGGGAATTAAAAAATTCATCTCGGCCAAAAAATTGAATTAACTCGTGAACATTTTCGTGCGATCATTTGTCACAACTTTCGACGTGGATTATCACGACAAGAGTGCATCGATGAACTAAAATCTTTGTATATCTATGAAGCACCATCCTATAGCACTGTGAAAAACTGGTACACCGAATTCAATCGTGGCCGACGCTCGCTCAAAGACGAATTCCGTGAAGGTCGTCCAAAAACAGCCGTTGTGCCAGAAAACATCGATGCCGTACGTGAACTGATAATGCAAGACCGTCATGTAACATACCTTCAGATAGAGGCCTGCCTATGCATTTCTCCCACCAGCATACATTCGATATTGCATGAACACCTGGCAGTAAAAAAGGTTTGTTCTCGTTGGATCCCGCACAATTTGACAATCGCTCAAAAAAAGGCTCATGTGGATTGGTGTAAAGAAATGCTGAAAAAATACGATCGCGGTGCTTCAAAAGACGTTTATAAGATCGTCACAGGTGACGAATCATGGATAATCGACAAAAAAATAAAAAAAAAATAAAAAAAACCATTTTCGTTCATAAATATGCCTATTTACATTATTAGGCCAGAAATATATATAGCAACCTACGTAGTACTGCCATCTTTATGATTTCTGTTAGTTGGATTATAACTTTTAGTTATTGAGATATAATATTTTGTGTTAGTTCACAAAAAAATTGATCATAAAGCATTTCGTGTGTTTATAAAGCATTTGGCTTTTTGGGGAAAATACTGTTGAATTTGGGCTCAGGGAAATCCACTGTTGAAAAGATATTTGCTAAGCTGGAAACAGGCGAAATGAGCAAAGTAGGTGCCTCCCAAATTCGTAATCCGACAAAAACAACGAATAACTGATTCTGAGAAGTACATATTTGAGTGCTCCTTAATCGTAATAAATGCACAAATCCTTAAATTGGGATGCACGTGGTATAATACATATTCAACGACTGATTACTCAGCCAGTTATAACTGCACTGCGTATTTGGTTTCAGTTCTTTTCTTCTATTCCAAATATTTAGCAATTGTATTATTTTTGAGAAGACTCTGTTTAAAATTGTACGCATACATTCAAATGATTCCTACAAACATGAATTTTGAACAAATGCTTATGATTTGAAATATAATTTTTGTATTTATGAGTTATATTAAATTTTGACATAAATAGATAAAAGGTATCCTATGTCCTTACCCTAGTTCTAAGATACCTCTCCACCAATTTTCAGCCAAATCGGTCAAGCTGTTTTCATGTTATGTCGTGACAACGGGAAACGGGTTTCATTTATATATATGTAGATAAATAAAATAATATTAAAAAATAACTGCGATCTGAAGCCACCACAAATCAGTTTACTTTTCACTTGGATGTCTGAACGTGTGAAATCAAAGCGCTCTAGCCTTGACGTCGCAAGGGCAAATTTAGTTTTGTTCCAAGCAACTCCTGGAAATAAAATCTAATAAAATGCAAGGAAAAGATGAACTTAGTGGAGGGTGAAGAACTTTCTCGACCTCTTATAATTCACAAGGTAGAAGCAACTTACGACTAGCAACTTTCCAAGACTTGTCAAGCCCACATCAAGACAAACACCGAGAAGACAGTGGTGCTCTTGCCAGATCCCATTCTACACTTAAATCAAACTCAAATTTCTAAGTCCCAAAATATCTATCCTGACTCTAAAACAAGGCAGTGATAGAGATAACAGTCAGAGAACTCAAGGAAATTAGAGCGACTTTGTTATTGGATTCGATAGTTATATCCAAGAGGCTGCGCTTCACTCTGCTGCCACCTTAGTCGCGTCCATTTCCGGTTTGAAAAAACTGCTGTAGTCAAGAATCCTGAAATATATGATCTATTGAAGACTATATGTTTGTATATATATTTTGACTCGTCCGACGTTCCTTCTCAACCATACTTCAAACGCAGGTATGAGGACAAAGAAAATACCATCAGAGGTAGGCTTAGTGTCATACCGATTCAAGAAATCCAGAGAGAGATTCTAGTCAAAGTTTGCAAGTGTGCTTTCGGCAATATGTTATACGTTCTAGAAATAATGTAAGGAACATCAATTAGTACCTCTAAACTATCACATTTATTTCAGCTTACTTGCGCAGTTGAGAGATGTAAAACACAAAACAGTAGAGTCTACAGCCAGTCATACGTAAGGTAATTACATTCCCACCAAAGCGATATTTTCGAAACCCGGTTATTGTATTATACTTAGGAAAAGAGGGAGATGTGGAAATGAAAAAATTGTTTGGGAAAAAGTATACAGAAAATGAAATGTATACAAGGTTATATAATAGAAACTCTCCCCTTTTATAAATACTTTACTTCCTTTTTAAGCACATCTAGAGAGCTAAGCTGTCGAGCGTAACAATTGTCTAAACTAAAATATCCTTTTAAGCGCTACCTTCCCACTTTTATGTTGGTATATAAATATTGAACAACATTGAACAGTGAATAACATTTTCCAAACAATTGTGTTGGTTAGGCATATATTGATAACGTCAGCTCAGTACAATTCTATATTTGAATAACTCCACATCGCATATGCCCAAGGAGTGACCATTTCATTGAAAAAAGTGTTCAGTTATGTTAACCAAGACTAACGTATTCGTTGCTTATACTCGAATTTTGTTGATTACGAAATCGTAGAGATCATCAACCACCAAAACACCCGAATTTAGTGACTCAAGTTGTCAGAGAAAGTGTTATCCGAATCCAACGAAGCCATATTTTTGCCGTGATTAGCATTTAGATCGGCTGTAGAAAAGAGGTGAAGGTGAGACACTCTGTAGTTTTGCACGGTTGTCATAACTTAAGGTCGCTTCTGAGTTCAAATGGCTCAGAAAGATTCCTTCATAATGCTATACTTTATTTTCAATATTTATTATTGTTTTTATGTCTTAGCTTAAATCAGATAAAAACTTAACATCTCCTAAGTCAACATGAACACTCATTTGGCCCCAACTCCCTGCAATGAGTATATACATATATAAGTTTGTAATGCTTTTTTGACACTAAGATAACTACTTGATTCACTTTCACAACGTGAATGTAACAACAAATCAACACGAATCTAGGATAATTGCCGCACTTACGCTCGACATTGCAGCAAACTAAAAACACGATTGTTAGCGCGCAAGAAGGCAACAGTTACATCGTGCGAGAATTCTTCGTATAACTTACAGCATCTACTTAAAATATATACATAAGTATATGCATGTGTTATACATATGTGTGTATGTGTGTTCGCTCATTGAAACCCGAAAGCTCAGACCTTCTTTCTTTTCATTTGTCTCCTTCATTAGTTGAGTATAACTCGGCACACGCACACAATCAAAAGTTCGAATTAAACTTCGTGTTGCGACTTTTGACGTTGTCGCCCCGCCCGTCCCATCACTTCCCAATCCCGGAAGGGTGGAGGAAAACTTCTTATCTCATTTCCAGCGCTTTTGAATTTCGCTATCATTTGCGTTTCTAAGAGAACTTCTTAAGATTTCCTAAGATATTTATTACCCCCTTCCATGCTTGGATGAAGCAGTAACAACTTGTGAAGCGATTGTAGTCACTCTTAATGAAAGTGTTGAAAACATTGCATGAATACTTAAGCAATTAACGCGTGCCATTCGTTTAGCCAAAATATAAAATCGCTCGCAAACTCAGTGACACACACACACACATTCATGCGGACTTATTTTTCGAGTGCAGCCAAGAGCCCGCGCGAAATCTCTGAAAGATGGAACGAGGTTACAATTGTTTTTATAACGGAACTTACTATTTGTTATCACACAATATCAGGAATCTTCTAATCAGTTATTAAAGTGAACGAATAACTACTTTTTCTCAGCAATTTCCCGAGAATTTGAACCATTCAGGTTAGTGAGCCTTTCCGTACGCGGTTCTCTAAAAAAAATAAAATTTGGGAGAGCAAATAACATAATTTCCCAGGTGTTACCAACTTAATATATCCCGTTCAGGGTATAAACAGAATGATTGCATCAAACTTAGAACGAAGTGAAGAAAAACATTTTTTACAGTTATAAATGCAACAAATAATCAAATTACTAATATTTGGATTAGAGTCTCCGATAAATTTAAATTTCAGCATTTAAAATATTGAGAAAACTCGTGCTGTCCTCTTCTGCTTCCACAAAAGCCTATGGCATGCTAGAAGAATAATTTTGAATGAATGCATGAAGACCTTTCGCCTTCTAAGGTTTCTAAAAAACAAGCATGAAGGTTAAACGATTACCGGAAAGCAGTTTTTAGATTACTTTATGGAAAGCTAACTGAGATTAGGATGGTAGAAATGCACGCACTTGGGAGTGAGCAAAAACGATTATTTTACATATGGCTCAAGCAGCTCATGACTTCTGGTCTTAGACCAAGTATCCTCTGGGCAGCCAAACGTATTAAGGATTAAAATTTACGGTGTTGACTTCAATATCATTAGGCATAACAACCGGGCCGTTAGTTTTGTATTATAGCGGTTGGACAAAGAAGCGAAGTAAATGGATCTGGTAATGAACGAGGGTAAGATCCTATCTCCTCTCATCAAGCAAACAGTCGTCGCACTCGCGACTTCGTAGATAATTTTGTCCATCTTGAAACTGGCATTAACACCAACAACGTCTGTCTCGAAGTCTACGAAAGCTACACGCCGTCATACATTTCCTACTGGATTTCTACAATATACGTGTTGTTCGCTATTCGGCTGCTTAAATGAATTCACTTAAGTGTTGGTGTAATAATTTGCAGTTAAAATAGCGCTAAAACTAAGCACACATCGGGGATTAGATGCCATAAAATTTTCTTCGCTATTTTCCACAATTTTAATTTACGCGCCAAAATTTCTAACGCATTCCACACATCCACTCAAGCGGAGCGAAAGAAGAAAGCAAAACAATTTCATTTTCAGACGGCGCAATCGAATATGAAGGAACGGCTGTCACAGTCGAGTAGTCAAGTAGTGAAATAGTCTGTGGCAGACAGACAACTTTTGCTGTAACTCGAAGCGAGATTTCTCCATGAAGCAGCAGACAAAAACAGAATTAAATTTTACCGAAAACCAAGAAAGAACCGTTAATATATTTATGCATTGTGGGCGTGCGTAATTAGCTTTGGCGCATTCTAGATTTGCCACAGGGTGTAGTTTTGACGTGGGCGTGTGTTTGTGTGTTGGTATTTGGTATGCAAAACAGGGAAGCATTTTAAATTACTCGCCGCTTATTAGTTGCGATAATTTAATTTCGGTCTTTGCTGCTGGCAGAAACCGATTTTCTCGGGCACTCTCAGTAAATGAATAAATTTCCAAGTGCTGATGACTTGATTGCATGAATGGTACATTGTACTCCTCAACAAAGCAGCACTGTTGCAAGAATTTCATGGAATACTTCATATTCCGCTTCTTGCCGCTTTTGATTATATTTATTGTGCTTTCTCATTGTTATTGTTGTGTTTCGTGGCACCCCATCCTGGGAGAATATATTATGTTTGTAATTAGCACATTATCATCAATCATTGCTTCTGCGTCTGTGGCAAGGCCGCACAACGAGTAGATGATTCAATTAGCGCTCAAAAGCCACACAAACGCGCGAACTTACACTCTAACGGTACGGGCGAATGCTTTTCCGGTAAATGTGGTGATTGGGAATTTGAAATTTTGAAGACTTGCCAGTTAATTATTTTTTATTAATAACGAGCGAAATTGAATTGCTTGGCAAATACGTTTTGAATGCATTTATAATTAAGCAATTAAAATATCTAATTATAGAGCAATTTAATTGGGTTCCAATGCATGAGTGATTCTAAGAGGAATTGCTGCTGAACCACAGATCACGTTCGGTGCAAATTGTTCACTTTGTTTTCTTACCCATATTTTTGATCCGATATTAAGCAACTGGGATAGCATATAACAGCAGATGATGGCCGAGCGTTTCCCTTCATTTATGGTATATTCCTTACCGCGCTCCAATGAATGATTCGTAAGATTTTTAATTGTAATTACCAAAGCAATTCCAGCGCGATGAAATCAGCTAATCCCAACAAAGCTCTAGAGCTCATTCAATCAATTACTACGTCAGTTTTTGTCTTAACTGCGAGCGGTTTTAAGATTCTAGGAACGTAACACACTTCCGATACGGACACCGTTTAATATTTTGTGGATCTAATTTCTGAATTTAGGTTAGATTGGTTAAGAGTAAGGCTTAAAAAAGAGCAGGTTGAGTGTGAATTCTCCCTTGTACGAATATTCGTTGCACTGTTAACTATGTATTGAAAGTTATTTTAACATTTGCGTGACTAAGGATCGATATGTTAAGTGAGTGGACTGACTGAGTTTCTTTATACACACAATACCACTGGATGTTTTGTATTAACTTCAATTCGCAAGTTCTTCTACCGTGTTTAATCTGAAACAAAGTCAATATGTCCGTTAACATATAAAATACAGTGAAACTGCAGACTACTTAGTTGGGCTGAAGCAGTGCGGGCAGTGAAGCCATAAGCTCCTGAGAGATACAGGAAATGATGATGGGTGGCCTCTAATGTGGTTATAATAGAGTCTTTTACCTTAGAACTATCGAAATTTGTTTGCATAAGTTGGTCGCAAATAAATATATAAGGATATATTAAAATACCCCAAAAATCCACTGAATACTAACACCCGTAATGACATTCATTTCGAAGACAATGTGTATATTATCTCAATACTGTATATAAACGCAGAAGCGATACTAATTTGGTTGAACGATGAAAAAAGTTTGGTTGGACATCTTTGGCGACAATTATCAAACTCGACGTAAACAAAATCGTTCCAGTCATACGAATATGTAGTAATATACAGTTAGTAGCTATTAACTCGATATATAGTATTATATTTTTAGTTCTCTTTCAACAAAAATATAGTGTCGGTACTTGAGGGAGCATTTAACAATGTGCGATCGGAATTGGTCATAAGAGCAATGAAAAGATCAACAGAGGCACTAGGCAAATCTCAGTGGTAATTGAAAGTACTAAAGGGCGAGGCTGTCGGGTGATAGCCTATGCTCATCTGCATAGCTCTCATGGTTAAAGAAAAAATCCTGGATACCGTTTACTAATTAACACAAGGTTACCTCAATGTGGTATTTAGCTGGGCGGCAAGAAGAGACTTAGCTGTCAATCGAAGTAAAACTGAATTAATTTAATTCCGTTCCATTCACCCTGTCCTTGAATTACTTGAGCCTCGTTCTCGATAGGAAGCTATCATGGAAGACCAATGTTGAGGAGAGAATAAGGTAGACTTCGGTTGTCTTATATTGTTGTAAGCTTTTTATTGGAAAGGGGATAGGTCTACCACCAAAAGCTTAACAGTAGTTAAGCCAATATTTTTATATAGGGATTTGTGTGGCATAGGATGCTCAGTAAACCCACACTCGCTGAAGAGAATCTACGAGTGGCTCTGATTGGCATCAGTAGTGTACTACTTACAACTCCAACGATGGCGCTTATGGAGATATTAAGGACATTACGAAATCCTCTTTAATTTCGACTGCATGCCTGATAACTTGTATCCACGCATAATGGCATCTTCTCCACGCACATACCTTCGCGAGATATGCCAGTGGAGCGGATTCGAACAGTCAACTTTTTCACGAATGGATCGAACCTCAGAGAGAATGTTGAAGGGGTTGTCTTCTGCCCGGAGCTCTCAATCAACTCTTGCCGGACCTCTGTAGTATCTTACAAGCAGAGGTGGCAGCCATCAAGGTAGCAGCAGATGTACTTCGTCGAAGTGTAGCTTCTTATAGGGAAGTGTACATTCACTCAAGTAGCAGAGCTGGAACTATGGGCTTCACGCGAGCTCAGTAAGCATTGGCTTCAAAGGCCTTCTGGCTCTGAGTCCACCCTAAAAGGTCCATTGGACTGCAAGCTCTTAACAAGGCTCGCATAGTTGCAATGATGGGAGTCCTAACTGGACGATGTCCCAATGTCACTCAGGCGGTGAGGCGAAAGACTTTGGAAAACGCAACTTGTCAAAACAAGATGGAAGATGAAGTGAAAACATCTAGAAAACATCTCCACTCTCCAGGTTTTACAGGACATAATGAAAGCATACCGGTTGCCATCCTTTTTACGAACCCTGTGAATTGATTGGAATTTTTATTAGCCACCTCAATAAATTTTTGCAAGCTCTAGGCGTTTTGTCGATATCCGACGGTCTTTTTGATCCATACTTAGGAGTTTTGGGCATCACAACGGCCACCGTTTCTAGCAGTCCAACTGGAATTTGTTGTGGTCTCACGAGCAATCATCATATTTGTCTAACTTAACCTAACATCTAAAAAATTAAATTGTCGCTTTTTATATTTGATAATACAGTCAAGAGCCTTTTGAGAAGCGTACTGTCGCTATCTCATATCTTGCATATCTACAATCGGCGATCTGTTACGGAAACTGCCGACGTGGTTCGTTTTGTCATGTTATCTTTCTTGGTAGCCGTGAAAAACTTGGACGTGGCTTATCAAAAACCGGCATGCAATCACCTTTAAACTTGTTAAAGGTATTTTGACGATCGCCATTGAAGAAACGCCAGATCATTTCCACGAACAAAAATCGAATCACGTCTCCAGTCCGATCCAGCAGACAGTAACCGTCATCCCATACGAAAGCTCTATTACGACAGTGGTAAGTTAGTTTCTTATCACCCAATATAGTAACTATATGTCGGTCTGTCTGACTCATGTGGATTCCTCGAAAAACAGAGTTTCACTTTCAAAACGTCTTGGTAAATTGTGAGATTAAAGGCTTAATTTTCCCTAGTTCAAAGCAAATTCGCCACAAATTGGCTTAATATATATATATACACATACATAAAATTCTAAAGTGTCACGAACATATGTATATTTATTCAAGAATTAGCTAGAAAGTCTCCAGAAAAAAATTCGATTGTGTCCGCCAAAAAATATGCTACTCTTTAGCTGACCAATATATCAGCGGAGAAAAACGAAGCGGAAGCAAGTGCAGTCCAACGGATTTAAACTGTCGGTGGAGGTATGAAGGTTGGCGGATGGGGTCGTTGCTTTGTTTGTAAGTACTAATCCAACAAGAAGAAGAGAAGCTTGGCATTTTTTGTGCTAATATAAAGCGGACAGCGAATGGGGTTTCGTCTGGTGGCAGTTTATCAAGCTGTCTTTCGAAAGACATTTGTAAGTTAACAATACACAACATAAGCCACTGCAAAAACTAGAAAAGCGACGTCTGCTTGTGTACAAAAAATAAACAACATGAAAGCTCAAACAACATGAAGACTCTGCACGCCACAAGTGGCAGCAACGGCGCAATAAATGCAAAAAATTTGTGAAAAAGGAAAAATGGAAGGAGAAAAAATTGTAAGACCGCAATATGTTGGCTAGCACACTATACTAAAAGGTACTATTAACACCGTGAACAAAGTATATTAAGTTTACCACGAAGTTTGTTACACAAACGTCGAAGGCTCTAAAATGTACAAGTATATCAGCATGACGAGCTGATTCGGTTTAGCTATGTCCGTCCGTCTGTTTAATTGAAACTATGCGATTCCGCACTTACCCCAATATGACGGTTAAAAACTACTAAAAGCGAGATGGTATGACGGGCCTTTAGTGGAGACGGGGTCAAAATCGGACGACAAGCGCGTCAACGCTCACTTTTAGAAAATCACATATCTAAGAATTCACTCTACAATTTTCGACCAAATTTGGTACATGGAAGTGCCCTGACATCTTTATGTTACAGTGTGAAAACTGATGAAGTCCGACAACAACCACACATACTTTCCATATAACACAATTGTAAATTCCATCTGATTCTTACCACTGGAGTGTACAAATCAAGAAGCAATTAATATGGCAGGATAAATCCTTGCACGAATATCCTTATATCGAAAAATCGTCCAATTCCAACAAAAACTGTTAAAGGCCCTGGGTACCGAATATTTGGACTCTATACCTATAGTTGACCTTTTACCGAAAATATCGGTCAATGTGTGAGATATATAATTGATATTCAGGGATAATACTTGCCTATCAATAGTTTGTTTGCATGTCAAACTCTTAGCCCTCATAAACGTAATATAAAGATTTTCGAACTTCCGATGACTTTGTACCGCATATATCGGCCAATATGTGAGTTATCTCAAAAAAAATGAGAGAGCAGATTTTGCTCTTAATAGTGTATCTTTGTGTCAAAAATAGATAAATTTGAGCGGATACTTGACCTAGCCCCCATATAACTTATATCAGAATTTTCGAACTTCCGGCTGACTTTACTATAAATCATTGATTTTTTTATTATGCGGCTTGTTAATAGTTGTGGTATTGGTAAAAATAGAAAAACTTGGGTTTTCCTAACAAACCTTTTGCCGTATATGTCGGTCAGTGTATGAGTTATTTAGAAGCACACCTAATGTGAAATTTAAAAAAATTGAATTTTTCATATATCGTTAGGCTATACTTTTAAAAACAACATACATACTACTAAAATTTTATATTAATAGCTAAAATTGTTTTAGAATGCTAAAGTGTAGCCGCTTAGTTCACTCAAACCCATCAGTTTATCTTTATACGCCAAAAGATTGATTAAAATTCCAAATTTCTCAATTAAATTTCCGAAGCTTTTGCGATTAGTTCATTATACGGACAGTAGCTTCTAGTAGATAATTTTACTTTATGTTTCATTCACGAAGAAAGGCGGAATTACTGCAGAAATGAAGGCCTTTTTTGTTTAGCGCCGTCGGTGATCGCATCTAGCTCGAAAAATATTAAAATTTTTGTTTCAAAGAACTTTACTGGAATTTCTTAAAATATGTATGAAATATATTTACACAAAATTTTCAAATAATTAAAACAGTATTTTTTAATGCAAAATATAGCTTTTTCGAGTCCCTGGCTTTGATTCTTGCAAGTCACAGGGGTATAAAATGTTCGGTTGCAGCCGTACTTAGCCTTTCCTTATTTGCTGTCTTTAAATTTGCGTAATCAAGCTAAGCCAACAACAGCATGTGAAACATAGTCGCTTATATATACAACCAAACACATACATATACAGTTGTGCTTATAAATGATGTAATTTATCAGGTAATCAATCCACTCACTTCCATTATACGCCTAAATATCATAATCTCTTGCTTATTCACAAATCACAGTTACGAAGTTGAAAATAGCCTCACTTTTTGCTACCCTTCTATTGAATTCTTTTTTATCAAGGTTGATATTTTCTAAACACGTGTTATTTTATACCTTTATGTGTTTTTACTACCGTACATGACTCAGGTGCCGTTTCTTTTTATCTGTAATTTAATGAGATCTGAGCACGTGCACAGCCAAAAACTGGACTGCCGGCCGCTCAATAAATCATTCGTAGCAAATAAAATAACGAGAAAACATAAAAATTATTTTAAGAATAACCAGAGGCTATCGATAGATGAAACACATAAAGATATCAGAAAGTATTCGACTACAAACACAGATAAGAGCGCCACTGTTGTCCAAGTGTTAACAGTGTTTGTCGGATGACCATTGCTCCAGTCCGTTATGTATCATTATTCGTAGTATAGGAGGTTTAGGGTAGTTCAACGTCAGACTCATTTTCGGCCACTAAACAACTGTTCATCTTCATTTCATTACAACAATCGAAAGAATATAATACAATACATTAAACTTGCTTTTACCCAGTACACCAAAAGCATCCATATAAGAACTTCTTTTCGTGTCATAAAAAGTACGGTAACCCCGGAAGCGGAGTTCCCAATCTGAATTCGGGCATAGTAACCCTAAAATATTTAAAGCTTTCACAATTCTCTTAGTAAGACTCTATGTAGAAAGGCAATAAAATATATTTTTAATTATTTAATGCGCTGCCAGTCAAAACACAAACTTCCAGTAACTTAATTACTATATTATGAAGTGCAAATAAATCGTATGCCACTAATCGATGGTAATAAAATCTCAGTGAAGTAACGAATAATTTGTAACCTAAAATTCAAAAAATATACCAGAAACGCCTTAACTTATCAGTTGCGGTGGATTATGGGTTATCAACGATTACGAAGGCACATTCGTCTAAACTTGATTAGATTTCCGTGCCAAACTTCGATGGTCTACAATTATTTAAATACCAAATAGCTCTCAAGGCTTTAACAGTTTAACGCGAACGGTCGAAATGTATTCGGGCGGAAAAGCAGTGAAGCTTGTGCTAGTGCTAGCTTGCTTATTAGCTGTTGTGGAGGCAGGCATACTGCACTCAAAAGAGACCGTAGTGAAAAGCTTACTTGCCAATACTGAGAATGATGGACCCCGCACACCATATCCAACGTTATCCACGGCTAATACATACCCCACACCTCCATACATAAACGTAACTGATGGAACTACCGACGTAACAGATGAAACTACCGACGTCACCACGGACGGCCCATTCAGCAGCACAACGCCACCACCAGAGATTGGTGGAGGTGTCGTGGTGCGCGGTGACTGTGCATTCGATGTGAATGGTGATCTCAATGATCCAGCTCCGATCTTCACACCACAAAACCAACTGGAATGGCTAGTGCCGAATCCTGCAGGTGTGGTCGAATTATCTAACGGCGCCTACATCGACATGTACTGCGACAAGTCTTTCATAGCGCCGTTTAGCAATCTTACTAAAGTCACAGCACAGTGTCTGCAAAAGCAGTACTTCCTTGTCGATGGTGTGATTCATCCATTCTCCGATTTTAGCTGCACCAGTTGGCCAGCATATACGGCACGTCGCACTGGACGCCCCTGCAATGGCGGCACAGATCTTGTGGAAGTTGGCTTCGTGCTCACCTCGGGTTTTTTACAAATCATGGATGTTTGCCACGATGAAGTGAACGAGGTAACCCGTTACGTTCATCACAAGCTTAATCCCTCTAGTGCCGGCTATCAGCATGGCGTCACACGTCCCAGCTTCATAACCGGTGACTTTTATGCTGGCAAAAATGTGAATAATCTCTACACGAAGGTAGAACAAAATAATACCATCAGTAAAATCCTCGGCATGGATGCATCGCCTTTCTTCAATGACACCATCGATGTGTACTTGGCGCGCGGTCACATGGCCGCCAAGGTGGACTTTATTTTTGGCGCACCCCAAAAAGCGACATTCTTCTTCGTGAATGCGGCGCCGCAGTGGCAGATGTTCAACGGCCGCAATTGGGAACGTGTGGAGGACAGTGTGCGTCGCTATGCAAGCGATCAAGCATTAGATTTGGACTGTTATACCGGCATTTGGGGTGTCTCCACGCTCCCAGATGTTAATGGCGTACAACGCGAGTTATACCTGGACTTTGACGAGAACAATAACGGTCTGATCCCAGTGCCAAAAATATATTTCCGCGTTGTCATCGATCGTAAGTCCCGCAATGGCATTGTTTTAATAGGTGTCAACAACCCGCATGTAACATTGGAGGAGATCAAGAAAGACTATGTGATCTGCAAAGACGTGGGTAATCGTATTAAGTGGGTTAGCTGGGACAAGGAAAACCTCATGAATGGCTACTCGTACGCCTGCGCCGTTGACGATTTCATAAGTGTAGTAAAGGACTTACCTTTGGATGACTTGTACACAAGCGGTCTATTGGGTGTAGAAGAACTGACCATCGAAAATATACCATCTTAGAAGACACAGTTAGCTTTGTGACTAAAATGCTGAAGCTCGAGAAATTGGCGTTATTAAAAGAAATTCTAGGGCAATAAGTGTAAAAGAGCTTTATTAAATATTTTTGAAATTCTAAGCTACGAACAGCAATGTATTTAAGTGTTTCATTCTACACCTCTAGCCTTTTGCTATTTTGATAACGGCACGTAATAAATCTACAAATTACCCTCTTACAGTAATAAATAATTATAAAAAAAATTATAGGTAATTTTTGTTATCGGAACAAACACACACAGCAGTACTGAGTACTTCATCAATATAAAATTCTTTCTGTGGTTTCCTGCGCTGATTTCTACAAACACAGACTTCCAGATCTTGCTGGTGGTTTTATACTTGTATGTCTTCAAACTTTCCATACTTAAATTGGTTTTTATACTTCGAAGTGATCTGGATGTCATTTCCAGTGGCATTTTCAATGAACCATTGACCAGGGAACTTATACTCGTATTTCTCTATTATGGAGGTCCAAAGCGTAGTGTCTCCAATAGAATCTCTTAGTGGTGCCCAAGTGTCAAGCAATAGATTTTGTTTCGAGAAGACTTTATCCTACGGACAATTATGGCCAGTGACTGTTCCTCTTTATGAATGAAAATAATAAGGAAAATTCTTAGAGTGTACTTTGCTTCACATGGAGGCACTCGACAAGTAGGAGGAGCGGCTGGTGTGACTATGAAATATCAATATTATATACCAGCAGCTAAATAGCTTATCTATCAATAGATAAGTCTTTGTTGGTTTCTTGGACTAACCCTAAGATAGCAAACTTTATGACTCCCAAAGCTCAATGTTGATATATTACTACGCAGTAGTTGATAATGTACAATTTATACAGTTAAAGATCGCAGTCGTTTAGCTTTAGTGTTTCTAAAATTTAGTTATTGGTTGCCACTTCGACAGTACCTCTTCAATTTTTATAAGTGAGGAAATGATGAAAAAACAATAACATCGGATACACTGAATCTACAATATCCTTCACAAATACAAAAGATTCCTAACAAGATCTTAATTTCGATTATTCAGTTTGTATTGTAGCTATATGCTACAGCGATCCGATCTGAACAATTGCTTTTGAGATTGTACCACGACCTTAGACACCAACCCGTGCTATGGTGATCTAATGTCGGCGGTTCCGACAAATAAGCTAATTCTTGAGGGGAAAAGGACGTGTTTCAAATTTCAGAAGAATATCTCTACAACTGTTGGATTAGTATTTACAGACAGTTTGACAAAGCTATGACTCAACTCGTCTTGCTGATCATTTTCATTTGTCATGTATGTATATACTTTAAAGGGTCTCTGGCGATATTTTTATATTTGTTACAAACATTGTGGCAAACATATTATACCCTCTTTAGGTTATGAAAACGTCGAAGAACTGTAGAAAACTGCATTATTCGGGGCGTCATTAAAGAAAAGATGGGAAAACTATTTATGCAATTACAATGAAAGTTTTTCGTATCACATCGTGTCAGAATCTTGTATGTACCATTCTTTTTACACATTCACTGATTATTGAATTTGTGTTGGTTTGGAGTACAAAAGTAGAAGTTGCATAGATGAAATGTACATAAATGTAGATTCCTTATGGAGACTTCAAGGACATCCGTTGAAATTTGTTATTTGTTATTTGCTTTAACGACGTTCATCCCTGGTACAATGGTTTACTGAGTGACATCCCCATCGTTACATTATCCAGATCGTTAAAGAAGTTTGTCCAATCCACATCTTTTCTGCAATTATGAAAATAGCGCCAAATATTTCATTGCACAGATCATCAAGATAGTAAACGGTTCGCTTAGGATTCTTCTACACACATTTTTTTAAACACTACCGCTCAAATCATTCCTCCGTCGAATCGATGCTATAAATTCGCTAGAAAAAAGTCAGTAGACAGTAATGCGCCTCTTGTTGTGATCAAGAATTCAGAAGAATATACATAATGTGGAATGTAAACTGTAGTATTTGTACGTCAAGAAAGGATTTTATTCATTACTTGTCAACCGAATATGCAACACTGAATGACACCTGTAGTTCTCTGTGATATTGAGCCTAATATTGAACTTTGGAGAGTAGCGAATCGAACAAACTATAGCAGTTGTTCAAACTCTGGCATCACTTGAGGCTTAATCTTGTGCTAACAGGTTCTCTAACGCCTATGTGGGGCAATTATTTCATTAAAAGAGATTTCTCAGCGCCAATAAATTCTTTAGGTGCCCTCTGACCACTTTTGCCTTAAATTTTCTGTTAACAATTTTGTTTTATTTCAAGTCTTAATATGTATATGTTTCCATTTTGATAGTACCATATTTTATCATTTCAGCCATTCGTAATAGAAATACTTCTCTAAAAAACCGTAAAACAAAACTTGGTTGACAAAAGTTGAATACTCACTTACATCGAATTGAATTTGTTAATTGTTTCTCATATTTTCCGTAGAATCATATTACAGGGCCCACTCGAAGTGTAACCAATTAAAGAAGCCATAAATTCGATTTGGAAAATTATTTTTATTTATTTTAAAGTGCAAAATGTGTGAAAATAATCATAAATTCAGGACCAATTCACTTTTGCTCGATATGACCACCTTTTGCCTTAACTATGGTCTTGAGACGGTCAAAAAACGAATCGCAAGCTGCCCGAATGTGACTTGCCGGTATTTTGACCCACTCACAGACAATGGCTTTCTTCAGCATCTCGAGACTGGTGTATTTTTTACTTCGGACCTTGCTCTCAAAATGGCCTAGAGAGAATAATCCATGGAATTCGCATCTGGTGAATTCGAGAGCCATTGTGTGGTCGTAATGAAGTTCGGAACGTTGTTTTTCAGCCATTCTTGGTTCACCCGTGCTTTGTGAGACGGTGCTGAATCTTGTTGAAACGTCCATGGTTTGCGACCGAAATGTTTGTTTGCCCACGGCTTCAAAGCAGCCTCCAGAATACTTTCCCGATAATATGTAGCATTTACTTTGACGCCAGGCTCGATGAAAACAATTGGAGAGCGCCCATCTGCGCTGACAGCGGCCCAAACCATTATTTGTGGCGGGTGCTGCCTCCTGGTGGCCAACCGATAACTTAGATTCTCGTATGAACGGTCGGTCAAGTAAACCCTATCGTTTTGAGAGTTTACGAATTGCTCAATTGGAAAAATTTTTTCGTCAGAAAGCACAATGTTCGAAATTTGACCGCTTTCGGCCAAGCGAAGCAACTGCTTCGCTCTCTCACGTCTTACTTGTTGCTGCTTCGGTGTGAGATCATGGGCCTTTTGGAACTTATAAGGCTTGACCTTGAGCTCATTTTTCAATATGCGTTGGATGCTGCAGTCGGATATTTTCAGTTCTTTAGCCATTTACTTGGCACTTCGTTGTGGATTTCGCTCAAGTCGCTTATTCACTTTCCGAATCATCTCACGTAACGTTGCAGTCTTTTGATGACCACCTCCATGGCGTTTTGCGATGCTACCAGTATCATTGTAACGAGTGATGGTGCGATAAACAAAAACTTTATTCACATTAAGGTGTTAGAGCTCACGAGCAATTGCTGGCTGTGATTTTCCAGCTAAATATAAAGCAATCACACTATTACGTTTGAACTCCATCGCTGATCACTTTTTTTTGCGTTCACTTTTGGCAAAACGCTTTTGTGCACTTGTGAACAATACTTCGAACTGTCATTCAGCAAATTTATAAACAGCTGATTCCAGTGCGATAGCTGCGCGAACGGTCTGAAGTTCGAGTGCCGGACCCTCTCTCTTCGGATAAACAGACCATTGGAAGTTAACTTCATCCACATCAATTTTTAATTCAGTCATTAAGGATGGCGAAAGAAATTATAGTCCCAACAATTTGTAAAAGTACTAAATATTTTAGAAATGAGAACTTTCAATTGTATGTTTAACTGTTTTTAAGTATGAGAATACCCGGCATTCGGGCATTCACCCTTTTCTTTCGACATCTTACCTCAGCATTCAAAATGGTTTAACAAGTTATCCTGAAACCTTTGTTTCAGTATGACTAACGAGAAAGCTTGAAAACTTGAAGTTTTATTCAATTCTCTTATCTTTCTCAATGACTTATTTGTCCAATCGATCCTTTTTTGTATACATATATTGAAAACATCAGGTCTTACACTCTATCGTACACTTACCGAACACATGATTCTAACTAATAAATTGAAATATAGAAGGTGTTTTAATTATCGAAGTGATCAATAAAAGGAGACGAGTTGAATTCCGTAAGTCCGTGCTCATCGATACACTGATTACCTGACAGTCTGAGAATGTTCATTTTGCAGATCGGTAAAACAGGACCACTGCCACGCCCAGATAAGGCCGTTATTAGAGAAAATACAAATAGTTATAACTAATACAGATTGAAATTTATGCTGAAAACTTATAGATCCTATGAAAACATATCAACCAAATTTTGTGACTGAAACTTTCCTCCTGTCTTTGCTGATCTTCCGTATCATCTTTATACCCTGTTCTATGTCTATGCGTATGTATGTGAACCATACATTTATGTAGTATGTTATATTGGGAACACTTCTCCAGCCTGCTCAATGGCAGTGAGAGCATAACGCCAGGAGAAGACGAACCCGATTCCCCAATCGATGACAATAGATCAAACGTTCTATTGCCCGACTATGAAGATGTTCGAATAGCAATTACCCGTCTGAAGAACAGCAAAGCAGCGGACCGATGGATTGCCAGCCGAGATATTCAAACACGACGACGAACAACTGATAATGAGCATGCATCAGCTCTTTTGTAGAATATGGTCGGACGAAAGCATGCTCGATGATTGGAATATAAGTGCGTTCTGCCCAATCCACAAAAAGGGAGATCCCACAATCTGCGAGTACTACCGTGGAATTAGTCTCCTCAACATCGCATATAAGGTTTTATCGAGCGTATTGTGTGAAAGATTAAAGCCCCCCGTCAACAAACTGATTAAACCCTGTCGGTGTGGCTTTAGGCCAGGAATATCAACAACTGACCATGCGCCAAATCTTGGAGAAGACCCAAAACTCCGCCAGGATCGGGGAGGATCTCTCCAAACCGTTCTACATGGTGCGTTCCAAAGTAAACAGGACTTAAAAAAAAACAGAACAATTGGTTTTTTCGGCAAAATGAATTTATTTTATTCAAAATAGTCACCTTCTGCTTCAATACAGCTTGTCTAGTGAGTGTTTTAGCAAGTTGGCCGGTATGGCCGCCAGTATTCCGGTGCAAGCCTTTTGAATGGCTTCTACGTCTGCATAACGCTTTCCTTTCATTGGCAAATCCATTTTTCCGAAACGGAAGAAGTCGCCCGGTGCCTCGTCAGGTGAATACGGGGAGTGGTTGATGGTTAAAATGTGATTTTTTGTCAAATAATCGTCCTTCGAATGTTGAATTCTGAGCAATTTTTGGTCGTCAGTTAATTTGTGACTCTCCTTCGTAAGCCCAAATTTTCGGTCAAAATGCGATAAATCGATGTTTTGGAGATGCTCAATTCCATTTCCATGAATTTCAGTGATGATTTCGGCTGATTTTTGATGAACTCACGCACAGTTTCGATGGAATTTCCGTTGATGACGGATTTTGATTGACCCACATATTGATCGTCATTGTATGTTCTAACGACCACTTTGAAAATGTTGAAACCACTCTTGCACTCATCAATTGAATCGTTTCGGTAAAAGTTTTACCAATTTTAAAACAAAATTTTATGTCGGCTCTTTGTTCGAAGCTCATTTTCGCACCGATAACACAAACATACTGACACTTACAACGCAATAACTTCACCTCCAATCGATGAAATGTTATGAAATTCTCTGGACAATCGATAAAGATAGCAGATTCTAACGCATCAGTCGACATATAGATGGCGCCACCAGGGGGCGCTAGATTCCTGTTTACTTTGGAACGCACCTTGTATAACAAACAAGGCGACTCCGTATCGTGCGACTTCTTCATTCTATTACTGGAGAAAATAATTCGAGTTGCAGAGGGGAATAGAGAAGGTACAATCTTCAACAGTAAACAACTGCTGGCGTACGCCGATGACATCGATATCAGTTGCCATAACAACAGCGCCGTTAGTTCCAGGTTGGAAAAAGAAGCAAGGCAAATGGGTCTAAAAGTGAACGAGGGCAAAACGAACTCTCGTTTCTGTTCCTTTATACCCTTAGAATTAATGTAGCAACCCACTTTACCATTGGAAGGTTTCGAAAAAGGCCCAAAAATAATAATACCGCTCGACGTTCGGAGCGCTCGGAGTGTACACCTCAAACTTAAAACGCGTTTTTCTCAAAGCACACTTTTTAAAACTGGCGGACATGATTCCGTTTGAACTACTCAACCGATTTGCTTAACTTTTGTTTTTTAAGTGTTCACAAAACGCCTGGCTATCGTCTCTATACTTTTTTTTTATTTATTGACAATGTTATGACAAAATTTATGTAAAAAAACAATTTTTCCCATTAAAAAAAATAACGTTAATTACTTTCTTTTTATCAACTTTTTTCCATGATTCTAGTAGGAACGATAACTATTCACGTACTTTTTAAGAATAAATTGAGTTTTTGTGTTTCAGATGATCCAAACATGAGAAATCGTGTCCGCCAGTGAAAAAACGCATCTCATTCATCCAGCCATTTCTTCGACAAAATTCATCAAAAAATTTCGAAAAAAATTGTTTATACACTCCACGATATACCTCATGATATGTGAAAAAAGTTCTATTGTAGAATAAAAATTTCTACTAAAAAACTGTCAAAACACAGGCCAAATTACCCTACTGACCCCTTAAGAGACAGCGGCGACGCTGGCAAGGTCATGTCGTTCGAATGGATGAATGGAGTAAGAGAAAAACCTCCACTCCGTTGGAATGGAATACACTTAGAATCTCCAATTGGCGCCAAACATTGAAAAATGAAAACAACTGACGCACTGTTGAAAACTCGGCTTTAACCGCGTAAGCGGTGTCTACGCCAATAAAGAAGTAGATTATAGCTTCAGTTATTTTTTTCTGCGTTTAGCCGCTAAAAGCAATGGGAGTGGCAGTGTACACTTTTGCATGAAACCCACTTGGCCATCTTTTACTTAAGTTACGGCTTTAAATGTGCGTAAATCCCTAAATTGTAAATTTGTAGTAATCATATCGTTCATGCATAAATGAATTGAAATCTCACAAATAATGTTTACAATTACCAATAAGCTATGTAAATTTTGAATTTGTGAAATTTGTTTACGGGAAATTACTGAAATCCATTTAAAACGGTAAGCAATCCATCAAATATACTTGTTTTTACGTTAAATTTGTGTTCACTGAATTGCTCATCTGTTTGCGCATGTATATGTGTAAACACATGCACAGACAATAACATTTATGTGAAAATGCCAACAATGGAATGACTTTGTGGCATTGTAACTACTAACTAATGGCAAGCCCTGAGCCAAACCGCTTTGGCGGCAGCCGAGCATTCAACTGAATGACAAATATTTGCACAGCAAAGGCAAACAACAAACAAACAATCGCGCAACAATGGAAATATTTGTAAACATTTTTACTGAATTCATTTTGTGCGCCAATTGGGTGCCGGCTCTTAATGAATTCATCAAGGCAAAGCAAAAAACTATATAAATAATCAAAAAATAAGAAAACACAAAAAACAAATACTTCAACTATTGCCACAAAGAGTAATTGCATAAATATTTGATTTCCGTTAAAAAAAATCATTTTCGAATTTTTTTGTAAATTTTCACCACCAATTGCGCAAATTAGAATAGTTAAGGCACAATCAACTCATTAAACTTTTCAACCACTAATGCTGGCTAATCACAACCCCCGCTGTGCCCACAAGCCAACAAAAGCTATGCCGAATTGCTCGAATCGCTTGACCGAATTGCAGTAATTCCGAGCAACACTGCCGTCATGTTTTAATTAACTGTTAATTCGACCAATGATTCAACACATTTATTACCTGCCAATTGTACACGCTCGCATACAAGCCTAATTAGTGTGACATATAGGCATTATAGCCTTCAAATGCAGACCTGGTATATAGTATATGTATTATAGCAATTCTCATTTGATGGGAAAATTGATGGATTATCTGGTCGGCTGTCGGTTTCAAAACAAAACCACTTGTGTCCGCCACAATCAAACGTAATTGATAACGGTACACACACATATGTGTCAATTAACTCAGGCTGTTTGCATAGAAGCAATATCGCAGCAAAATTAACATGTTTACATTGGCTGTAAACACATACAGTATGTAGCAATCAGTGTCCAGCGGTGCGTATGAGTGATCGCGGCATTATAGGCACGCAAAGCGTTTGTTAATGCCATTCGGGTAAGCGGTTCCAAATTTTGGTAAATGGTAAACGTGCAGTCGGCTGATTTCATCTGTGATCATGAAGAGTGATGTTTTATTATTTCTTTAATTATTGCTACCAGGAACGCAAATATACATTATACATTCCAAAAAGTTAACGTTGCGAGTTTTACATTGGATAAAAATATCGAGAAAATAATTTGTCTCAAATTGTGTGTTTTTAATCAAATTTCGTATGCGGAATCATTGCAAATATTAAAAAAGGCTTACGATGATTCCGTTTTATCAAAAGCACAAGTCTACGAGTGATACAAAGCCTTCAACGACGGTCGTAAGATTGTTGAAGACATGCCTCGTTCTGGACGACCTTCGACCTCTTCTACAAGTGAAAATATTAAAAAATTTAAGGATATGGTGCTTGAAAATGAGGCAAGTGTTAGAGAGATGGCAAAAGAGCTCGACATATCGCACAAGTCCGTTCGAATGATTTTGAAGAGGATATGATTTCCTCAAAAAGATTGCGGTAAACAGGTCTTTTTGGACATGATTTATCGTGCAATTCAGATCCTACATTCATGCAGAGCATTATAACTGCCAAAGAGACATGGCTTTATGAGTTTGACACGCAAACAAGTCAACAATCATCGGAATGGAGGGAAAAACCGAGCCGAACCCAAAAAAATCATCCTCTGGAATCCTCTGTACCAAATTATTGTTATATATCTTAATTTAGTGCTTTGGTATGCCACTTTATATGTTTTCGGTTAATGGCGATTTTTGGGGGCGGCAGTGGTCCGATTACGCTCATCTACGAACTCGAATTTTTTTTGCACTAAGGAAACTACATACCAAGTTTCATCGAGATATCTCATTTTTTACTCAAGTTACAGCTTGCACGGACGGACGGACAGACGGACGGGCGAACGGACAGACAGACAGTCAACCGGATTTCAACTTTTTCCGTTATCCTGATCATTTATATATATATAACCCTATATCTATCTCGTTTAGTTTTAAGTGATACGTACAACCGTTAGGTGAACAAAACTATGATACTCTGTAGCAACTGGTTGCAAGGGTATAATAAAACAAATGCAGAACGTTATGACATAAAAACGCTTTTGTGTTATTACAGTTACTAAAAGTATTCAATTCGCGAAAATTTTCAAGAGATTATTTTTTTTATTATTTGGACGTGTTTTATTTTGACGATTAAGAACTGTTGTTTATCAATAGTATGGTGAATTCAATCGCGATCATAGATCACTCCAAAACGAATTTCGAGAAAGTCGACGATAACGCTGCTTCGAGAAACGTCTATGACAGGTGATAAATCGTGGATTTACTCGTATGAGCCGGAAAGTATGGATATTCCAAGATGAGCCGAAACCAACAAAAGTTGGTTGCGGACGAAGCACTTCCAAGCAAATGGTTGCCAGTTTTTTTTCGCTCAAATTTATCTTTTTTTCGACTTGTCGCAACCATACGAGGGCTGCTATATATATTCTGGCCTAGGGCAACACTAAGTATTGCCAGGTGCAATCTGACATTTCCATTAGAAAGTTTGACATTTTTTAGCATAACGTCACTCAGAACGTTTTGTCATTTAATCGTGAATTGTTTTATTTACAGGGAATTAAAAAACTCATCTCGGCCAAAAAATGGAATTAACTCGTGAGCATTTTCGTGCGATAATTTTTCACAACTTTCGACGTGGATTATCACGACAAGAGTGCATCGATGAACTAAAATCTTTGCATGGCTATGAAGCTCCATCCTATAGCACTGTGAAAAACTGGTACAACGAATTCAATCGTGGCCGACTCTCGCTCAATGACGAATTCCGTGAAGGTCGTCCAAAAACAGCCGTTGTGCCAGAAAACATCGATGCCGTACGTGAACTGATAATGCAAGACCGTCATGTAACATACCTTCAGATAGAGGCCTGCCTATGCATTTCTGCCACCAGCATACATTCGATATTGCATGAACACCTGGCAGTAAAAAAAAGGGTTTGTTCTCGTTGGATCCCGCACAATTTGACAATCGCTCAAAAAAAGGCTCGTGTGGATTGGTGTAAAGAAATGCTGAAAAAATACGATCGCGGTGCTTCAAAAGACGTTTATAAGATCGTCACAGGTGACGAATCATGGATCTATGCGTATGAGCCCGAAACAAAACAGCAATCGAAAAAAAAAAAAAAATTAAAAAAAAACCATTTACGTATCACCGGAAGAACGCAAATCAGAAAATTCTGAGTAGTACGCAAGAAACAGGAAATCCAACCGCAGGAAATCCAAACGCTGGCATAGTTTCATGAATGGGAGTTCAAATTGCTTTCGCATTCACTGTATTAGACAAAACTTTTCCCAATGACTTTTTCCTGTTCTCAGATGCTAAGGGAATGCTCACTGAAATAAAATTGAGCAATATTGAAGAGCTTAAGGCCCCCTTTCTACTTCTCTATAAAGATGGGTTAATTCAAAACAAATAAATCAAGAAAAAATATAATTGTTGGAAAACTTAAAACAAGGCGCCTATTACTAATGCAATTAAAAGCCTCAATTGCAGGTCATTAACAATGCATCATGTAATCTGTTGATGCCCTTGGCACTTTAACACTTTCGTTAATTGTTTAATCTAAATCTAATTTTGTCCCCCACATGGAGTACATTATGTATTAGCCAACAAACCACTTATATTAAAATATTTGTTTTGGCGCTTATTAACATACAATTGTTGTTTTTTGTGATCTAATATTTCCTTTTTATATTCCATGAATAATTGAGGGCAACTTCTGCGCTTCAAGCAAATTAATTGACAATTTGAATAAATTACGAGTACAATACACAATGCATTCCTATTTAATTAATGTCACATGCACACAGGTAACGGTAAATGGAAATTGATTATGCATACGTGTACATTGAGATAAACGAATTAGTTGCATGCAATTATAAATATTGCTCGTGACACCTGAATTGCCGGCATTTACATCCACACACACACACGCACACATAATATACACACTACATTGTTTTATTAATCGGAAGAATTAGTGAAAATTTATGCGAAATATTTATTCTATGTTAAAAATATAGTAAAGTTTCCAGCAGTTTTTCCCTTAAAATTTATTGAAAATTGGAAATAGTCGTAGAGTAATATAAAAGATATAAAGGGTGTGTCAATTTGAGTACTTTCGGACTTTAAAAGTTGCTACTCCTACAAATTGTCCACTAACTAAAATTAAAATAACGAGCTCGTAGATGAATTGAATTTCAATTATAATATGCCATAACTAAGCAGACTGAAATATAAACATGTAATTATATACAGCGGTGCCCCTTGGTGTGGTCTAAAATTTTTGAAAAAATAAATCTAACAGGTTTAATGCACATATCTTCTAAGCCACTAAAACTATAATAACCAAATTCGTTTAGGACAATTCCTATAAAAGCTCCTACTGACAGTGTGAAAATGGATGAATCGAATTATAACCCCGCCCTCTCCGTATATAAAGCTTTTGTGAAAACCCACATTTAGGTCAAATCACATATCTCGGTACATAACATTATCCTGATGATCCTTTATTGTACAGTGAAAATTGGTGCAATCGCACTACAATCTGATCTTTGTCTTTGAGGTTTGCCAGTTTGAGTCTGAAAATAGTCTAAGTCGGATCATAACTCTCCAGACGCTCACATACCAAATATGTGGACCCCAGTGCGTATTGCTGACTTTTTGCCGAAAATGTGAGAGATATTTTAGTGAACGTATTTGTCTGATAACGCTTTACCTTTATAACTAAAATGGAAGAAATCGGATGAAAACTTGCCCGAAAACTTATGTACCTGAAGGTAAGAATGGAATGTCATCGATCTTTGACAATATTCCAACCAAGTATTCTGGAACAAGTTTAATCCGAATATGTGGCAAAATTTCTCTGGTCTCATGAGTATTTAAATTTGTCTGATTGACAAACGGATAGACAGACAGACTTTTAGAACTAAATACATACCGACATAAATAAGAATTATTATTATAAATTAGAATATATAAGTATTATATGCATATATACATATATTTATATTAAAGTGGGTCAAAAATGGCCATTGTTCGCTTCCTACTCTGAAAAATAAGTTCTGAGACACTTCTAAGAATGTCTCTCTAAGTGGGAGCTCTTAATTGTAACTGGAAGATTCTCCATCTTACTTTGACTCTTTGATCAATAAGAAAATAATGGTATTGTATCAGGACAATGTCAGGCCACACACAATCAATAGTTTCTCGCCAGAATCTCCGAGAATTATTTTTCCAGTTTTAAGTCAATAAGGATGAGGGTTTCTATGAGCATAGCACTACCTTCAAAATTACTTTCAAACAGCCTATTAGTTGTACCATACATGTAGATTTGAGGAGGATGAAGTGAGGAAAGTTCTTTGAGCGCCATTCACTTGGGAGTAGCAATAAACTATTCTTTCACATGTGGTTCAAGTAGCTCACGACTTCCGGTTTTAGAACAAGTATCCTCTGGGTGGCCTAAGAACATCTGTTCGAAAGCGCGCTAAAGTGAGAAGGCGAAACATCCCCTGCGCTGGGTTTGGGACCAGCCACGTAAAAAAGGCCCTCAATGAAAAGATACCAACTGGCTCGGATGAGAGCCCCCTTATGATGACGACCACAGCAAACGAAGCAAGGATTATGATTTGAGGACATGCACCGGGAATGTCTGGTCCCTTAATTGGGAAGGTGCCGCTGCCCAGCAGGTCGATGTTCTCGTTATAGTGAAGACTGACATCACCGCCGTCCAAGAAATGCGATGGACGAGACAAGTACTGAGGCGAGTAGTTCCTTGTTGCGTTTACTACTGTGGCCATATAAAGGCGCGCAAGTTTGGTGTGGGATTCGTGGTCGGAGAGAGACACCGTCGCCAAATACTATCATTCACTCCGGTGAGAATGAACGTCTAGCCACAATCCGTATCAAAGCTAGGTTCTTCAACATATCGCTGATTTGCTCCCACGCCCGGACGGATTTAAAGGAAGATGTGACCAAAGATGCCTTCTATGAGCGCACCTATGAGAGCTGCCCTCGGGTGGGCAAAGAAGGTATCTTTGGCACTATACTCTTGTAGAACCCCCAAAGGTGCATACTAAAATTATGAAGGGAACACTTCACCAGCCTGCTGAATGGCAGCGAAATTACAACGCCAGGAGAAGGCGAACCCGATTCCCTAATCAATGACGATAGAGCAGACGTTCCATTGCCCGACCATGAAGAAGTTTGAATAGCAATTACCCGCCTGAAGAACAACAAAGCGGCGGGGGCCGATGGATTGCCGGCCGAGCTATTCAAACACGGCGGCGAATAACTGTTAAGAAGCATGCATAAGCTTCTTTGTAAAATATGGTCACACGAAAGCATGCCCAACGTTCGGAATTTAAGTGTGCTCTGCTTAATCCACAAAAAGGGAGACCCCACAATCTGCGCAAACTACCGTGGGATAAGCTTCTTCAACATCGCCTATAAGGTTCTGTCGAGCGTATTGTGTGAAAGATTAAAGCCCACCGTCAACAAACTGATTGGACCTTATAAGTGTGGCCTTAGACCTGGCAAGTCAACAACCGACCAGATATTCACCATGTGCCAAATCTTGGAAAAGACCCGTGAAAGGAGAATCGACACGCACCACCTTTTAGTCGATTTCAAAGCTGCTTTCGACAGCACGAAAAGGTGCTGCCTTTATGCCGCGATGTCTGAATTTGGTATCCCCGCAAACCTAATACGGCTGTGTAAATTGACGTTGAGCAACACCAAAAGCTCCGTCAGGATCGGGAGGACCTCTCCGAGCCGTTCGATAACAAACAAGGTTTCAGACAAGGCGACTCCCTATCGTGCGACTTCTTCAATTTGCTGCTGGAGAAAATAATTCGAGCTGCAGATTTTAATCGAGCAGATACAATCTTCTATAAGAGTGTACAGCTGCTGGCTGGTGATATTGATGTCATCGGCCTCACCACCCGCGCCGTTAGTTCTGCCTTCTCCAGACTGGACAAAGAAGCAAAGCAAATGGGTCAGGCAGTGAATGAGGGCAAGACGAAATATCTCCTGTCATCAAACAAACAGACGTCGCACTTGCGACTTGGCTCTCACGTCACTGTTGACAGTCATAACTTTGAAGTTGGAGATAATTTCGTCTATTTCGGAACCAGCACAAACACCACCAACAATGTCAGCCTAGAAATCCAACGCAGGATAACTCTTACCAACAGGTGCTACTTCGGACTGGGTAGGCAATTGAGAAGCAAAGTCCTCTCTCGACGAACAAAAACCAAACTTTATAAGTCACTCATAATTCCCGTCCTGCTATATGGTGCAGAGGCTTGGACGATGACAGCAACTGATGAGTCGACGTTGCGAGTTTTCGAGAGAAAAGTTCTGGGAAAGATTTGTGGTCCTTTGCGCGTTGGCCACGGCGAATACCGCATTCGATGGAACGATGAGCTATACGAGATATACGACGACATTGACATAGTTCAGCGAATTAAAAGACAGCGGCTACGCTGGCTAGGTCATGTTGTCCGAATGGACGAAAACACTCCAGCTCTGAAAGTATTCAACGCAGTACCCGCCGGGGGAAGCAGAGGAAGAGGAAGACCTCCACTCCTTATGCCTTTGCCTTATATATTGTGTGCAACAAGTTACGAGAGCATAAAAATACATAACAATAATTTTAAAGTATATACCTGTGTATTTAGATATCTACGGTTAAGAGCGTATCATTATTTACATCACGCTCTTAAAGGGACATCCTATAAAAAGTAATTAAACTAAATTTGAAGTAAAACATACAAATAATTTAAAAAAAAAGTGTTTTTATCGCCGAATAAAGTATTTTAAATAAATATTGAATTACAATATAATGGGCAGGTGGTTGATGAAAAACTTATCAAATATTGTAGCTGCAACCATAAATATTTATAAGGTAAAATACACCAACAGACACCGGCATGAATTGGTATTTAGAAAGGAAGAGGATTAAGCACATCCTTTAAACACACATAAGCTCGGGTGTTTTACACTTCGATCACTAAAATTTTCAGAAAGTAAAATTGTTAAATTTATACAAGGAAAAATATAGCAAATACATAAGTATATATATTTAAGTACACAAACTTCACCTAAATATCTAAAATATTAAAAGAAAATATTACCACCTCCAATGCCAGCAGCACTACCCTCCCGCCTAAACATCTAATACTATATATATTTTTTGTGAAGAACTTGCTTACTTATTTCTTTTAATAATTTCCAATGGCAACAGCAATTTCTACTTTTGTGCACAAAAATCGGTGGAAACAGGTTTACGAAAAAGTTATCGATCATTGCCGCCCAATGCACGTAGCACTCCGACACAATTCCGAACACTGCAGCAAAGCATCAGAAACATAATGTGCTAAAGTTGCCTTGAAATCCTTCAGTAAATATTTGAATTACATACAAAGCACGCATTTATAACGCCACGCACGAGAAGAAACGAATGTGTGCAAGGCACATACACATACTTTCATACTAATATTTCAACTTGCAACGCGATGCTGCTTAATCGTCAGCTATACGGAACACCTTATGCCTTTCACGCTTAGAGGAAAATTGTATACAAATATTTTTATATTTGAACAAAAATTATTAAAATTTTCGAGAATTGCTTCTATCAGCGCCAGATTGTGTTACACAACAAACATTCATCACACTCATTGAGCTATTACAGCAAAACTGTTCATCTTGTAATGTTATCCAAGAATCAGACCATTTTTCGGTGTCATCTTGTGAATGGAACTGCTTCTGATCCAGCCATGTGCGAATCCAAACGGAACAAATAATAATCGGGCGGTGCAAAAAATAGGGAATATTGCGAGTGGGGTAGGACTACCCAATTAAATGTTTCTAGGGTGGGTTTAACGGGTTTGGCAACCTGAAGTCGAATGTTCTCATGCCTTCCCTGGTATTGAGGTCAAAATAAACTCAAGTTCTTTGTTTTTGAGTCATTCCCAACGCATGCAGTATCTTTGAAATTACTTGGCGGGTAACTTCCAGTGCTGAAGCAGTCTCTTCTTGCGTTTGACATGGATACTGTTCGAGTGTCTCCACTTCACGTCTTCGAAGGTTTTTAGCCTTCCTACACACGGACCATCGTTAATGTCGAAATCACCATCTTTGAAACGAGAGAACCAATCGCGGCATGTTGTTTCACTGGGGCAGCACCTCTATAAACTTTTTGTAGTTCACGATGTGCTTCAACCGCCGAAATGATATGCTGCAGGTATAAAATCAACACTTCCCGCAAATGACGATTTGAGAGATATATTCGCACAACCAAATGTACATGACACATGTACAAAATCACTAATGTGAAAACGCACTTTCGTTTTCTATTGGCTTGGTTAAGTTTGTCACTTTTGTACGGATCAAAATCGATCACCACTAACTGCTGGAGCCATCTATTGACAAACAGCGAGAACTGGTAACTCAAAAACTTTAAAAGACTACACAACTTAAAATATAGGTATTTAGAAGTATAAGAAGACTTTGCACTAAAAAGATCAGCATAAGGTTGATAATTGCTTTTAATTTTTAATTCAATAAGATTTATAAAATAAATAAATTTTTACAATTTTTATATAGTATAATAATCATATAAAAAAACAACATTTACCAACTATAGTATAGCATAAAACACTGCCCCTGAGGATTGTATCAAAAGCAATATTAAATAATTTCCCCCTTTGAATGGTATTAGAAAGCGGAACACAAAAACTGTGATATCCGCCTAAGAATGTCATTGTGTAGACGTGTCGCTAGTGAAATTGTGAAAAACGGTAAACTTTAAAGTACTTGCAACAAAAATAAATCTCTTATTGTTGAATGTAACGAAATGCAAGCGCATTCTTCTGCAGATTGCACTGGAAGTTCTCAAACAAACTTTTGTCAATATTTGCACTCTCGCACATGTCTTATAACTTTGTTGGTTTTACGCTTTGCTCGTTGGTACGATGGTGAATGCATACTTACATTTTCGTATATAAATATGTCTCATAATTTTATACATACTTGTACTCGTATGTATGTTCTACATTTACAATAGAAAATGAATTTACAATTTTGTCAGTTATTCTCTTTCATTCTTGAGACCAGACTTCTTGCAACTTTCCAAAGATTGAATGGGTAGCCTTAGAACCAACTGACTTCTAAGAGATTTTGCGACTTGTAGTAGCATTTTATGGAGGCTATTAATGAACCGAATGTAAAAGCTCTATACTATCGTACTCTTCATTCATCCAGCACTCTATGTATACCCAGAAAGTGTTCTTGTGCTTCTTCACCTTTAAGGTAAAGTCAATGTTTTGCACCAGAAAACAAGCCTAGATGATTTATATTTTGCTATAAGTAGATTGGATAACAAATAAAAAATACGACTTATCAACTTTAGGTATTCTATTGATGTTAAATTTAGATTGCTTGCCTTAGACTTAACCATTCGTAAGTCACTCACTCAGAACGACCTATGTTCACGTTTCGGCGCCTAACTTAGACTTTTGTGCAAATTCAACTCCGGCGTCATTTCAAACGTTTCAACAACTGCCCCCAAATCTAGTATATCCTTTTAAACTCCAGTTAAATTATTTTAGAATTATGTCATAAAATATAGGAATATACTAGAGGCCTTCAAGGGTCCATTTATTTTATGAAGGTGGCATCCTCTCAAATTTCGGAAGAATGATAAAATATCATTTTGTCCGTTTCAATTCAAATTAGAACAAAATATGTTTCAAAATTATTGAAAACTTATTTAATGCACAACATGTACCTATACTCGACATTCTTTCCCACAAAAGGGAAATAAGTATAAGTTGTCTGGTTCACAGTAGTATTTCATTTTTTGCGATGAAACTTCATCAAAGACTAGTGTTAATCGATGGTATGGTGAATTCAATTAAGATCGCAGATCACTCGAGAGGGCTTTCATGAAGGTCGTCCGAAATTAATTCTCTTTACGGAAACTCTTGATGTTGTGCGAAAACTGATATTGCAAGATCGTCATTTGTTCACGGAGGAGCCCACAGAGTTTGTCAATCGCTCAAAAAAAAAACCTCATGTCGATTGGTCGGGAGAAGCATTACAAAAATACGATATCGGTGCTTCGACTAACGTCTATGAAATCGTGACAGATGATGAAAGTAAAGAGCAGACGACTGTATGGGTGCTTCAAGGTGAGTGGAATCCAGCAAAATTTGTTAACGCACGAAACACTTATAAGCAAATGGTTACCTGTTTTTTAGAACAACTAGACATATGTATCTCAACCATATCACTAGTAGAATGCAGGATAGTATATTCTGAGTGGTACACAGTCATTTGTTTGCCAGTTGTCTTTCAAGAAATGAGGAAAACCAACAGCCGAACCACGGTTCGCCGCAATAATGCAAGCTCTCAAACATGGAGTGAAACAATTGTATTTTTGAGCACTCAAACATTTAATTTGATATGGCATCCACCGCATAGTCCGGACGTGGGACCGAATGACTTATTTTTATCTCCGTTCAACGTTTTTCGACACCTGAAGAGACGGTTGATGCATTCAAATGGCATGATACCTCAATCAGAGTGGCAAAAGTTCTTCTACAATTGGTTCACGCTCATGGAAAGGTGTATAGATCTTAATGGAGAATATTTTGAAAAACAGTAAAGCGAATTTCGTTGATTAATATTTGTTTTTGTTCTCTAACCCCGAAATATAAGTGGCAACCTACCTATCGATATGGATGGATGTGGTCTCAAAAGGGCTGCACATAAACGCATAAAGAAGGTCTGAGCAATTAATTACTTCAAGCAGATTATTTAAACTATTCAGTTTCTGCAACGAAAATTTTCACTTCGTCTCATCTCAAAGAGAGACGATAACTGACTGTTCAACTCATTGACTTACTTTTGTAGGTTTTTTTGCAAAGCAATGTAAACGTCAGCAATCTACTGAACTATAACGATCCTAGGAAAATATTGTGCCAGAGTCATCGCTCCTGATACTTGTAAAAACAAAATATAATACAAAAAAAAACATCTCAATATAAAAGTATGCGTTTTCTTTCAAAATTATTCAATGTTTAATCATTGAAAAAAAGGGGATTAGCTCCGTATTTATATACACTACAATACTTAAATTTTTAAATTTTATTTTATTTTAGATCCACACATTTGACGTTGCCTGCACTCTTTGTGGTTATTCTTCTTTGGTTCCAAGTTGAAAACAATATTTCATGTCCCCCTCATCGCGGTCTCATATATTAAATACATTTGTTCCTTAGTTACATTTTCCAATAAATAACATTAAATTAATCAACTGCAATATGATTCATAACTTTTGGCCAACAACATTATTTGCTGCCGAAAGTTACCAAAAACAACAACAACGCACTGACACACAAGAGTCGCACGAATCATGTGGACACCTTCGCTTTGGCAGTTTGTCCCGATAACCTCGATGTATGTAGTGGCACAAGCGACTGTTTTGTGTACATATGTAAGTGCTTATATAGTACATATGTAAGTAAACCCGTGTATGCGTACAGCACATGCATATAATGCGACATTAATACTGGATGAAAAGTGTGCTATACGTGACTTAAGCGCCATATCGAGTCGAACACGCTCAGCCTATTTATTTGCAACAAATCAGCGCCGCCTTGCCAGCAAAGTGTCTAAGCCCCTCAGTACGCCTGCAACAACTACGGTACATATGTACAATAAACACTCGTGCCACAGACGCTTTGACGCTTGCCACTCGACTCACATCGTCGGCGCGACTGTAGTGGTAAACGGTGCAACGAACTGTGAAACGACTTCATTATACATAATATTGTTTGTTAAAGACGCCGAGCCAACAACAGCAATAGCAACAGCAAGAGCAGTTGTCTTCGATTGGCTCGGTCAGCACGGGGGATAAGGAGGCGGCGACATAAATATTGCCATATAAGATTTACTTTATGATTTATAGCATTTTGCCGCTTTACTAGAGCATTAGCAGCATGCTGGAGAAGAGATGCAAAGCCAGAGGCTAGGTGATAACAGCTAAGTTTGAGGCAAGTTGCAGCTTCTAAGAAAGTGCCCTACGCACAACAGTTATCTTTAAAGCGTCTTTAGAGTATTCAAAAGATATAGGAAGCTATAAAGAATGCTTGATGCCCAAAGTGTACAGAATTTTTTACGAGCCGGTTTTTGAAGACAACTTTAAGTATCTATGCGCTAGAAATAAATAAATATACATACATACATATATTCCACAAACATTAGGGATCGTCGTAAAAGTTGTTTTTTCTTTTTAATTTTTCAATGCTAGACAATCTGAAACTTTGTAAAAAGCCTTCGAATTCATGTATTGAAATGATTACTTCTTCTTACTTTTATTGATTTTTTAACTAAATTGCAAACGATTGTCTGAAACGTTTATTGGCAAACGCGAACGTTCTTAAGCGTTGAGCATAACTTTAGAGAACCGTTCTCAAATAAATTTAAACCAACTTTACTTAACCTCACCGCCCAATTGGGGAGAAAGAGAAATTTACTATATGTACTCCGTTTCTACTTCACTTAGGGGTCTATTCCAATATCACCCGAATCGGGCTCGTAGTTTTTTCTTTCTTTTAAGAGAAATTGAGCAATTATTGTAATCGAGAAAAACCAGTTTAATAAGTACGGCTACCACGGAGGATAACGTGGCAAACGTCCACGATCTCGTAATGGTAGACTCCAAGCAACAATTACAACCGCGAGGTGATTGTGGGTCGCTGAGATCACTTCACAGAAGTGCTTGACGCTATTTTAACTCGATTTGAAAGGCTCTGAAAGTTATTCCGTGATTGAGACCAAGGAACAGTTTAAACCATAGACTTCATACACCCTGTTTCAAAGAAGGCGATGACTGTCCTCCGCCACCTTCTTGGTATTCACAAGAAGAAGGTTAAAAAGTCACAGGAAACTGCTATGCGACCTAGCTCATTGGCTTTATTCGACGTCTTTTGTCAAAAAAATGTCTCCATTTGGTGGAGAAAACAGTACTCTACTAACGGATAAAAGCACTGCAAGAGTTTTTTAAATTAAACAAAAACGGTTTGGGATGTCAATAAAACTATTTTTTTTCTGTGAAAGTACATTTGATGACATTATGCATGCGTCAAATCGCACGACTCAGGCGGTGAGATAACACTTTCATCAAACTTGGTTTTCAATAAATCGATTGTGACATTCGCTGTGTGGCTTGTGGCGCCGTTCTGTTGGAACCGCAAATTGTCCAAGTCCATATCATCCAATTCGGGGCAAAAATGTTCGATTCTCATTGACCGGTAGCGATTCCCATTCACAGTAACGGGCCGGTCTTGATCACAACGGCAGAAGTACGGCCCAATGATGCCGCCAGCCCATAAACCACACCAAACGGAAATGTTTTCGGGGTGCAATGGTAACTGATGGAGTATGTGTGGATTCTTGCCTGACCAATAATGCATATTTTGCTTATTGACGACGATTCAGACAGAAATGAACCTCATCGCTGAAGATGATTTTTCGATGAAAATCCGGATCAATTCCAAGTTGTTGCTCCGCCCATTTCACGAATATACGACGATTATGGTGGTCAATCGGCTTCAGTTCTTGCATCAATTTGATCTTGTAAGGATGTAGGCCAAGATCTTTTTCCAAAATTCGCCACAACAATTCGTCACAGAGATGTCCAACGCTTGAGAACGACGTGTGAGCGACTGATTTGGGTCTTTCTTAATTGATGCAGACATTTTCTCGACACTGCGGGCACCTCTTGGCCTCACTGGCACGGGAACATTTTATACTGTACCTGTGGATTCAAATTTTTCCACTAGATACTCAATTGTTGATCTGACAGAACGATTATGACGACCATAAATTGGACGTAGCGCTCTTAAGGTTGAGGCCACTGACCCCGAATTTCGGTAGTAAATTTTAACAATTTTGACTCGTTCTTGAATCGTATATGTTTCTATGATGAAATGGCAAACCTTACTGAAGAGAGATGTCAAAAGAGCGGAAAAAATATGACGTCGTTTGCTGTCCCTATCGGTCTACTGTTGTGGCGTCTCTATTGAAAAACACGTTACAACAACAACGTACCGGCATGCAGGTATACTTCCACCGCTTGAAAAACTCACTAGCCGAGCAGAAATTTTAGATAGAAGGTTAACTTCGCCACAGAGACCTATTCTAAAAACATCAAGAAAAGGTATTAGACGTGTTAAAGAAGTTAGCGCATCGCTGGGTTGGATATATCACGGTAAAAAAAGACAACGTTGAGAAATAAATCGGTATTTCCCATAATTTTCGTTTTTCTTTTATAAGTTTATACAGAAAGTATCAGCAAATGATTTATTTTTATAAGGTTTATGAAACCTTTGGTAATTAGACGGTGGCAGATCGTGGCAGTGACTATGCAAACCAACCTCCGCTCCTTGCGTATCCTCAACAAAAGCTTAAATATATTTCGAGTGAAACCTTAGAATGTTTACAGACTAAATCTACTTTATTACAAAGAAGTTGGGTCCAAGTGATCACTTCGCAAAATTACTTGAGATAAATTGCCAACCAGTCTAGTGGTCCGCCCTTTGTATAGTCTAACAAAGCTTTTGTATTTGCCTTAAACCTTAGAAGCTTATTCCTATAGTTAAAAGATTCAACTTCAAAAATGTTAATATAATTATAGAGTACATATTTTACAAAAATAGAAAAGCGGAAGTTTTTGCGGTTGTTTACTTTACTTTGTGCTCTTTACTATTCTATATATATGGTCTATTTCATTAGACCACTTGTGCATTCCATGGCATATCATACATTTTTTTAACAATTTGGTAATTCTATAGGATTAACCTAATACCTCATCTGTACAAGCTGGAATGTGCGCTTGAATGTAGTACATACACTTTTTACTGTCTCGTGGCGTACGTGGCGTATGAGTTATGTGATATAAAATTCGTTTAATGCGGTGGAAATTACGTTTCACATTTTATTTGTCAGTTCGTTGTACATACGCACTTAAGAGACTTTTGCTGGGCAAATGCTTAAAGCAGAGTTTTGTGTAAATCGCATTTAAAGTTGAACGACTCAGAGTTAAATTTTCCGTTTTATTGTGAAAGCAAAAGAGATGTTCATTAATGGAGCAGCGAGTCCATTCGACTTGAGTGCTTTAAGCGAGTTTGTTATTGAATTTATTAGAGAAATGAAATTAAATTCATATGATAAAATATACATGCCAAGACAAAAATTTGTGAATTCTTGTGATTTCAACCAATGTCGTCCGAATCGGATGCGTAAAAATATTGTCTCCTAGGTATGGTAATGGTTTTGAAAAAATGTAAGCCTCTGCCTATAACTTTCAAAACCACCAAATACCGAATAAGAGAACCGCAGTGCTTTTGCCTGACTTTCCATCAAAATCAAATCTGTCTGTGAGATATATTATTGAAATTAATAAGAAGTCTTTCCTGATAATAATATGTCCTTGCAACAACTTTTTAAAATCAAGACTCTAACCCCCTTGTACCTATTCTAACGATTTTCAACCTTTAGGTTGGGCTTATATCATATATGTATATCGTCCAATGCGTGAGTTTTCTTAATAAAGTCGGATAAAAATATCATCTTGAACAAAGAGCTCAGACCTTTTTAGAAACAATATATCATATGTAGAGATTTTAAATTTTTCGATTGACTCTATGTCGGTTAATATAGGATATTAAGTGCACATACTATTTGAGAAATTGGTCAGTATGCCTAACTCCAATATTCCCGATATTTTTATTTACTCTTCTCTGGTTGGTTGTCAAAGAACTTCTTCAAATATTTCCAGGCCTTTAATTACTACGAATGGGCTTTCAGCTCCAGCCGAACTTATCTCCTTCTTACTTCTTTCTGTTTGTTATTATTTTTACCGTTTTTAACTGTTTAGCAATTGAAAAATATTTGTGAAATAAAATTTTAATTAAATAATTTGGTTTATATCACTATTTCTCATTTTGTTTCAATCAACTTAGCGAAGATTGATTCCGACTGTAATAGCTCTCTGCTTGAGCTTCAAATTTGTTGTTTGTTCTGAAAAACAACTACGTAGACGATTATTACTTATGCCGCGAGAAAAATGGAATTCGCTTGCCAAATGGCACTCGACAAAAATGGAATTGAAATATCTTACTTTTTCCATGAGGCAAATAACTCGACAAGCCACACATCTCTTTCAATACATATATATTACCATACGAGTACATTTGTTATTACTACTTATAAGCATATATTTATATATGTGTGCAGCACATTGGGCGCGCAACATATTGCAATCAGCGTGCCGCAACGGAATCGCGCTTCTCAGCAAAAAGGCTGTTAGACACACATTGCACACATACTTACAAGCACGCGTGTATTATGAAGAAATTTGAAAATATTTTTGCTCCGCCGAGAATGAAAAATAAATATTTTTATGCGCTGCAGTGACATATTTTGGAATATTAAATTTGTGGCAAGCATTTTATGAATATGACGGTAAGTACTGCAAAGAAGTCTGCGACAACATAAACCAAATTGAAAGCAAGGCAAATGTGTGATTCGATGGAGAATTGAAAAAATAAATTGAAATAATAGAAATCTTTGGCATAAGACGGAAAATGAAGAATTGAAATTGATGGTGCATAGATTTCTTCTTTAAAAATATTTGAAAGAATTTTGTATCTTTTTCTTATAGTATCCCATAAATTAAAGAGATACTCGGTCAATGACAGGCAAGCGGGTGTTACACTAAGGCTTTCGAATGGCCAGCACGAGGTCTCGTATATTTTTTGAATAAAGAAAACTGCTACATAAATCTTTCTTGAAGCAAAGCGCCTTTCTATTTAAACTTTCCAATAGAAAATAGCACTCATATGGCTTCAAAAGAACCTTGCAGCCTCGATAGCTTAATTATTGATTGTTGATCTTAAGAGGCTAGATCACCGAAATATCAGGCATTTTCTCAGCAGAATCCCTTGCGTCTATTTTAGTTATAACCGGTTGTTGATCAAATTTATAAGAGAACAGTAGGGAAGGGAGAAGGCATCAGATGGAATTCAAAATAGCGTTATATTGGAAGAAGGCGTGGTTGTGAATCGATTTCACCTATATTTCGTACATGTCATCAGGGTGTTAAGAAAATATTATATACCGAATTTCATTGAAATCGGTGTAGTAGTTCCTGAGATACGGTTTTTGGTCCATAAGTGGGCTAGGCCACGCCCATTTTCAATTAAAAAAAAAGCCTGGGTGCAGCTTCCTTCTGCCATTTCTTCCGTGAAATTTAGTGTTTCTGACGTTTTTTGTTAGTCGGTTAACGCACTTTTAGTGATTTTCAACATAACCTTTGTATGGGAGGTGGTTATTATCCGATTTCTTCCATTTTTGAAGTGTATATGGAAATGCCTGAAGGAAACGACTCTATAGAGTTTGGTTGACATAGCTATAGTAGTTTCCGAGATATGTACAAACAACTTAGTAGGGGGCGGGGCCACGCCCACTTTTCCAAAAAAGTTACGTCCAAATATGCCCCTCCTTAATGCGATCCTTTGTGATAAATTTCACTTTAATATCTTTATTTATGGCTTAGTTATGACACTTTATATGTTTTCGGTTTTCGCCATTTTGTGGGCGTGGCAGTGGGCCAATTTTGCCCATCTTCGAACTTGACCCTCCAATGGAGCCAAGAAATATGTGTACAAAGTTTTTAAAGTTCTCAATTTTTACTCAAGTTACAGCTTGCACGGACGGACAGACAGACATTCGGATTTCAACTCTACTCGTCACCCTGATCACTTTGGTATACATATATAACCCTATATCTGACTCTTTTAGTTTAAGGACTTACAAACAACCGTTATGTGAACAGAACTATAATACTCTCCTTAGCAACTTTGTTGCGAGAGTATAAATGGTCTCAAGAACCTGGAGTAAGTCTCTCTGAATTCTGTTCTTGATATTCTATTCTGTTATTATACACAGACTTGACTTCGACGTACCAGTTGTACCTTGCCTAGCCTTCTACCTTGAACCCATTCATTTAACAACGTTTCCACTAGCCGCACCAACCCCATCGGATTAGCTCATTTTTTGGACCAATTCGTCACAAAGGCATTCAAATTGTATAATATTTTGTGGCAACCAAAAAAGTCTCATGATATGCTAAAGAGCTTTATATAAGCTCTGGAAGTTCGATATTCTATTTTAACAAACGATGACTATAGAATAGATGATGACTATAGAATAGAAAGACTCATGGAATACTAAAGAGCTTTGTTAATGCTTTGGAAGCTCGATATTCTATTTAAAAAAAAATATGTCTATAAAGTAGTTGTCAATTTTACAATATTAAAAAGGATCACTGATCCAGTCTCGAATATAAACTCTAAACTTTTTCGAAGTTTTCTGTTAAACAACTTTTCAAAAGTTCGTATCCAACCTATGGCAACAATTTTTTTGCCCTTTCTATTGAATTAGACTCAATCAGCTCTTAATTGTATTTCCATTATTTACTTACAGTTGTGAACGAGAAGTCATGCTGTCAATTAAATGTGCCAACTAACAGCTTGGCAAAAGCAAGAACTGCAATTTTTCAGTTAACTACTTTCCCTAGTCCACCCTCGCCCATCTAACAATGCAGCATGTGCGTGCTACGCTGTTGTGAAAATGAAGAATTCTTCGCTGTTGTTGCCACTGCCATCGATGGCAGCGAAAGCTTCACGGCTCGAAAACTGAGTAGAAAAGGCACTCGAAGAAAAGAAAATGGGGAAAAAGAGATTTACAGAAAATATTTTGACGTACTTAGTATAGCAAGCATTCGAATGTTATTGTTATCGCTGGCGTGCAGTTTCTGACAGCGGAAAATTGCATGTTGCAGTTGCCAAAATGGCGAAAACTTTGCGTGATTTATTTTGCAGTTTGCGTTTGTGTATTTTGCGGAGTTTGGCAGTAGATTTAGCTTTGATTTACAGTTAGTGTCAAAACATTTCATTCTTTTCGATCACCTTTAAGTACTATGAAATTTCGATACCTTTGGCTTGAGACAAGTGGACTTTTTGCAGCAATGAAAACTGCTGGGTGGCCTTGCGAGGAATACCAATGGTACCGATACCGTTAACAAGGGGAGTTAAAATTGGCAATGTTCAAATATGGTAAGTATCTTAAGGTTATCCAAAGCAAGAAAGAGTTCAGATCAAAGCTCCTACTATCATTTCCCTTTGTCAGGTATTAAGCAAGGAGCTTGTTGAGCAAAGCTTACACCCAGCTCATACTGTACAGTTGGAGGCTGTTTTGTTGTTTCATTAAGGGGTTACATGGGTTTCCTCGGGAAAAGAACAGCCGTTTTTCAAAAATTTTTTCTCATATAAAAAATGAAATATTTTAATAAAATTTTATATTATTACAAACATGCACTATTAACAAAGAAATTCTGAAAATTTTTGGAAAAAATATTTTAAACTCGACAATTGACGCGGCGCGTTAACAGGATAATTTCTTGCCGGATCATATAAAGTGAAAAAATACGTATTTTAGTTCAAACATTAACTTAGAACTTGGACGAAGGGAAAAAACTGGAAGTTGGATTTTTGGCAGACAGTTTTCAAAAGAATTAAAACTTCGCGACATTTTTTATCAAAAAATTGCAATCGAAAAAAATCCTTCGTCCAAGTCTTTAAGAATTGTATCTTAAAGACTTTTGTAAAATTTCATGAATATTGGTTGAGTAGCTCTCAAGAAATTTTGCCAACCGAGTTCAAAAACACAGTTTCGAGAAGAACGCTTTTAAAGACGGGACACTTAGCCTAGCTAGCCTCGAGCGCAAAGTTCTGAAGGCTGTACCTCCGAAACTATTACTCGGATCAACTTGTAAATTTAGGTTAGTAAGGTGTTGTAGAATTTAATAATATAATAAAATAAAAACTATTTTTTGAAACCCGTAAACCCATAACCCCTTAATTACGCAATTATTCAGCTTCACAGCGGTTGGATGAAATGGCAACTCTTGAATTTCTTCAGGTTGCTCTTCGCCCCAAATGCGACAATTTTGCTTTTTTACACACCCATTGAGCCTGAAATGAGCTCATGACTGAACAAAATTCGGCTCGTAAACATCGAAACTTCTTGGAACTTTTCAGGAGCCCATAAAGCGAAGCGATGTCGTTTGGGAAGGTCGATCGGCTTCAGTTCTTGCACAGATCTATTTTGTACGCTTTCACTTTAAGATTTCAATGCCGAATCAACTCTCCACGGTCTTCGTGTACACCTTGAGGTTATGCTGCTATATTTTCTTCACTGCATGCTGATTTGGTCTATCATTACGGGTAATCTGCCAAAAAAGGCTGATGAAAATAGTACCTATATTTTTCACCCATTATGTGTACCCTATATTTACGACAAGCTCACCTCTGCAAAGATCACATAGATCATTGTTATAATCTTTCGAACGTTTCAGATAGTTTTTAAGACAGCCGTCTCATAGTTGTTACGCCAGGCGAAACATTGAGATGCCGTACCGAAAGCTCTAATCATCGAATATATAATAATGAGTCCAACAATATAATGACAAAAATTAAGAAATTATGATTCGAAGTAATGGAGTTCTAGGGGTAAATTCTAAAAAATAAGATGGCGATGGTACGCTACTGCTAAGAATAGAGTTGCAGTTTGAAATTTGGAATACATTAAATCTCATCTGCATCAAATGCCCGAGATCTCGATTGCTCCCAATCGAAGAGTTTCAAGGAACTTTAGAGAGCTTGCTGCACTGTGAGTTAAGAATTAGATTTTATTATTTTGTTTATCTGATAATTTAAACTAATTATTATCGATTGTGAGCTCGCGCAAACAAAAACATAATTTTGATATTTTGACAGTCTTAACACTCAACTCAAATTCCTAAATCTTAATGGTATTTCAGCATTCATAGTTTTTGTTCAAAAGAAACTCGGTATAAAATCCTTTCTGCGCTCTCATCACTCTAAGATAGTCACTAGCCCGACTGTAATGTTTCCGAAATGAAGAGCCAATATATTGCTTTATTCGTGAAATACCGTTCCTTTAAAATAGCTCTACACTCACACATGTTTATTTTTACTACGCACATTATAAATTTAAGAGCAACAGCAATTTTCCACCAAATTGCTGCAATTTAAGCCGACGTGCGACTCAGTAACTCAACACATCTATTTCATTATTTTATAATTGGACTAATAAGTCCGCAATTGCGTTTCGAAATACGAATAAAGATATTAACTACCCCACTTAATGGTAAAAACTCTCCTACATGAGGACGAGTAAACGGACAGCGCTATAAAATGAATCGAACACTCAACTTGGCGGCAATTTACGACACAACCGTGGCATGCAGCAGAACACGGTTTTGAGAAAGAAGGAAAATTCAAAGGCTTAGGCAAGAAGAGTACAAGCTATGACTCCACACTTTATAGTACTAATTTGCCACATATTTCTGGTGGTCATTTCAAGCGGCGCTGGGCCAAGCGGTTTAGCAGGTGCCGAGCAACTAGGCAATTCAACACCGAAAGAGCCTACTTGGGGAGGTTACGATGCTCAAATTTTCATGGAATATTTTCGTTGGTATGGTGTACACAACATAATGTTGATTGTCTGTCCGCAGGATGTAGGTAAGGAAGTAATATGTTGCAAGGATGCAGCGGAAGGTAAAATGGAGGGGTACGATAATCCTCCCCATAAACCAATAGTAGAAGCTATAAACTCGGCAGCAAAAAATATAAAATGAAATGACCAATATTTTCAACAACATAAACCAACTGCGCCTTTCAATTCTCCTCTCATTGCAGGCACCAGCGAAAAGCATCATAAATTGAAATCGCTACTGCGCCAATTTATCGCCCATGGCTTTTCCACACGCGTATTCAATGGCCAAGACTACGATGACAACGAAAGCACTCGCAGTGCGGTGCAAGCGCAAGCTGAAGCCGAGACATTCAACACGACTCACACCTCAACGGCAGATTCAACAAGCGCCGTACCTGCAATGAACCGCGCCACGTTCGGTCCACCGCGCACATTCCGTAGCGATAACAACACGCGTCGCCCATTGCGTCTGCAGCTGCCAGCACTCACCTATAAATCAGGTATACTGTTGTTGCAATTCGCCAGCGCCTGTTCACTTAACGTGCTACGCTGGGCCGCTGCCGCCGAGCACAACTATTTCACCACAAATCGCTTTTGGTTGCTTTTCATCGATGAGCCGACACATATTTCACTACTCGACGATGAGGACATATTTCTGCCGCCGGATGGCGAGGTGCGTGTCATGTTGTGGCAGCCAGGCGCGCAATTTTTCACATTGGTGGATGTGTATAAGGTAGCCGCAGACAAGCCTTTGCGACGCACCTCGGTGGGTGGTCGGGAATTGCGGGACGCAGAGGATATGTTGCAAGCGCTAGGTAAATTCGGTTCGGCCATTTCTTATCGTCAAAATTTGGAAGGTATCACTTTCAAGACGGGACTTGTGATCGCCTTTCCTGATTTGTTTACGAATATAGAGGATTTGTCGCTACGGCATATCGACACTATTTCAAAAGTAAATAATAGGCTGACACTTGAGTTGGCGAACAAATTAAATTTACGGTAAGTTCTTGCAATTCCTCCAATTAATAGTTGAGGTAGATGTCATGCTGGGGAGTGTTGAGTTTTTCACTATTAATTTTCTCTAAAAATTGTTATACTTAGTTTAGTAAACGTTAGGTTTGAAACCCTATGAGGGGCTCACTTGAAGATTTGTTATATTATATGGCGCAAATGCAGCAGAAGATATCCTCCGGGGGCGAATTGGACTCAATGCCAGCACGAGTCAGAGGATACGTAGCAACACTGCTGCGAGGCGTTGCTCCAATGACGACAAGTTTATACTAAGACTTACCGATCTAAACGGGGTTAGATCTCCGAAATAACAATCCTTGGCCGGAGAAAATCCAAATCAGTTCCTGTGTTGTTGGTTAGTTGGTTGGTTGAAAAAGGCAGGCGAGCGAGCGTGTAGACCGCAGGCGGCCGCAATTAGGCCATCACTAAGCCCATTGTGCTCCGAAGTGCTCACTAAGTAAAACTTATCCAGCAGCACAGTGGATTTAGTAAATACATTTCTTCCTCCCAGTGGCCCATTGTTTTTTATGTTTGAACTTTGGAAACCGTGGAAAATATCCCGTCTCAACCGGCTAAAGGCTTGTCATTCACAAAGGTACTATTCTGACATCTCATCTTCCTACGCGCAAGTTTTAAACTCCACCCAATCCACTTTACCACACAACATTTCTAGTCCGGAAAATAAGAATACCTTTTCTTAAATTCTTATCCCTTATAGTCAACCGATGGCCCACTTCAACCCGGTATTCTGTGCCTATTTAAAAAAAGCAGTGGATTTATGACAATTCTCTCTTCACTTTCTATAAATAGCTCTGTAGCGCAAAGATGTGTACGCAGTTTAAGGCCTGTCGCCATGTAATGAAAAAACTTTGCAGAGCGTCCTACTATTTACATAAATAAGAAAAAACATAATTAATATTTCTATTCTTTTTTCTGAAAGCTTCAACACGCATCAAGTGGACAACTATGGCTGGCATAAACCAAACGGCTCGTTCGATGGACTAATGGGACGTTTTCAACGTTACGAACTGGACTTCGCTCAAATGGCCATTTTCATGCGTCTCGATCGCATCGCCATAGTGGATTTTGTAGCTGAAACATATCGGATACGCGCTGGCATAATGTTTCGCCAACCGCCACTATCGGCCGTGGCCAACATCTTTGCCATGCCCTTTGCCAGTGATGTCTGGATTGCTATACTACTGCTGATGATTTTCACTATAGGTATATTCATAGTGGAGCTAGTATATTCGCCACATTTGCACGAGATGGATATATTGGATTGTGTGGTCTTCGTTTGGGGTGCGATGTGTCAGCAGGGTTTCTATGCTAACCTACTCAATCGCTCCGCTCGCGTCATCATTTTCACGACATTTGTTTCGACACTTTTCTTGTATACGTCATTTTCGGCGAATATAGTGGCGTTGCTGCAGAGTCCTTCGGAGGCCATACAAACTTTAAGTGATTTAACGCAGTCCCCGTTAGAGGTTGGTGTACAAGATACACAATACAATAAAATATACTTCAATGTAAGTGAAAGCGATTTAAGTGTTAAAATGTGTTTGTAACTAACAGTTATGCGGCTTTAGGAGTCCACCGATCCCGTTACCAATCATTTGTATCATAAGAAAATTGCACCGAAAGGTGAAAATATTTTCATGCGTTCCGAAGTAGGCATGGAGAAGATGCGCACGGGCCTTTTCGCTTACCAAGTGGAATTGCAAGCCGGATATCAGATCATAAGCAACACCTTTAGCGAGCCAGAAAAGTGTGGACTCAAAGAGCTGGAACCATTTCAGTTGCCGATGATTGCAGTTCCAACCCGAAAGAATTTCCCGTACAAAGAACTCTTTCGTAGACAGTGAGTGCTTCTTGTTTAGTTTACTTATTTTATTTGTCTTCTTCTTCTTCTTTTTCTTAACTTAATTGTAGATTGCGTTGGCAACGTGAAGTTGGCTTGATGAACCGCGAAGAGCTGAAATGGTTTCCGCAGAAACCGAAATGTGAGGGTGGTATGGGTGGTTTTGTTTCGATCGGCATCACTGAATGTCGCTACGCTTTGGGCATTTTCGGTTTCGGATTGCTACTGAGTGCTTTCAGCTTCATTCTGGAATTGGTCGTTAATTATATGTGGAATTTAGCAAAGAAAATACATCGAAACAAGAAACAGAGGGAGGGAAGCAGTGCAGCTGATGGGTATCAAGGTAATTTTGTACATTAGGTCCTTGGTAATTTATTGTATTATTTCAAAAGTTGTGGCTATTGCGAAGAAGATTAAATGTATTTATTGAAAACCTGCAAGGCTAAGAATGTTAAATAAATACGTGTTCCTTGTTTTGATTAAAAGAGTACATATTTACACATCTTTTTTTTTGGAGTTAATTGAAGAAATAAGATATAATTTATGGTCCTACAATTTGTATACTCTGGCAACATGTTGCTACAGAGCATAACAGAGAGAACAGAGTTGTGTATATCACCTAAATCTTATCGAGAAAAATATAGTGTTATATACCATACATGTACATATATAAATGATCAGAATGACGTGACGAGTTGAATTTCGAGTGACTGTCTGTCTTTCCGTCCGGCCGTGCAAACTGGTACACAAGAGGACTAGTTCGGAAATGAACGTAATCAAACCGTGAATGTGAAATTAACTGCTCACCGAAGTGTTCTCCCAACAAATCCATTGAATGATGCAATGTGTGGGAAGTGGCGCCGTCTTCTTGAAACCAAATATCGCTGAGATCACGAGCTTCAATTTCGGGCATCGATTAGTTGAAAGCTGTTCTTGAATGAAAGTGGTCTCGTCGCTAAGCAAAATTTGACTTGAAAACGTCTGATCTTCTTGGAACTTTTCAAGAGCCCATAGAGCGAAGCGATGCGGCTGAGGAAGGTTGACAGTTCTTGCACAAGCTGTGTTTTTTCAGCTTTCAATTTAAAGTCTCGACGTAAAAGCGCCGAGTCGTCCATACGTCAGTCCAAGTTGCTGCGAACAGCGCCTTCGAAATCGATCTTCAGTAGTCGAAGTCGATTAAGAATCGATTCTTGACATTCGTAAAATCGATTATTTTACGAGAAAACTCAATTTTCCAGTAGAATCGGAATCGAGTTTACCATCCCTACTGGCAGCCATCGCGTGCACATATAATAACCTCCGCACAATAGCCACCACAAAAAAAATGATTTTTTTTCCATGTAATTTATATGGAAAACAGAAAATTTGAAAGAGGCACCTCTTAATATTAATATTAAGAGCTCATCTTTTGAGTGACTTTTTTTCACACATTTCGAAAGTCTTGAGCCTGTTTTTCAGTTGAAAAAAAAGGTTGTCTTAAAATGGCACACCCTAATATGTACATATATAATATGAGCGAAATCGGACTACAACTAGGATGATTATTTCAAAATAAGCAATTCCAAATTAATTCTGCCTTAAATTTGTGTTATTTTAATTAAATTAAAACCATTCCATTAAGAATAGTATTCGCGTAATTTTCGTTGACGTGATAAAAAAATACATTAATAAAACTAAGTTGGTACATGACTTTCAATATAAGTTAATAAGATACCACATTTGATTGCTATCCATTCATGATTTCGTCAAACAATGAAGCTGATCCCTGAAACCTTAAGGTGAAATGAAATGTTCGGTTGCACCTGAACTTAACCCTTCCTTTATTGTTTTTGTCCGGAAAGTAATAGGACTGATTTCTTTCGCCGCCACTGTACTTCGGAGCGAGCGAGCACCGACTGGATCGGCAGAGGGCGTTCCTAGCTAATGAACGAGCGGCTGGTCAGTTGTCTCCGAGCACCTGGAGAGTCAGGATAAACATTTTCGCGCGACGTGTTTCTGTGAGTGGTCCAAGCCGAAAATGCTGCGTTCGTTAGAGTAGAGGTACGCGATTAAATTCTGTGTGAAACTCGGTAAATCTGCGGCCGAGACGTTTGATATGATCAAGCAGGCTTACCCAAATCTTGCTTTAGCAAGAAGTGATGTGTTTCGGTGGCACCAGGCGTTTTTGGAGGGCCGGGAAGAGATAGATGATGAAGACCATGCAGGGAATTTTGACAACTTCGACAAACACCAACAATGTGACTCGTGTGCGCAAAGTTTTGAACTCAGACCGTCGACTAAGAATTCGTTTAATTGCCCAGAAGTTAAATTTATCAAAATCTGCGGTTCATGACATTGTGACGGAGCAATTGAACATGCGCAAGGTGGGCGGGGAATGGAAGTGTGCCAAGAAAAAATGAAAATGAACACCAATTTTTTAAATAACGTAATCACAGGTGACGAGTCATGGATTTTTTAGTATGATCCCGAGACAAAGAGGCAACCTTCCGAGCATTTTGAGTTTTTAAAGAATTGTAACGATTGGTTCAATAATATTTTTTTAATCGACTCAGTCCTATTACTTTCCGGACAAACTCTGTAAGAAGTAAGGACATGAATATGTAGTTTGTTCCTTATTTAAATTTAGAGCTTGACTCTTAAGTTCCCATAATATCAAAACGTCACTACACGCCTAAAAAATTATAACATCTTCAAATCGAAGTACCCATATGACCGATTCACTTCATACTTCATAGGGTCTCTGACGTTTCCTTTTGGCTATTACAAATTTGAGGGCAAACCTAAAATACACTGTTCAAAAAACCGCTCGGGGGAGACCCTTTTTGAGTCAATTAAATACATTAAACGTGAAAAGCTACGCGGATGGAGGCAAAAGAAATTACTTAGAGGGTAACGACATAGATTTTGAAGAATAAATTAAGTATTTTAAAATTATGAACAAAGTCTTACTATCTTTTGCTCACAGTAGTACCCTGTTCAGGGTATAAATATATATAATGAGTTGTCAAAAAAGTCTTGCGGTATTTTTTTTTTTTTTTTTTTTGTTTTATTGAAATTGAAATGAATTTTTGATGACTCATGCCCAGCTCTTGACCGATGCTACGGCTGGTACTATGCCGGTCTCTTTCGACCAATTCAGCGATTTTATCGCAATTTTCGACGACAGAACGGAAACGTTGAAGCCATCGTTGTGCGGTGGAAATGGAGACTGTATCGGGTCCATAAATTGCAGAAATTTTATTGGCGGCTCTATATGCATTTTTGCCTTTATCATAGTAGTACTGTAAAATATGCCGTATTTTCTCTTTATTTTGCTCCATGTTTGCGACGCTATAACTCACGAACAACTTAAAAGAAACGACAATCAATCAAACACGTGTTAGCGCGTGAAATGAGCTTTCCAAAAAGGACTAGAACTACGCGCTTTCAGCGCCAACTAGCGAAAATACCGCAAAACTTTTTTGACAACCTATTATATGTATATAAATGATCAGTATGTTGAGCTGAGTCGATTTAGCCATGTCCGTCTGTTTATCTGTCCGTCTGTATATATACGAATTAGTCCCTCAGTTTTTAAGATACCGTTTTGAAATTTTGTAAACGTCATTTTCTCTTCAAGAATGATCGGAATCAAATGCTTGCATGGAAAACTTCCTCATTTGACGATATATCTTCACGAAATTTGGTATGAGTTATTGTTCATAGAAATAATTTAATATCCCAAGAAATTGTTCAGATCGGATTACTATAGCATATAGCTTCCATACAAACTGGACACATAGTTACTAAATAAATGCACCTGTGAAGGGTATATTAGATACAAATATATCTAAAATCGATCGATAATATCTAGGGCAACAAACGCTATTCCCCGTACCTCCTGATATTTTAGAAACTATCAAGCCAATTTATGAAGAAGTCTGTAATTTACTCTCAAGAAGCTTAACCCAAAAATGATAGTAAAAATTTCTTAACACGGTGGACTTTTTTTGTTGTATCTATTTACTAAAATGACAACTCAAACACCCCACAGATCTCTTAGCAAATTTGACACAACTTTTCCTTCTGATTTTGTAGTTAGTCAGCCTATTTTACAAAATTTTTCATAATTTTATGGAACGTTTCCACGATTCACTTTCCAGAACAGTCATAACTTTTATAATATCTTTCAAAAATTGCTGAATCAAATATTCCATCTTTCAAGTTTTTCATATTAAGTTCTACGAATGTCACTAAAACAATCCATAATTTGACAAATTTTTTGTTATTCCTGAGTTCGGAATTTCTCCGCGTTTATTTTTAGAAAATAATTTTGATGTAGATGCTTCACCCTCTTATTCACATCCCTTGATAGGCTTTTCTGATATCTGGGTATTTGGTGACATTATTTTGTCTGAATAGTCCATGGATATTAATTTTCAAATGAAAGGGAGATTTTCATTGAGTAAAACAGGACATTTTGTGGAGTCGGGATTTTTCGCACATTTTCGGTACGGAGCTTGAGTGGAAATCAAATGATGTTTGTATGCTTGAAAAAAGTGAGCAGAACCTTCATCATGACTGGGAAAATAAATTTTATTGCTAACAGGCCGACTAATGATAAAATTAAATATATATATTAATCATAAAAATAAGAGCAAATTCAATACTTTCATGAAGAAATTTGTAATCTGGTGATCTGAAAATATCAAAATTTGCCAGCATATCAAGGGCAACAAATTGTATTTCTTATGATTTATAGAGGTATGTAATCGTAAGTATAAATATGTTAGCAAACTCTCAACGCGTTGAACCGGTCGCTTACAACAGCTGCTAACTACCATCTCTCGAACGATCCACATTGTTAATTTTCAAATAACTCGAAAAATATTTTTTCTGGGAAGAAAATGCAAAAAAAAACCTTTTATTTGAAAGTTCTGCCTACCGCTAACCCTTTTGTTATTTTTTTCTAAAAATTTAAGTTTTAATATTTTTTATATTATTTAATTTTTTACCTTCCAAGTTTTATTAATTCGGCCGATTAATATTTCGTTGTTATATTATTTAATTTTTAAAATAAATAATGAAAAATTATTGCAAAAAGATTGTGGTCCAACCATATTGGCCGGGCTGGTAGTGGCATTTCACTCCGGTACGCTATCCCACTACTGCCTACCACGGGAACTCTTGGCTGCTGGTTTTCACCCCTGGCCCGGTTCATCCCTCCTTAGCCAACCTGAATGCCAAGGACTCCTCCATGGCACCCATATTGATGGCAAGCTTAGTGCGGACGTTCCGTCAACATGAACTGGTCCATCACACAGAACTCCCGGCCTCAGGCCATTCCACAACCCGACCTCACAGAAGCGTGATTACAGAAGATGCCAACCTTCCAGTCGAAATATTAGTATCAGTAGCGAAATAACCAACTTGTACATTATTTTTGTTGTTACATTTATCTACCTACCCACTTAATATGCAGAGCGCGTTAGTTGAAGTAACTTATCGCTGTCACCCAAGAGAGTTGTCACAGCGAGTGACTAAAGTCAAATGAATAAATTTCTTAAAATAATTACAAAATAAAATTATGTTATATTATTTCCACGTTTTAAGAAATAAAATTTATAAATAAATAGAAAATATATCGCTTCTGGATTCGAACTCAGTTAATTTGTTTACGATTTGGCTAAAATTATTTTTAAAATTAAAATTTTTCGTAGATATTAAAAAAAAATAAATAAATTATATAATAAATTTATTAAGTTATTAAAGTATACTATTCTTGAGAGCTAAAATTAAACATAACTGAGCTGAGAATCGAACCACGGAACTTTGATCCACTTAATTCAGTAGCATGATGTCAGGGGTAAAAAATTTAATCGAGCAACACTGCAGAGCTTCTTTGTTAGTAAAAGTTGACAGTAGATGTCGCAAAGCAATTTCGGTGCATCTTCCAGCGTATTAAAGCAGTAAAATATTCCTAAAAACTTAACCACTTCACTTAAATATTTTTGTGAATATTCAACAAAACTGTTTTGAATTGTTAGTGTAAGCTTTAATATTTAAAATTGTAATCATCGCTTTGCTCGGAAGTACAATCGCTTGGAGAGCGCCACCTACCGTGCACACCAGGCGTTTCAGACATTCATTCAGCATATGTAGGCAATAAAAGTGCCGTTATGATGACTGGAAGGTTGGCATCTTCTGTAATCACGCTTCTGTGAGGTCGGGTTGTGGAATGGCCTGAGGCCGGGAGTTCTGTGTGGTGGACCAGTTCATGTTGACGGAACGTCCGCACTAAGCTTGCCATCAATATGGGTGCCATGGAGGAGTCCTTGGCATTCAGGTTGGCTAAGGAGGGATGAACCGGGCCAGGGGTGAAAACCAGCAGCCAAGAGTTCCCGTGGTAGGCAGTAGTGGGATAGCGTACCGGAGTGAAATGCCACTACCAGCCCGGCCAATACGGTTGGACCACAATCTTTTGCAGAATATTTTTTAATTAATTTGGTAGAATTAGAAATTATTTTGGGTGTTTGCTTCTTAATTTTTACCCTAAAATCCGCTAACTTAGCTGTCAGTAAGCTTGTTTAAATACTTTTCGAAAATTCCCACTAAAGAGGGTTATCGATTTTAATACAAAAAAACATTGATACTGAAATCAGATAATACATATTTTATGAATTAATTATTTTACATTAATAACAATAGTTTAATTTTTAAATTCGTACACTTTATTTACCAAATATTCTCTATACTTTTGGTGTAATATTTATATTGTTGACAGATAAATATTTAAAAAATTTTAACAGTGGTTTTTAATTGGCCACTCTACTTGGCGCAGTTGGCGGATATTATTTGCCGGTAAAATGCGACACTGCACCTCCAATATGGAAGGAAATACTACAGGTGACAATGCAGATTTCGGCGGTTAGACGCGTTCTAAAACAGGAAGACGATTTTTCTTTGAGCGAATTGAAATGGATCCTTTGGACGTGGAACTGCGTAATCTGCACGGTGAAGTTTCGCCCGAAAGCAATATAAATAAATCATTCGACATAAATGGAAACACTGACGATATCGATAAAGCGTTAATCCAGTACGTAACTACCGGTAGTAGGTTACTTTTTGTGGAGCGCGAGGAGACCTGGAACGAGTTCCATGCAACGAATTTATATAACACCGAAGAATTCAGTGAATATACCAGAGAACAACTGTATGATCATTTCCAACGAAAAGTTTTACCGAATATCAATACTTACGAATTGACGCCAATACAAAAACAAATGTTGAAATTATTGGATTTACATCCAGAATACGAACGGATACCCACTGGCTATACACGCATGTCCGCCGATCGACGGATTGGCTTTAATCGATTACCAAAAGAAGGCGACGATTTTTTATTGGTCAAACAACCGCATCAATTGCGCCAGCTGGTAAGTAGAACATCAAATTTTTAGACCTTATGCTATTTTATATTTATTTGAATAGTTGAACAAGTTTCCCGACACCGACACAGAATTTGATGGGAATAAAGAATTCGATTTAACGAAGCCAGCAGACGAGCCAACTCACACCCTACTGTTGCGTTGTCCTTATGAGCGTCAGGGTACCGGTTACGATTTCAAGTTTACAAAAGAAAATGCTGCACTACTGTCAGCTGCCCTGTCCAATGACTTTGAATTATCCGGACGAACATTGCTGGAACCAAAAGAACTGCACAAGCGTTTGCGAGAGGCAAAGCGGAACTTTGAGCAACACGCACGTATGCCCGAAAACTGTGTAGAAGCAGATAAATTAGTCGAAAAAGTTAAAAAGCTTAAGACTTTGCGTGAAGCTGTAGTGGATGTAGTGGCCAATAGATTTTAATATATCAAACCCTTCATACCATACTTCGGATTAGATAAACCATTGAGAATTCGAATAAAATGAATTTATATTGTGAACGTTTAATGTATATTGTAGTAGTTCTAGTTCTAGCATACTCTATATTGAAAAAGGAGAACGTTTACACCGGTATAGATAATTGTTTGACAACAGCATTCAGCACTTCTGGTGTCTTGAAGCACCAATTCTTAATGTGTTTGCTAACCTGACACCAGGCCTCACCATGTTTCGGTTCTGCAGCTATGCAGCGCTCCAACACCTCTTTCTGTTGCTCTTCCGTGCCATGCAGTAGTTCAAACTTGTAGAAGTACGCCCAGGCATCACCAAGATCGGGATCGATTTTAACCTTAAAAGAAAGAGAACAAATATTTAAATATTGAAATTATTATCTAAAATGGTTCCATAACTTACCGTACGGTTAAACCAGTCACGGCACTTCGTAAATTTATGTTCCGACCAGAACAACTTTGAGACAGCCAATAGCACATGTGGATCGTGTTCGCATTTTTTGAGTGCATCGACCGATTTCGTCTTTCGCTGCGGCTTGGATTCCATAAAAATTGCTTCCGCCCACAATTCTCCCGCATTTGGACATTCCTGCAGAGCACGAGCCATCATTGTGCTCGCGATTTCATTGAGACCGGCGCGAAGTTCAATACGTATTGCTTCTAACCACAGTGCTGCAGTCTTAGGGTTACGTAAGCGGCCTCGTTCTAATATTGAACGCGCTTTGGTTAGCGTGCCCTTTCGTTCTTCTAGTGTAGCCGATAGCACCCATAGCGGTATGGATGTTGGACATTTTTTAATGCCTTGATTGTAAGTCTCCGCAGCTTCATCCAAATGATTCTGTTGTTCTTCGATTTGTCCTTTCATCATCCATAGCTTCGGAAAGTCGGGGAATACCTTTACGGCTTCATCAAGTAAACGCAAAGCATCTTCCAAATTATCTAGAGCCCATTCCAAGCGGGCAGATTTCATCATAACACGCGGAGTTGGTGCTGATGACCGCGCCTTAGCTAACAGACGTCGTGCACGTTCGTATTCCTCATTCTCCGACTCCAATTTGACAGCAGCCAACCAAATGTCTTCGGAATTCGGATTTGCTTGAAAAGCTAGAGACAATATGCGTCGAGCCGCTGGTACATCTCCAGCAAGCCACTTGGATTTGGCACCCATTAACCAAAGTACCTCCGATTTTGGACAGTGAGCCACGGCGCGCTGAAGTAAAGCCTCCAACGATTCGCGGGTGCCATGATTCTTCTCGAAGTAAGCAGCGCGTAACCAAATACTCTTCTTTGAGGGAAACACTTGTAGAGCATGCGCGTAGACAGCGCGAGCACACTCGAAAGCATTTTCCTTCGCACACTGTATATAAAGAGAGAAAAGCAAATAGGTTATGCTCGGCAAGTTGCTTGTAAAACTATTGATACTTACAAATTCAGCGTCGTCAATCCAAGTTTGCTTACGATCCTCCTCCTCAACGCCTATACCAATAACAGCTTTTACGATGGCCTGGCAACAGTGCACAGCACCAGACTTTTCCGCCTCAATGGCTTCCTGGAACCAATGTTCACGGTTGATCTCAACGCCATTAGCGGCAAGCGAAGCCAAGGAACGGTCGATGATTTTCTCAACCATGTGTATATTACCGTTAGCTTCCTCAAGTTTAGCGGCCGTAGTCCAGATTTGTCGATCGGTTGGTATATTTTCACGTGCTTTGTTCAATACTTTACGGGCATTTTCGTAGGTTTCTAAACGTGCCAAGGCTAACCACAGCTCCACGCTGGTGTTGCAACATTCCACAGCACGTGACAAAAGAATACGCGCATCATCGGGATTTTCCAACTCTACAGCGGCCTTCCAAAGACGTACCGAGTTGGGAATATGTTCGAGTGCTTTGCGAAAAACGCGCCTTTTTGCTTTTGTCTCCGTTTCCAAATCGGCAGCTTTGATCCAAATTCGCACCGAGGTAGGAATGTGTCGTGCAGCTTGTGCAATTACCGCTTTAGCCGTGTCTGGTGGCTGCAAACGTGCTGCTTCCAACCATAAATCTTCTGATTGTGGATTAATTTCACAGCCACGCATAATCAGATTTCTGGCCATTTGCACTTTACCAGTGACTTCTTCTAAACGAGCCGAGGCTATCCAAGCGGGAGGATGATTGGGATTGGTTTCGCGCACACTTTTCAGCAGCAAACGTGCTTTCTTGATGTCATTTATGTCGCCACCGTAAGTTGGTATCATACTCTGCAAGTCAGTAAGATAACCTTTGGGGTCGACAACAGTTTGTCCCGTCACAGAGTCTGACACTTGTGACAGCTTAACATTCATTAACGTATTACGTGCCTGACCGATCTTGCGTAAATCTAAATCACCGGTTGGAGTAAGCATACCGGGTGTGGCTACACCAGGTACCATCGATGCTAAGCCTGAGGAGGGATCGATTGTCGACTGTGCTTCGCCGCCGAGATTACGTGATAGCACACTATCCGGAAGTGGCGTAAACTTTTCTGCACGTGGATTGCGCTGTTTGCGATTACGACTATCGCCCACTTCGGGTATGGTTGACCACTCTTCAGCGGTGACATTAGCTAAAGAACGTTTCAAATCCGAAAACTGTTGTTGAATTTTTGGCCTGAAAAATAATTTACATTAGTGAAACAAATTTCATTAAAAAAACGAATTCTTACTTACCTCTCTTGACGATAACGCTCTAAATCTTCGCGCATACGTCGGTCTCTATATTCTTTACGCTTCTCGTCCATACGTTTATCTATTGAGTCGTATATTTGATCGGCCTCTTCATCATCTTTGTCGTACGGATCTTTGGAGAACAACGAACCACTATAGCCGCTAAATTCATCGTAATTGGAATCGTTCAAGTCTTCATCTTCCTCCTCCTCTTCTTCTTTCTTTTTACGTTTTGCAGCCGGTGGTGCGTGTCGATCATCTGAGACATCGTTAGCATCGCGAGCAGGACCAATGTCAGAACGTGTGGTGAAACCAGTAGCACTTTTAAAATAGAAAGAAAGGAATAAAATTTCATTATTGTTTGGAATTAATTGTTTTTAAATCAACTTACCCTCTGCCAACACCAGCGACGTAGCCAAGCGGAGCCGGCACGCCAAGAAAATGTTTCTTGTTGCGATTCGCGATTACCGCTGCTGTTATATTCGACATTATCTTTAACTTACAGTTTCGACTTATATAGATTTATATATACACTAATATATGTAGTTTTAGAGGAAAACTATCAAACCGATTTTGTAATTATTTATGCTTTGTATACGTTTGCTGAACACTCATCTCTTTTGCGAACTGTCATCAACAGCTGTTGTCTGTCACTAAACGGCAGTACCATCTAACGGGAACAAAACGCATTCATGAAGTAGGGCGCCCTCTAGGTGTGAATTTCTATGGGCAATAATATCCGAACGTAAGTACCGTTATATTTATATTAAAATGTTGAAAAGGTTTTGCAATTTACAAAGAAGAAAGATCTATCAACAGGCGATCCTTCCTCACTGCTCTCAGAATCTGATGAAGCCAAGTTCTTTTCTACACTTTCACAACCTATACTACTTATTCATCTCTCTCATTAGATGCATCTGTATTCAGAATTGTACAAATCTGCACTTGTTTGGGTTTCAGCAGCATCCGTAGCGCATGGCTTTGGAAGAATAAATCATCATATAAACAGACGACCTCGAGAATTGCTTTCAATCTTGTTTTTTCCTGAATGCTTTTCACTAGAAGACTTGATTACTCTTTCCTTTATCATAACTTTAAAAATAAACCTCGATATATTCTTAAAATTATGACTGTAAGGATCTGTTGATAAATCACAGATATTAGCCGTGAAAGCCTTCCGTAAAAAAGTCCGTTTATCGAAGGTATGACTCTGAGAGCTATGTATTTACGACTAAAATTATCTTATCGTTTACCGTTGTAAACCAATTTTTTCAGTAATATTATTATACTTTGTAAGGGTCCCTTTCTACCGCAACCAAATATTTACAGCTTCACTACCAGTGAGTTTTTTACTAAAACTCTTTACTAAAAATTAATAAATTACTTTCAAAACCGAATATTTTTTATATTCATTTAATCAAGTTCTAGCTCTTTAGCTAACTGTTGCGTGCGTTCCTTTAGCGCCTCTTGCATATCGGGTTCCAATCTCATAATTTCTACAGCTTCTTTCAGTAGCTCCATTGCTTCGGTGAGCTTTTCTTGAACATTTGCTTTGGTCAGCAAGCCTCTCTCAAATTCGCGTTTTGCTTGCACCACTAACGCTTCCTGCAGATCGAGCAAGAGGTTACCGCGGAATATGCTCCAACCACCGTCGAGTATTTCCGCCACTTCCAGGAGCTCCTGGCATAGTTCAACTTTTCGCTTTACAGCCGCATCATTCATTTCTAAGGATAGAGTTTATGAGGTGAGTTTATTTAACAAGTTCAACAGTGAAATGGACTAACCGTGCATTTGGAATCCGGGCGCATTTCCGTACAGTTGAGTGAGTGCGTATTTGACTTGCAACACATGCGTATTTTTCTCGTGCAATGTGTCGCGATAACGGTGTAGGAACTCTTCAAAGGCGCGTGGTGACATTTTGTTTAATGATTCGATCTCCTTCAGCATGGCGCCGTTGCCCCAATTAATCTGTTTGGCAGGTATTTCGTGTGGGCAGAGCTGACACCTCCACAAAGCGCCATTGTCCAGCGGGTCGGTGGATATTATCTGCAATGAATATTTATATGTAATTCGCTGGATTGACAATTTAAAGCAACAACTAACCTTGCCGACTTTGCATCGACTGCATAAGATGGCGCCCGCGAATGTGCCCAACTCTTCGGGGTCCTTGCAGCGCGCACAAGTGCACTCGAAGCACTTCGCCTGCGAGAGATGTTGCCGACGCATGAGCGTAGACTTTAGCGGTTGCGTATAGGAGGTCGCAATAATTTCGCCCTTCGCGATCTTCTGCTTCGCTATGAAAAGAATCTGCATTTGATCGTCGAAGGTGTGGCGCGCATTCGAAACACAATCGTGCGAGATCATCGCCGCGTTTGTATAGATCGCGCGCAGTTTCTGCCCTGCTGCCGCTTGACGCACCTCAAAAGTGTTAGTGTCCAAGCGCGCGGCGACACGTAAGACCTCGTCATCACTCCACTCGCTGAAACCCATGATCGTCTTGATAAACGTTAACAAATTCGCGCTGAGTATCCTATAGAGCGGCGTATTCATGCGCTCATTGAGATGATCTTCCAGCTGGGCGAAACGCGCGAAGGCTTCGGGATTTTTATTGCGCAGCAAAATACACCGCAGCGGTAGAATGACACAGTAGGCAGACTCCTTTTTACCTGTCCCTTCTTTAGTAGGATCAAAATCGATCTTGGCCTTGAATTTGCGCGCCGACATCAGCTCGCATTCGTCAATGTGATGGGAGGAATTTTCACACTGCGGTCCGCACAAGGGCCATGAGCAGCGGCTGCATTTGTAGAAATTCTTTTGTGGCGGTACTGGATTAGGCAATGAGCGGTGACAACCCAAACATGTGGGCGCACTAGCCACCTTGGGCCCATAGATGAAAGGCTTCTCACGTAAGAAAATCTCACCTTTTTTAATGTCACGCGTGGCCCGTAAATGACGACCCAGAATATCGTTTGTGGCGATCTAAAAAATAAAATGAATTGCGGCGTTATTATTATTTTTTATTTTAAATTTCTCGAGAAGGTTTTTAAAGGATTAATAAAAAAAAAGCATTAACAAATCGGTACAAAAAAACAGCATAATCTTTAAAATTTATTCTAATTGGACAAACCCTACTACAGCTTAGAATTCGCTCCGGTCGTCTAGGTCACCATTCATGACTACCCAGTGTAGTTTCTGATATTTGTCAGAAAAAAGAAACAATTAAGAAAAACAATTATATGTAACTCTGATATCATAGGTCACCATTTAGCTAAGAAGTCTAAAAAAGTGATTTTTACTTTTTCTTCCCAACTTTGTTATGTAGTTGTCATAGCCCCTTTGAGCCTGTTGGATTACTTTTATACATACTACTATGTGCCAAAAATAGTAAAACTTTGAAATTCTTTAATTCTGTGTCGCCCCCTTCAAAGTAATCCCCCTTGGCCCAGTACACTTGGGCAAACTTTTTTTCGAATTCTCGAAAGATTTGTTAAAGTCAATTTCCAGTATAGTCTTCAATGCGCGTAGCTATTCACGTTTAATGTCTTAAATTGACTCAGAACGGTTACTTTGGAGCGGTCGTTTAAGTTTCCTGAATGGCCAAAAATCACACAGAGTTAAATCACCCAAATACGGAGGTTGTGGCACGATATTGGTTGAAGACTTCGCGAGAAACTCACAAAGAATCAATGCACTATGCGATGGGCCAATAATTCCCACTGCTTTTTACGAATAGGTTCGCCCAAACGACGCATAACTTGTTGACCGTTTGGCCGGTCGGAAGGACTGTCAACATAACCATGATTTTTGACATACTTTGACTTGGTTGTTTTTTGCTTCGGCTCTCTTTTGCCACGATGTTCGGCCAATTGATCGTATGTTTCCGGGTCGTAAGCATAGATCTAAGACTCATCGCCAGTAATAATACGTTTCATGACATCCTGGTAGGGGGATAGCATTGTTTCACAGACGTTAACGCCACGCTGTTTTTGGAAAAAGTCTAGTAATTTTAGAAGCAATCGTCCTTTCACTTTTCTTAGGCCCAAATGATCTTTTAAAATGGATCTTTCCGATATTCCAACGATGCTAGTAAGATCTTTGACTGTTAATTTTCGATCCCAAGCACCAATTCCTTTATTTTATTGACGTGTTAATCATCAGTTGATGTTAATGGCCGTCATGAACGTGGCTCATCGGCAACGCATTTAATAATTTGTACCAATCAGAATCACTTGCTCGCGACAAACAATTTTCACCCAAGGCCTTTTCCAAAATTCTCAACGTTTTGGCACCAGAAATTGAGTTTGTACACAGAATTTATTGGAACTTCTTTGCTGAATAATTTCGCTCATCGTTAAAAACGCCGCTTGCAATTTATGTACCTCAGAAAGCCAACCGTATACTAAACAATAATGATTATTTTGATGTGACATTTGGCTCGATGTCTCTGATGAATCGGTTTTCACGCGAAATTTAAAGAAAAAGTTTTATTCCCGGTTTCACAGTCCAATCTTATGTAAGTTGCGGGTAAGATGAAACAGAAAAATAATGTTTTACAGTTCATACTTAAGTTATGCTTAAGTACTGAAATTGGGAGGCTTAAGCAGGGCTTAAGTAACATTTGATTTTTGTTTTGAATTGTTTTGAATTTTCAGTTATTTGTCAAAAGAAGAATAATAAGAAATAATTTTTTGTGAAAACATATGGAATCGGATTGGGACTTCCACCAGTTCCAATAGGTGCTCCGACTCGCTAGAGGTGAAATTCGGGGTTCTTTTGTTGTTTTCATGTATTTTCGATACAACTTTCATCGAAAATTTATGTATTGTCTGTTATAGTTTAAATATTTGAAACATATTTTTATGGATGACATTTGTAAAACATATGTATGTATGAATGTTGCCCATAACGTTGCCATACATATAAATCATAATAAAATAATAAGTAAACATTAAGTATGTGATATCAACGTAACCTACTCTCTTTGCAAACCAATCTCTTTCCATGATACAAGTTGATAATATCCTTAACACATATAGTTGCAAAACCATGTCTGTATTATAATATGGTACAACAGCAATATGTAAGTATGTATGTACATGTGAATTTTCGTTTTCCCCTGAATTGCGCGCGATTCTTTTCGCGGACACCTGTTGCCTCATTTTCTTCGTTTGTAAACAAAGTTGCGGTAAATATTTACAGCAAAGCTTTTTCTTTTTCTCTATGCTCAGTTGCTTCGCTATTTTTATCTATTTTCTCTGTGCTTCGCTCATTATCTTTTTATGTTGCATCAACATGGGGCATCAATGACCACCTGCAAATTGTCTGGCCCTAGGTTAATCACCTCCTTTGCAACAACGAAATTTGTCTGCGTGCCAAAAAATCTAAATTAAAACAATTTGAAAAAAAACTTTACATATTTGCTACGGACAAAATTTATTGCCAATCTCTTGTTGCATACGGGAAGCACGGTTTGCTGGGTTTACTATTAAGGTGTTGCACTATTATAGAGCGTCGAAAAATCGCCAAATTTCAGTTGGGGCTAATGTAAAATAAAGTCTTCAAACTTGATGTTTTGGAAATTTCAGAGCGGTGTAGACCCTTAGCGAGGTTCAAGGAATGGTTCCTGTCACGGAAATCACTGAGCTCCCATTTTTAATTTTGAAGCATAGGTCGAAAAGCCTCTTGAATCACCAAGCGTTTGGAGCCTATCACAAATCTGTTCAGGCGACAAATATCCAACTCACCCGGTTCTTCGAAGGTATGACATCCAACAGCAACTCAATCTAGCAAAAACTGACTAATTGAGAAGAAAATATTCAGATATTCCCATCTCGCCTTTCTCTGGTCAACTTTTGCAACTGGCCTCTATCAAAATTTTCGTCCCACTACATATTTTTCAAAAGGATAGTCTCGGATTAAAACCGCCAAAAGTTCGATACTGGCTGGAGCAAGTAGTTTAATGAATTTCTTGTGTATGACTATGGGCCAGCGGGATCTCGCTGCCTCGCACGTGTGCTCGTAGTTGACAGTGCTCACCCAGCTCCCGCGAAGCCCTGGCGAGTTTTGTATGGCTATACCGTAGGAGTACTCATTCCGAATTTGATTCCATTCAAACGAGAGTAGCGATGACTACCGTAGTGGTTAGCGTAATCTCATATCACTCCGCGGAACTTGCCTTTCATCTGAGCCTCCAACCAAGTTAAAAAAAAAATGGTTTTGTGTATAAACAGCGATCTTCGAAGCGTACGAAGTAAGCGAAACGAACTTTCAATTGTAAGTCCGCCATTAATCAGGCGACCAGAGCAAAAGACTTTCAAAAGCAATCTGATTGAGAAGACCCGTACATATGCTGATGTTGCTATGTTAACCAAACTTGCAAGATTTTTTGTTTTGAAAGGCTTATATTTTAGTGAAATATTTCTGTGTAAATAATTTTCCGTCTAACACGAATCACTTTTGTTCACCTCATAACACTTGCACTCCGCCTTGTGCCCCTTCTTCCAATGTATGATCTGGTGCTCTTTGCCGCAATAGACCACATTTCGGCAGCCACCGCACTTCTGTGACGCCGCCACTCCACAAACTGCGCAATTTCCAGGATTAGTCATATCTTCACTGTCTTCTTTTTAGTTTCCGTTAGATTGGCGACTCCGATTTTATAAACAAAACGTTTTATGTTATTAATCAAATAATATTGCAGAACACACGCGACGATCGAGTGGAACTTTTGAAAATTTTCGGTTTGCGTAATCGCCAGTCATGCCACGACTGGTCGAACAAATAAATTTGAGAATCAACGGCAGCGCAGATCCGACCGAATTCAATAAATTTCGTCTGCACATACAAATCTGCATACTTAGCTGCCGAAATTTCCGCCCATTAGAATGAAAATGACCGAGGTAGGTATACCACATGCAATCTCACTGCAAAGCGCATCGGGGCGATTTGAGCGCTGTCATTTGAGGGCGACACGCGAAGTGCGCGCACATTTGATGCTGAGCGCGAGAATTGTTTAGCGTGCCAAGGCGCTGACGGCATAGCGTATAGGGAGACGTGTTGTACGTGACAACTTTTCGTTAACGTCGAATATATATTTGTGTATGGGTTTGTATTTGAATAAATCACATTCGTACGACAGGCCTCTTGTTGTTAGAACAGCGCTATTGTTTGTACTCCGTGTTCTTTTAGTACTTTATTTATAGATTTTCTCAGATCTTTCATTAGCTTCTTGGATGTTGTCTACGCGCTGAGCATCTTACGTATAAATATTTTGGTCAACAAGGGGGGCGTGTCGCTTGGTAAAAAACAACATATGCCGTATTAGCTCATTCGTATTCTTGTGAAACCGTAAACATAAAATAGACGGGTTGTCTGAAAAGTTTTGATATCTTAAACAAGGAAGTACATTGACTTTGGCAACACCGGTGCTATAATACCTTTCACAAGTGCATAAAATGGTATTTAAAAAAATTGTTTTTATTTTGATCGATCAGTTTGAGTGGCGGCTCTTCGCAGGTTGCCTTTTATATTCGGGATTTGGCAAGTCTAGTACTGCAAAACGGGAAACTCATAACTTTATCGTTAAGTTTGAAGTTTTTGATTTTACATCGGTGGTCACATTCAAACATTTTACTTTTGGGAGAGTATGTGTGTGGAGACTCAATGTCTCAGTGGTATTGTTTTTTTGCTGGTCCTCTACCTTTCTCGATTCAAGTGTAATTAGGACCACCACTAGTTCCCTTTAAATCGTTAAATCTAAAGCTTCTGTTTTAACTAACCATTATTTATATAATTCACTAGTATTGTAAAAAGAAATTAAATTAAAGCAACTGTCATCGACTAAACCACCCGCTTCAGTGCGGTTATCTTTAATTATTCTTCTTTTGCGCGTGTTCTTTCTATCCCGCATGTTTCTTCTGTTTGTGCGAACAAAGGTATACTCTACCAAGTGACTAATAACATAAAAGGGTAAAGCATAGCCCCCAGGGGCTACTGCATAACCTGAGGGAAAACAGGTTTGCCCTGCTTTCCTCTAGTCCACAATCAAAAAGGAAAAAAAGCCAAAATCTGTTGAAGAGTTTCCTGATTTCCCTCTTGTAAACATTACAAAGAACGACGATCCTAAGTTCATAATATTAAAATCGTGCTACAACAACAAGCCCTATCACGTTTTCATGTTTTTGGTACATAAAGCCCTAACGCCATAAGTAAAGATGTGAAAATCACAGAGATGAGGAACATGGAAATCTCTTGCTACTTGCAAAAATAAAAAATTGCCGAAAAATTCATCAACATCAAAACTCTCTCCGGCATCCTGCCAAATCGAAGCAAAATACCATGAGCAACTCAATAGTGTCAAAGGCACAATTTTTCGCTCCGTTCCTCAATCACGTCTCAGACAACGAAATTGTTGAAGGCTTAGAAGCATATGGTGTAACATCCATTTACAGATTTCAGAGAAAACTAAAAGGAGTTCTAACACCAACAGGTGCGTTACTTTTAACCTTTGAAAGCTAAACTTCCGAAAAAATAGATGTTGCATGGAGGAAAATTTCTGTTCGCCCATACTTCCTCAACCCAGTGTGTTGCAAATCTTTCCAAAAGCTTGGCCATACACTAAAGTATTGCAAAAATCTTCCATCATACGTTAATTGCAATTTCCCTCCTCACGAAGAAGAAAAATGCTCAAGATTAATGTGCGCAAATTGTTCTAGTGAACATCCCGCGTCCTCAATTATTTGCCCAAAATTCCAACAAGCGAAAGAAATATTAAAATAAAACGGTAGAAAAGTGCAGTATGCGCGAGGCGTTAGCAGCAAGAAATACAGGCGCAAGCTCCCTCCCCTCCTCTTCAATCACTCTCTGAAATTACTAAGCGACCTGCTCCCAAAGCAACCAACAACATCAATATACCCACTGTAAAAACTACAACAACAAACAATAATGCAAACATCATTCCCTATATCACCACCAATCGATACACCATCCACCTCTTCATTAAATTCAAATGCAATAAGCCTTACCGCTTTATACCCCCACCCCAAAGTACCAATACCAGTCTTCCACCACCTTTCTAAACTCTCAGCTCAGCGAAGCAATGCAATCCACCTTTAGCAAGCGCTAAGTTAAATGACATTGCGCAATTCGCTAATAGCTCCAAGTCTTAAACATTCTTCGCAGCTACGCGACTAGACAGCGCCATAGCATAGTTTACTCATAGTTGCCAAGACTAAATTTTCTCTCCCAATTTCACTTTTAGCTATTTATATTTCTCCCTTTTCTGTTTCTTGTCTTTACTGCTTTTCGGTATGCTGTCGATCATACAATGGAATATGAGACGGTTATGCCAACAGTTATCACGAACTAGAAACTCTTTTATCAATTCTTACACTCCATCCATGATCTTCCTTAATGAAACTCACATTCCACATAATCAACCTGCTCACTTGCGCCAAAATCCTACGTAGGCTATTTTACAAGCTCCGCACGTAACAACAAAAAACAAGGCGCTGCTATTTTAATAAGAAGAAGCATACCCCACAAAGTACTACCTCTTCGGTCTAATCTCTCAGTAGTTGCCATTGAAATTAATGCACCAACAAAACTAGCAGCAGCTTGATCCACATTCCACCCACACAAGATTTTGCTTCTTTTGATATTCTGCAATTGATAAACCAATTAGATAAACCACTTATTTTAGGAGGAGACATAAACGCCTGGAGTACATTATGGGGATCTACGAACACAAACTCAAGAGGCGAAAAAGTTGAAGATTCGCTACTTGCATCCAATATTATCTGTCTTAACGATGGATCCGCCACACATTTTTCCACCCACAACACCTTCTCCAACATTGATGTCAAGTTTTGCTCTACTAATATAGCGCCCCAATGCACATGGAACGTGCTAAATTCTTTGTTTGGCAGCGACCACTTCCCAATATTCATACAAACAAATCCGCGCAACAATCAATATACGAGTACATTTAAATTTACATCTTAATTCAAAACTGATGAGGCTGATTGGAAAAAGTTCAGACAAATATGCAACAATCTTTGTGAGACCACGCAAGTTTCCTCCAACTCGAACCAAGAGTCTGCTAAAATTTCGATAATCATACGTACCGCTTCTCACTTTTCCATCCCTCGAATGCTTCCCAACAAAAGTAGGAAAAATATTCCTTGGTGGAACGCTGACTTGTCCAGACTACGGCTCACCAAGCAGAATTTATGGTACGAATAGTATAGGCAAATGCGTTATTCCGACGTTCTGCCAAACATTATAAAAAGAAAAAGTTTGAAGAACTCACTGAGTCCATAAACCCTCGCACTAGCCCAAGGAAAATATGGGATGATATCAAAATGCTAACCGGATCTCCTAAACAGCCTCTATTTTCCTACATTCAAACACAAAGCGGTCCATTAACGGCTCCCGTAGATGGCCGCCAACCATTTTGGCTTCTTTCTATCCTCTCTTCTTCCGATGCAAGCTTCTCAGACACGTTCCCGCAACCTAAAATCTCAACGAATAAGTATTGAACCACCACCTATTTTGTACCGTTTATCGCCTCCCGCTAAGCAACTAGAGTCTGAAATTCTACTAACCGAACTCGAATTCGCCCTTTTGTCCGTTAAGGCAAAACCCTGGTCTTGACAAAATTACCTATCAATCATTCAAACTTGCCTATCCAGGCTAGCATCGTTTACTCAACCTCTATAATAATATATTTGAAGCGGATGCTATCATCCTCATGCCTGGAAAACTTCGTGTATAGTTCTATCCTGAAGCCCAATAAGCCAGAGCCTGATGTCAACAACTATAGGCCGATATCGCTCTTACCGCTGTTTGGGAAAACTTCTTGAAAAAGTTATATGTCCAACCCGAAGCTTATGTGGTATGGCAACAAAGAAACTCACCAAGCCCCAACTGGAAACCGCATACAGAAAGAACTCCCTTTCATCGATGCCCTTTTGCACCTAGATCACTTTATATCAAGCGCTCTTTCCTCTAAAGAAATATGGTGCTTATCGTTCTGAGACAATTAAGATATAGAGTGGAAACTAGGCCCTAAAAATCAAGAAATTTGTCAAGAACTTCCTCAGTCACAGGCAATGCAAAGTAAAATAAATGGTTTTCTATCCTCCATAGCTTCACTTGACAACGGAACCCCGCAAGGGTCTCATTATCCGCCTTCATTTTTTATAATAGCTTTCGAAGAGATTACTCAACTGACTTACAACCATCGCGGCATCACGGTGCCAGCTTTTATGCTGACGATGTAATTTTTGCTACCACAAAGGATGCAAGCCCTCACCAATACAGCCCATCTGTTTGAGAATATCTTATCCGAAATTTCGACATGGTCCCTATCATCAGGAACTACTATCTCTTACGAAGAATCAAAAACATTACACATTTGTAAAAAACGAACATGCTCAGGTTTACTAACCTATTCTAACAATATTAATATTAGTATGGAAAATGAACTTAAAATTTTAGGGCTAGTACTAGACTCTAAATATAGCTTTAAGGCCCATTGTAAGCATATTAACGCGACTAAATATAATCAAATATCTAACGTCGAAAAAAAGTTTAATTCATCCATTTACGCTTATCAACGTCACCAAGGCTCTAGTAATTTCCAAGATCGACTACTCTCTACCTATCTTCGGCAACTTCCCGGTTTCTACAGTGAAAATACTCTCCTCCCCTTACCATGTGGCCATGCGCAGAAGCACTAGAGCATTTCCAACAACACCACTAGAGAATCTCTTTGCTGAAACTGGCCTGCCAACTATAATAGACAGGACTATCGACTGCACCAGACGTTTACTACCAAAGCTTCTGTTCACGACCAACACTATTCTCGCCAAAGACGTCCTTTCACAATGCTCTCGAGAGAAACGGAAACCCTGAGGGTGCTTGTCAGCCATCGCGCGATGCGTTAACTTCGCCAGGCAACATGAGATTTACCTTCTTATAAATGTTCTCTTGGACCTGAAACTCGTCCACAATGGATGATAAAAAAATTCTTTCACTTGCTATTAAGACCCTGCAACTGGCTGAAGGATAAGAACTGAAGCGAAAAATACAGGCAACTCTTCGCTTCGGAGAAGTCAAAATACTCCAGTTACAGTTGGAACTTTATATACACAGAGCGGCTCAAAAGCAACAAACAGCTCAACATTCGCAGTTACAAATCTTCACACAATATGTTCTTCATTTACGGCCGAAGTCGTCGCTTTATTAGAAGCAGTTACTTATATGTAGAAAGAAGCTACACCAGGGGAAAGTATATCGTATGTACCGATAGCAAATCTTGCATCGAAGCCATAGAATCGTCGGAAAATACACACAAAATGAAATAGTCGCCATACGCAACAATCTTTTAGAAATATCAAACAAGCTGAAACTGATGTGGATCCCGGGCCGCACAGGGGATATCCGGTAATGAAAAAGCAGACGTAGCTGCGAAAATGCAGCAAATACACCAACCATAACTTTCGGTTATTTCACAAAACAAAGACATTATATCTGAGAGATTACACGCCTAAGGAAAAAAAAGCAGCAAAGATAATTGGAATGGATATATTCATCACTTTATTCTAAAATCAACCCGTTCAATTAAGCCGACCTACACTGTCGACATCTCCTTACGCGCCATCAGGCCCCTTTACCCGCTTACGACTGGGACACACCATAATTACACACGCTTATTTATTGCAACGTGCCCCTCATGGTAACTGCCCATTCTGCGACTTGAAAACGCAACGGTAGAACACATATTAATCGCAGCCCTATAACTGCAACAATTAGAACATGAGAAATTTTTTAATTCGGCCGATCCATTCCAGCTTCTGAATGAGCCCACCGCTAAAATGTTAATATGATTTATAATTTTCTTAAGGAAACAGATCTACTTCGACAGAATATAAAAGATTTATAGCTACTCCTAATTAATTCACTAACCCTACTTCCTAAGTACTAATCTATCCTTTCACTTCTGTTTTTAATATTACATTAAACAAACATATGTATGTAGCATAACAGACAGCCGAAGACCTCTGCTGCCAGTTGCTGCTAGATATTTATTTGTAGAATATTAAGCATTGTACAAATAATTTATAAAAATAAAAAACAAAAAAAAAATTAAAGCAAAATCTAATTCCCTCAATATTAAAGGCAAATAAAAACGTTGGTTTTTGTTTCATATATATATATATATGTATGCGTATACTTTCCTCGCATGTTTTGCTCGCTGGGAAGTCAGAAAGCAACTAGCAACTGGCTCACCGTTTCTACGGTTTAATAATTGTTGTAAAACACATGTACATATGTACATTCAAAGCTCGCTCAGAGAGTGCCCGCAGATTATGGTCTACTGATCATAGTTATCCATACTTCGAACGATATTTGTACATTAAGTACAGTAACTTAAAATATTCAAAAAAAAAATCACGCACATTTTCGACCGATTATTTTTTACAACTTTCGGCGTGGATTATCTCAGCAACAGTGCATCGATGAACTTAATTTAGTTTTTTGGTGATTAAGCTTCATCGAGGATCAGTGTTTATTGATGGTAATCCAGTCGAGGTCGCAGATCACTACACGAATTTCGTGAATGTCGTCCAAAATCAGTTCTTGCTCCGGAAACTATTGATGTTGTGCGCAAACTGATATTGCTATATACATATATATGTAGTTCTATTTATCCATTTTCTATTAATATTCATCATACATAAACGCAGTAAAGTTCCACACAGTTGACACTTTTTTATACTGTGGTCTGCCCCAGAGTCGCAGAGTTGAAATCCATAATAACACAAAAAGTTTGAATTTGACAAAATTTCAAGTGATTTTTTTTTTGGTCCTTTGGGTTTCGATCCGAATTTTTAAACTTCAACCAAAATGCAGTTTTGTTGAAAACCGTAATAGGTGGCTTAGCGATATGATTATATATTACAATTTCGCACTGGTGTCCAATCCAGAATCATCTGAGAAGACTGCACCAGCAGAACCAAATTCAAAGCATGGAAAAAGTCAACTCTGGGGCCATAATATGAGCTTTATAATCCACGACTGTTATAGCTTTATTGGAGCTTTAGAAGCACAAAAACTAGAGAAGAAGCATAAAGAAAATCGGTGTACAAATATGATTATTAGTAAAAATTCAACTCTGGGGCCATAATATGAGCTTTATAATATCTTTAATCTTTTCTCAAGTTGAAAAAAAATAATAATGTTTCGTTAATTTATTCAATCACACAGACCCAGTGATGAATTTGAATAAATTTCTTTATTTTTGAAGGTAAGGTTCATTGAAATTAGAGATTAAAGAGTGTCCTTTGTCAATGTTTCTTTGTAAAATACTTATTTTTCTAAAACCAACTTCATTTAAAAAAAATTTAATTATTTCAGTTCGTAGCTTGTGCGCTACTATTTGGAAACTCTATAGGAGAATGAAGCCATGTGCAAAAGTTCACGTAAGTGAGGAAAGTTCCTTGAGCGCCATTCACCTGGGAGTAGCGATAAACGATTCTTTTACATATGACTCAAGTAGCTCGCGACTTCCGGTCTTAAACCAAGTATCCTCTGGATAACCAAAAAACATCCGTTTCAATGCGAGCTAAACAGAGAAGGCGAAACATCCCTCCCCGGGGATGTGCGCTGGGTTTGGGACCCGCCACGTAAGAAATACCCATCAATGAAAAGAACAAAACAGCCTCGGATGAGAGACCTCCCTTTTAATGACGGCCACTGCAAACGTGCTAAGGATTACGATCTGGATACCTGGAATCTTCGGTTCCTTAATTGAGAAGGTGTCACTACCCAGCTGGTTAATGTACTCATAAGAGTAAAGGCTGACATCACCACCGTCCAAGAAGTGCGATGGACAAGACTCCATCGCCGAGTTCTGACATTCACCCCGGTGTATGAACGTCTAGCCACAACACTATGTATGAATTTGATTAAGACATCCTTTTCTCTGATTTGCGCCCACGCGCCGATGGAAGAGAAGAAGATATGACCAATGATGTCTTCTATAAGCGCTTGGAGCGCACCTATGATGTTAAAATCGTGCTTGGCAACTTTAACGCCAGGGTGGACAAAGAAGTTATCTTTGGCAGAACGGCCCGTAAATTCAGCATCCATGATGAGACATCCCCAAATGGGTTGAGGCTAGTCGACTTCGATTTTCTACTCGACTTGCAATCCTCTGAGAGCACTCATCAGCAACTCGGTATATGGGAACTGTGGGGTGCCATTTCAAGTTCCTTACGTCAAATGAAACCATTGATTTTCGGAAAAGACATAAGAACAGTGTTGCAGTGGAGAGAAACCACAATGCGCGCGGGATGGGATAGATACCAAGAGTTGAAAAGGGAAGCGAGACGCATTAATCTTTCATACAATACGCTCGAACCTTATACGCGATGTTGAGAAGGCTTATCCCACGGTAGTTTGCGCAGATTGGGGGGTCTCCCTTTTTGTGGATTAGGCAGAGCACACTTAAATTCGAATCGTTGGGCATACTTTCGTCCGACCATATTTTACAAAGAAGCTGATGCATGCTCCTTATCAGTTCTTCGCCGCCGTGTTTGAATAGCTCGGCCGGCAATCCGTCGGCCCCTGCCGCTTTGTTTTTCTTCAGGCGGGCAATTGCTAATCGAACTTCTTCATGGTCGGGAAATGGAACGTCTGCTTCATCGTCATCTATTGGGGAATCGGGTTCGCCTTCTCCTGGCGTTGTGCGTTCACTGCCATTCAGCAGGCTGGAGAAGTGTTCCCTCCATAATTTAAGTATGCTCTGGGTATCGGTGACTAGATCACCTTTGGAGGTTCTACAAGAATATTCTCCGGTCGTGAAACCTTCTGTAAGCCGCCGCATTTTTTCGTAGAATTTTCAAGCATTACCGCTGTTGGACAGCTTATCAAGCTCTTCGTACTCACGCATTTTGGACTCTTTCTTTTTTTGTCTGCAAATGTGTCTCGTTTCCCTCTTCAACTCTCGGTATCTATCCCATCCCGCGAGTGTTGTGGTCGATCGTAACGTTGCGAGGTTGGCAGCCTGTTTTCTCTCCGCTGCGACACGGCACTCCTCGTCGTACCAGCTGTTCTTTTGCATTTTCCGAAGAATAATGGTTTCGGAAGCAGCTGTACGTAAGGAGTTTGAAATGTCGTCCCACAGTTCCCTTATACCGAGTTGTTGACGAGTGCTCTCAGAGAACAAAAGTGCAAGCCGAGTAGAAAATCGTTCGGCTGTCTGTTGTGATTGCAGCTTCTCGACGTCGAACATTCCTTGTGTTTGTTGACGTGTGCTTTTTGAGCTAGTATCCTCTGGGTAGCTTAAGAACATTCGTTCGAAGGCGAAAGGTGAGAAGGCGAAACATCCTCTACATAGGGTTGTGCGCTGGGTTTGGGACCCGCCACGTAAAAAACTCTACCAATGAAAAACTACTATTGACAATCATAACTTCGAAATTGTAGATAATTTCGTCTATCTTGAAACCAGAGTTAACACCAAAATCAACGTCAGTCTCGAAATCCAAGGCAGAATTAATCTTTGCCACTAGGTGCTACTTCGGACTGAGTATGCAATTGAGAAGTAAAGTCCTCTCTCTACGAACAAAGACCAAACTCTATAAGTCACTCATTATTGGCACCAAACAGCGAAAAGGAAAAATAACTGGAGCGCTGTTGTAAACTCGGCTATAACCGCGAAAGCGGTGGCCACGCAAATACAGAAGAAGAAGATTAATACGATACTTTTTGAAAACTCTCTATTATTCTGTAACAGTTGTAGTTAAAATAAATACATGAAACATTTTTGTAGTTTTTTTCTCACAATTCATTCAATAATTTATTGTATGTATTTCCATCGATACATATTTAAAAAAAATTCTCATTTTTTCAATAAATTCATAAATGGAAATCAGTCTTTTTCTATGTGTTTTAAGAAAAAATAATATAAAGGCATATATATAGTAGATGTATATATTAACAGAGTTGAACATATGTATCAGTAATTGTATGTATATGCGTAAAAATATATAATTTATATATAATAAATACATTGCTACAGTTATATTGAAGTATATTTAGAGAAAAATTGGCTATTAATACAAAATAATAAATTCAGCGGTGATTGGTTGATGTAATACGAAGGTGGCAATGAAACTTAGCGCTAAAGTTTTATTTATACATAAGTATGTATGTGTATACCCGCTGTACTGTATGAGTCAGTTGAAATTCTTTGTAAGCACTAAGCCTAAAGTAATCAAACTTTTTTACTGAAACGCGCAAAGCAGTTAGTTGCCACAAGGATTTAGCAAAGTAATTATAAGTATGTAAATATATTGTAATTTTTCAACTGCGTTAGCTTATGTACATATATTCATATGTATGTAACTGTTCTAGTGCTTTCTAGATTTCGGTTTTTTATTTGCTAATCAAGTACATTGAAACAATTTCAACTAGTTTTCGTTTTGTATGTTTTTTATGCAAGCGAAACATTTATATTATATTTGTTTGTATGTATGTATAAGAATTTGTATATGCATGTTTTTGTTTTTGCTTTTGTTTTACATATTTGTATTTTAGTTATATATACTTATTTGTCAGCAACATGAGCTTTTACCGTAACTTCGCACATTCAATCGGATAGTTGAATTAAATTTTTTAATGTTTTAGTATATTAAATATTATATAATAATTATACAATATATGAAATATTTTATAAATAATTTATACAGTTACATTAGTGTTTTTTACATTTGTATTTGTTACATGTATATATGTATAAATTTTTTTAGTGTTTGCTTGTGTGAGTGTTTGTTCATTATTTGTATGTATTTGTTGCTATCAATTCATTATGCATTTATTTTGTGCGCAATTGTGCTTTAGTTCGATTAATAAACACTTTTATTTGTATTTGCTTAGTTTTTAATTCTTAGCCTTTGTGATATAGTCCTCAGTGCTGCACGTAAATTCCTTAAATTTCCCAAGTACATATTTACAACAACAATAGTGTAGTTGTCTAGTTTATTTTAGCAATAAATAACATTTCTATTTAATTTATAATTACAGCTACAATAGTTACACATTTTTCATTTGTTATTTTTGTTTTTGTAAGCAACTGCCTTAATGATCAATATCCTTTTGTAGAAAATAATTTTTTTGTTTTGTATCTTTTGTGTGTGGTTTCGAAAGCTTTTAACCAATGCTCGCAAATTCGAAAGAATCGAAATTTTTAATGAAAAACCTAAATAAAACTTTTAAAAGCATGCAAAAGCTCGCAGTGTTGTGATTATATTATTATTATCATTAAATATCGGTAAAATATTGGTTTTTGCTATAAAAGCAACGCAATTTATTCTTACTACAGTGTTGTGCGCAAATTCATCGTCATCATTTCGTATCATTAACACTCAAAAGTATGCAATACAATTTTTGAAATGTTAATTACGATTTTAAGCATAAATTGCTCAAACACAAATAAATTTAATTTTGGATCAAATATCATAAAATAAATCATAATTGAAAAAAAAGTTAAAGGCTACAATAAAAATCGTGACAAACGTGTTAAAAAGAGTGATAATAAAAAAATTTTGAATTTTTGCTTCAATTAATTTCAATTTAAATGCTGAAGTATAACTGCGCAAGAAAAACATTCGTTAAAGTATTTTCAAAAATTGTCAATTATTACGAATATTCAAAAAAGCTTTAAAAATTTTGCAGTGAAACTTGAAATTAAAAGATATAAGGCAGCTAAAATTTTGCCTAATTCTGCAGGGTAAATATTTTTTACATCTTTCTAAAACTCAAAATTGATTGCCAGCGTATTAACAGTGAAAACTAAAATATTTTAATGTTAAAATTTTGCACGATACTGTATGACAAAGTTTTTAAAGTGTTTTTGTGAACAAAAAATTTTGTAATTTCTGTAAGGTGTTGTTAATTAAGTAGTTAGCTAAGCCTTTTTCTTGTTGTAATGCACCCTCAATTTGCTGCGTTTAAAACAAATCCACTTTCGGCAGCCAACTTTGCGTCCCTACAGCATAAGCATTACATTTATAGCATACTTTTAGGCCTTTAAGCTTCGCATTTAACAGCAAGGCTAGTTGTGAGAAATTCGCTAAAGAATACTTGATAACATTCATATATATTACAGCTAAGCAACACTTAAACGCTGATTTGTTTTCTTATTATTTCTTATATACATATATTTTGTTTGTATACTATACTGTTTTAGTCTACCGCTGGTGGCTCAGTCAATGAGCCTAATCTCACTTATGTTTCTTGTTAATTTTTCTTAAATAAATTTATTTTAGTATTTCTCTTTTATTCGTCTTTTTCTTCAAAGTGATGATAGTGATGGTGTATGTGCTCGTGCACATAACGGTGTATCAGCGACGATGCGCCGCCACTCGTATTGGCCGCGCTCGCACTGCCGCTCTCTTCGGTCTCTACCTCCACTTCATCCTCCACACCTTCCTCCGCATCCAACTCCTCGACTTCAGCCGCATCGCTTACGCGCAATGTCACATCCCGATCATCCACCGCGCTCTCCACAGCTTCAACAGCCACCAATTCAGTCTCATCGGTTATGTCCACCAATTTTGCGGTTGCTACATTGCTCTCTTGATTGACTGGCTCCACCGCAGCGTTAGCCGCTGCATTTGACTTCGGCGTTGAGTTTGCGGCAGCTTTGCAGGACGCGTAAAAGAGCGCCGTAGGCGCCTCGTTCACCGCCTCGTCGTCGGTAGTGGTCGGCGCGATGAGGTTCTCACATTCTGCCGGATCGCCGTGTATCGGTATGAGCGCTGCGTAGGTGCCTATGCTCGTATTCGAGCTGCTCGACTGCATGCCATTAGACGCGCATGCGCTTTTCGACTGCGCTGTGGGCGTGTTGCCAGCGGTCGGCGTGCGCAGCTTGTGTGCGGACTTGTGCTTGCGCCGCTGCACATTTTCGCGTTGGTTGTGCGTGCTCAGCGCGCTCTCTTGCAGCTTCTCGCTCAGCTTGGCGTACAGCGCATTATCGGCATACTTCGTGGCGCTGTCCTTGCGCTGATGTTTGGCGCTATTGTTCTTCAGCCACTTCTCAATGTGCTCTACGGGGGAGTTGTGAGCCAGCGGCGCGTCGCCGAGACTCAGAGCCGCCAGCTTATTGGCGCATTGTTGGTGTACTTGCTGATTGTGGCCACCATGTCCATGTGCATGGCTGTGGTGCGCATTGGAAGATGACAGCCGCTGATAGCCGCTGTACTGTGGTGAATTATGTGCGGTGAGGCTGTGCAGCGGTGTATGTTGTTGTGAGTATGAGCCGCTGCGCAGTATTTTGCTGGTTTTGATCTGGTGCGTGGTGGAGTTGAGGAAGACCTTTGCGGGCGTGCTCTGGCTGCTAGGAACTGCGTTCATTATGGGTTGTACTGTTGCGATTAGTTGTTGTTGATTACTGTGTTGATCGTGGCTGACAATTTGTGGCACGAATGTGGTGGCCGTTAAGGCGCCGACGTTGCCACTTGTTGTCAGCGGTGGCGAGTGACTGGTGCCGCCACCGCAAATGGTGGCATGTAGAAAAGAATCGTAGCCACACAAATTCAGTTTGCCGTGTACACCATGTTGCATGCCACTTTGTGCGGCGAGCACAGCGGGATTAATGGCCATTTGTTGATGGTAGATGGGTATATGTGGCTGAGGATGGTATTGTGTGGTGTTGGTGTTGTTGGTGGTGCTGATGTCGTGTAAATTTAACTCGCTGCTGTTGTTGTTCGTGTGATTGCTGCTGTGACTGTGACTGCTGCTGTTGCTGTGGCTGTGGCTGTTGTTGGGGCTGTGATGATGACGATGGTGATGGTTGTTGTTGTTGCTGCTGTGATTGTTGTTGCTGCTGTTGGTGTGGTTGATAATGGCATTGCTGTGGTTCGCAATTAAGGTTGGTATTTTCGACACAGTATTTGAGCGCTGTTGCTGTTGCTGTTGTTGCTGCAGCTGCTGCTGACTGTGAGGCGGTTGATGTTGAAGTTGTGGTTGCCTTATAGGACTCACATTTGCTTGAGGTTTTCTGAAAGTGCCAATAAAACATAACACAAATGAGTAAGTGCACGTGAAAGGGGGCATTAAGGGGGGTAATTAATAATCTCGTATTCGAAGATTCTCAGTTAGTGCGCGCAGTTGTTTTGATTTGAGACTAGGCTGTGGGCTTTCCAAGATTTTTGAGCTAATTTTTGCAAAACAGTCAGTATAAAGTGAAAAGACTGCAGAAATCGTCAGAAGAATTAATCAATATCCAGAAATATTGTAAAAAAACACAACGATTTGCCGCCAATATGTATCTAAACACAATACCTCTGGCAGGTATTCCCCACCTACTACCTTTTGAAGGCATTTTTTTGCTGAAGTGCTGACCTTCTGATTTTAAATGAAGTAGACAAACTACTACAAACCTTCGTCTGGTACTTTATGATCTCGAAATCGAACCGAAATCTATAATTCTGTAATGTAATGCTACCTCTCCTTAGCAGACTGTTTCAATTCAATTTCAGTCATAAGATCCGCTAGTCACTCGGATTGGCTTTTAACATCACTTTATTGAATGATTGACACAAAGACCTGCAGAACATAGGCCAAGTGATAAAATTTGGCTTCCCAAAAGAAGTTTACTAATTTCTAATTTATTTAAAATTTAAAGCTTTAAAATTACACAATCTATAAGAGGAAATTTTTAATACTCATTCTGCGATGTTGTCACTTTTCGCAGTCACAAAGGACTGTATAAGCTCAACCAATAGTAAGATTTCTAAGCTCCAATTATATACATACTAATTAAAAGCTACACAATCTGTAGAGGTAAGTTTTAATCTTTAAGCTGCTGCGTTGCCACATTTCACCATAAGGAACATAGTTCAACAATCAAAATTGGAAGCTCCAAATAAGCTAAGCTTTTATAATTTGGGGATAATATTTGGTATTATTTTGCAATATTGCCAAACTTCCCTTTATTAAGAGGATGTTGGAGAAGGTCAAGCATAGAATAAGATATCTAAGCTTTTATTATAAGTACTCTTAAATTTTCTCTCTGCAGCGTTGTCACATTTCACTGTAATACTTGTTAGACTCACAAAGGATGCATGCAACAGCAAAATATTGATTATGCAATTAGATATCAAGTATACAACAACAAATATATCAAACATTAAAAAGTAGGTGAAATAAAGGCATCGTAAAAAATAAAAGTACAAAGCAAATAATAAAATGCAAAATGCAAATCAACGCTTAACGGTGTTCATTAGATGCGAAAAAAGCGAGGAATTTGCTTTGTTCTCTGTACTACGTCCTTTTGAATACGAAATCAGGCGGATTGAAATCAGAAATATAAAAATTGTGATTGCTATGAGGGCATTTGTTGTTGTTGTTTGTGAATTTTTTCTTACAATAGCCAGAATATTGCATATACGGATATGTGTGTGTGTGTATATATACATATTATTTGAGTTTTGTTCTGCAGGCAAGTGCTTGTGTGGGTATGTATATATGTACATATGTATATAATAGAGGGCCACCCTTCCCAGCAGCCGGTGCTTACCCGCTCATCTGAAAACACAAACGATTCTTCTCCATGCTTTCCCGTATAATGCTCATCAAGTCGTTGCGATTCAATGCGGTCTTCCAGCACTCAGCAGAGTTGCGCTGCCGTTGAGCCAGAGCGGACGAGGCGGCGGCGCCGGCGGTAGTTGCGTTCTTCTGTGGATTACGTAGCTGAACGCCATCGACAACATCACCTAATTGCTGCTGCTGCTGCTGCTGAGACTGTTCTAGTTTGCTTTGCTGTTGTTGTTGTTGTATGTGCCGATTGTACCAACAGGCCTCGCTGCCGACCGAGAGGCTGCGCTGCCGTGTTTCGTGGCAATGGTCCTGAAACTGCCGTTTTTTTATTGCCGCCGGTTTGTTGGTGGTCGTTGGTTGTTAGTGATGGTAGCGGTGGTGGTTGTGATGCATGTTGAGTGCATGAATGGATGAATGGCATGATGTTCACGAGTTGCAGATGAATGAAATGCAATAACGGTAAAGATGATGATGATTGTAATGTAATGTTAAGCAGTTGTTGGTATTGAGATAGTAGTGGTTGTAGTTGCGGTAATATTTGTTGTTTTCGTTGTTGTTGTTGTCATCGTCATTGTGATGAAAATGCAACGAAAAATAGAAAAACAAAAATAAATAAAACGAAATTAAAATTTAATATACATACATACATAATTGAAGAATTGAAAAGTGCATAAAGAAAACACAAAAATTAAACGTAAAAATAAAAGGAAAACATATTTACTAGAGATATACACTTATTATTTAATATTGTGAATCATTAATTTCAGACTTAATTTTTTGAAAGCAAGTAAAAATAAAAAATAGCTCACATAATGTATCTCAAACTAAAAATGTGTGTGTGTGTGTGTGTGTATGTGTTAAAGTAGCCTAGGTCGACTTAAACTGCCGAAAACACTTCGATTTCTAGACTAGATTTACGTTTAAAATCGAATTAACCATTTTAACCGAAGTCGACTTATGCTATTTTATCGTTTAACCACAGGTCCGAACATATTCGTATTAAATATTATTTAATTGCTAATATGACTGAAAATAACTGTACTACATGCCCTTTTGGGCCTTACTAAGGCATACAATGTAATTACTCTCTAGTTATTGGGCTAAAAGAAATCATAAACCAAGTTCAGGATGGTCACTACTTGTATTTGTGGTAACCACAGAAAGAATTTGGTTGCAAGACCTTAAAATGTAGGGTAAGTTCCAGTATATTCATCGTACTTAGCAGATTTGATACCCAAAAACTATTCCAAGAGTAAAGCCTTAAAAAGTTCGTTCCTTGTTAGATCTCAGCCTATTTAGTATACCTATTCAAAATTTATGTTGGAATTTTTAATTGTAAGATATTTCAAACCCCAAGTCCATTTGTTCACTTAAAGTTCAGTCTATAACCGGCATGTATGAATTATTTAGGAATACTCCTTACTCTAGTCTAAATTGTCTACAGATTCATAGCTTCCACAGTTTATAGTTCGTAATAACCTGTTGTTATGTTCTTCTTAAAAAAAGCATTCAAGGGATTCACATTAAGTCACATTTTGGGAACTCATACACAGTTTAAGCCCTCACTTTTACATAATTTATGATTCGCTGCTTTCTAGTGAGCTAGCTGTGGTTCTGTTATTGTCGGTAAGCCATAGACCGGAAATAATTCCAAAAATGCCACGTTCATCAAGCTTTATATTGATATTACCTATAGGTCCATACTACAGAGAAATATGATACTACGAAAAGTCCACATGATGGGAAAGAGCATAAATGCATCGCACTTTAAAAGCTACATGTCTTCGTAAAGCTTTAAAGTTTTAAAAGTACTTCTGCGTTTAAAAGCTTTAAGCTTTAAATTTTGCTAGCGATCATCAAACCATAAATAAAAAACAAAACTTAGCGCTTATGCGGAAGCGTTAGTCTCTCAACAAGCGAAAAAGTGTAGGACCAAAGTTTGAGGGAATTTTCCATACATCTAGAACAAAATAAAGTTTCATATTAAACCATATGACTTAGGGAAGCATTTTTAACTTAAGGTTGAAATTGTCTCCAACAACGGAACTATTAAAGCCAATGGCTACATTATTGTCATACAGGACTATTTGTAGTCTTTGTTGGAGAGTGTGGTACGCCGTTTGATTAGTCCCCCCTCTTAAATTTACAGAAAAAATAAAATAGCACTGAAGACGTTCGAGATGCACTGAGTTTTTTATGTATTTATGGTTGTCTCCCACATTTTTGTAACGTTGCCATGTAAGAATTTTAGTTTAAACGAAGTTAAAAAACAAATGTTACTCATACGTCATGTCGCACAAAAATATTTTTTTCATATTTTGTCTTATTATAACTTCTACTTGTATTAGTACTTAACTATTTTCCTAAAAATTAGTCGATTTCTGCATTTTACTATTATTTAAATAATTTTAGAGATTCTCTTGGTTTATTTCTTACAGTCTACTTTATTCTTAACTAAATATTTAGCGTAACAAACAACTGATCGCTGCGGTATAATTTATATGCCTTCATTGCTCAAAAGTCAAACATGTCAGTCGCTGAAAAATACTATTTCTGCATGCAACACAAGCAATTAATTAGTAATAAATACAAAAATCAAACAATGAGCATGCTTACTTATATTCTATTAAGAAACTTTTGCAAATAAATATTAAATTAGGATATGTTGGCATTGAGACTTTGTGGCAACAACAAAGCAAATATGCTGAATTGATAATCAACTCTGCGTGATTAAATTTCGTTTGCACAGTTACTGCCACATATTCTCATGCACACATAGTTTCCACATATCCATATGCCGTTAATTACCTTTTGTTTTCGCGCCTTACGCAGCATTTTGACGCGCGTCGACGCCTGTCGCATGTACACATCCGTCGACGAGCGCACATAGCCCGCAGGTGTAATCGGTGCGCTCGTCACTGTCGGCTCACAGCCGCGACAGTCTTCGATTTTCAGCCGCGCATCCTTAGTGCTGCAACATTTCAGATTCACAGACGTCATATTCTCATAGAGACTCTCGTGCGGACAGTTTGCGGCAGACGCGTCGATGTGTGGTGGCGTGTGTTGCTGTTGTGGCGCTGCCGCATTGCCCGTTTCCTGCGGCTGCTGTTGCTGATACAACATTTGCTGTTGCTCCGCCACTGCGGCGGAGGCCTTCATTTTATTGAACTTGCTGCCGCTGGAATGACCTTTTGACTTGCCACCCACACCCACACCCGCCGCCAATGGCGCACCCACGCCACTGACCGCCAGTGCGCCACTTGTCGTTGTGGCAGGAGCATTGGTCGCGGCTGCTGCTTCCTTTTCCTTGTCACTGTTACTGTCATCGTCCTCATCATCCGATTTAATTAGTTTGCGCGGCCGATAGCGGTGCTGTCGACGTGTGTGACCGTGTCCGTGACCGGCGTTTGACTTTGTCGCGGCGTCCAATATGCCGGCACCAGCGCCGTTAGCAGTTTTCTTCAACTTACCGCCGCCGCCACCACCCGCGCCTCCACCGCCAGCTGCAGCGGCGGCCGCGGCTGATTTTGATTTGCCCTCGGGGCTGACAGTGAGACGGACGTTGATTGTTTTGCTGCCGCAGTGTGGCACTACCACAGACTTGCCGATCGACTCGTATATCGTGTAGACGATGCCGACAATGTCATCCTTTGTGATTTTACCGTGATGGCCGTCGAGGTCGTAGAAGGTGAAGGAGAACTGCAGCGGCTGTGTGGACTTGCCACCCTCAACGGAAACGTCGCAAGTGAACTCCTATGCACAAATTGGAGGGGAGAAAAGAAAAGAAGAAAAAACATAAATGCCGTTAGTTTATATGTTGCTTGCAGACACGAATAGATAACTAGAAAAGTTCTGAGTTGTCGTAAATATTGAATTGCGCTGACATGTTTAAAAATACTGTCTAGCATTTATGATTTGCCTGCCTCTTCAAGTTTTCATTGAGGCTGACGCAGATTTTTTTACCTCTTTACAGCTTGAGTGCTCGCAAACAGACAGACATATTCATATTTTCCCCCACTCGTGCGCGCAATGTTTAGTCTAGGCCTTCAGCCTGCCATTTTGCGTTTGCTTGTCTTGCAATTTCGTGCTCCAATAAATCCCGTTACGCCACTTGCAATATTTTTGCTTAAAAATTTAGCCAATATAGGACAGTACGTGCGGAATCGCTGAATAATATGTAAATATATATGGGAAACGATTTGTAAAAACTTGGAAGAAGTATGGTTCGTATTCACCATTGAAATGCATTACATTGTCAAGTGAAAAGGGAAGCAAAAATTGTTGGCAATTAGCCATTTGCATTTCAACAAAATTAATGGAAATTGCGTAGCAGAAATCTGAGTTCGAATGTGAAATGTTTATGGCGGAAAATTGGGCTAAATTGGAATCTGTATGACGAGCGCCAAATTTATGGAGTAATTAGTCAAATATGCGAGTATTTTCTATGTGCATGTTTAGAAAAAAATTCCAAAAAGTTATTAAAGTAAAATTAAAATTTACTACTTGGAAAGTTGTGTAAGGACTGTAGGGGTCTTTGCTCTCTGTGCGAACAAAAGTGGTGTGATGACAGGTTCTTAAGTAATGAAATAAGTTTCGAGTTTAGAGAGGATGCACAGGTAGTAGTTGTTGTAAGTATCCAGTTGTGTAAATCCGGTATTTTACCCTATAAAGCTTTTTAGAGAGATAAGTCGGAAGTAAAAATAGCCACAAATACATTTACTTATCCATTAGATCGGACGCAAAGATTAGAAACGAGGCTAGGAGAAATTCCACCAATACAAACTTGGATCTCTGCAGGCATGAAGGGATTAAAAAGGGCGTTACTGTATTTACGAATGCTCTAAATATAGCCCTTCACTAGGCATGCCCTACGGTTGGGTCTAGCAGGCGCAAAGTTCGGCAATGCTTCAACTGGGCCAAGCTAGCAGAAAGCAAGGACTGTTGGAACGAATATAAAGATCTTCTAAGGCACTGTAAGAAGTTGATGCGCAGGACAAAGCGAGAATCCAGGAACAACTTTTTAGGTGGCGAGACTTAGGAAACTACTATCCAAAAGCCCCGCCTCGGCCGGTCTAACTCGCAAAAATAGTCAGCGTGCACTTTGAACACTGTAAGGACGAGATAAGTCCTAGCTACGAAGGGAGTAGTGCAGTAAACGTTCCCGGACACATCTTTACGAAGAATAAAAAAGAATGGGCGCAAAGGCGAAGGGCAAATCTGTAGAGACTGCACTCCATAGACTGGTATTTAATATCGAAAGGGCTCTGGAATATGAGGAATACGCTCTTGGATCATTCCTGAACTTTTCTGGAACGTTCAACAACGTCTCTACGGAACCTATTCCGAACAGTATCCGATCAATAGGTTTTGATTCTGCTGTACAATGCTGGATCAAAAGTCGCAAGGTGGAAGTGCTATCTCCGCTTCTGTGGACATCAGTGGTGAAAAAGCTACTAAGGAACTTGGAAGGCAAGCTTCCTCATGTACAAAAGATAGGTCAGAAGTAAAATTCCTATTGGCACTCGATAGAAGAGACTGTAGGAACATGATGGGAATACTAACTGGTCATTGTCTGGTGGCGACTCACGCCCGCAGGATGGAGCTGATAGAACGAGAAGACTGCAGGAAATGTATAGTGCAGGGCACCAGGGGAACAATGTATTTGTCCCGCATTGGCAAGATTACGCTGTAAACAACTGGGATCCCCACGGTATGATACACTGGAGGAGGTATCGATAGTGAGACCGCAGAATCTGTTAAAATTCGCGTCAAGAGCAGGCATACAAAACGATGACTACTCTTGGACTAAGCAACTGAACTCAATCTGGTATCGCAAAGGACCAAACTGGTATATACGTGGCTCATTGACTTACCAGATTAACCTAACCTAACCTAAATAAAGCCATGGCTGTCTGTTGAGTAATTTCTGACTCCATAAACAAAATCAACCATCAAATCAAACCAAAAAATATTTACAAGAATGTGCTCCTCCGTTCCTAAGACGATCGATTCTCTAAACCTACTTTTTATTCAGTAAAGCACTTTCAACACAGCAACATTTCTAAGCAAAATTTTGCCCCCAAAAAGTCTATAACTCGTGAAACCATTTGAGCATCTAAGTAAGACACTTCTTCAACAGTAAACGGTACTTTGAAGTAAGCAGACCACTGAAATAGTGAGGTTATGATCGACGAAGAGTCTGAGCTTGAGGAATTTCGTTTCTCTGGTAAAAGCTTGTGAGGCGTCAGTTGAGACACACATTTTTTGAAGAAAGCAAATATATGTGACCTGGTCTACGGAAAGGGGGCTTAGGTGTCAAAAAATCAATTTTCACTTTTTAGTTGATTCGGATGGAAGATTTTTTTAACAGCTGTTTCCCAGAAAACTAGTTTTCGCACGTTAGCTCCCTTTTCGTAGACCAGGTCACATATACATATATAGCTCTGGTTAACATGAAGCATTGATTAAAAAAGTAAAACTCTCTGGTATATATGTGTGTACCGAACTCTTTTCGGATCCCATCGAGTTCCACAATATTGTAGCGTTTTAACCAACAAGTTTTCTGGACTGCCAAGCCATTCCTTCCTATTCTCTAAAGATTGATTTGATACAACAAAATGATTCACAGTTACATATTCCTCACAATAACAAAAATCGTTTAATGTTGCAAAGTGCAGCCGAAACCCACGAAATCTTTTAATCGTTCCACAAAATTGCAAAATTTATTTATTTTCCGACAGTGGAAGCACACATGGAGCTTGTTTTAGTGCCGCTTTCAGAAACCGTTTTCGTTTTGAATTTCCACTTTTTTTATTGAAATCTCGCAAATACGCGTTGCGCCGTAACGTTGGATTTTGCACTAAGAGCGCGCAGTGGGACGCATTGCGGGAAGTGTGGCCAAGTGTTGGTGAGCGGGTGGCAGGGTGTTGATGTAAACAACCAGCTTCCATAGATATACATCGGGAAAATAGCGCTGAATTTGATTTGTTTACGAAAACATCGAAAGCCACTTCTGCAGTGAGAGCTTACGGTACTCACGAGCCAAATCCAATCAAATCCGAAATCCGTTTATTTTGTTTCGATTGCAGTCGGAGCGCTTGGCTTGCAGAATTGTGTAGAGATTTATTTGTTATTTGTGCAAACATGTGCAATTAGCAAGAAAACAAAATTCACATCATCTGTTGCATGAAGGCGTAGTTACGTCAAACCAAATCGCTGGAGCTTGCAAAGGGGAGAATAGCACATAGTATATGTATGTATATAGTATAGTGTTAAAGACTAAAGGAATTCTCAAAATTTAGACAATTTCTAAGATCAATAAAAGCTAAGGGCTTCTGTAGTTGCCCGCTTTTGCTCAGAGTATTCTGCATTACACGTAAGGACGCATCTATTTATGTAACCGGACCCAAGTTTATTTCTGACAAAGGACACTAAGACATTTGGAGAATGGTTTACACAGTTCACAGTACACACAACAAGAATAATAACAATATGCCAAATGATGATATGACAAGTTCGAAAGGATCAATTGTGTTTGGCCATAGTGAACTTCAATTCTCGACTGCAGACCAAAATATACTCCAAATAGTATTTCTTTGTGAGCACTGACTCCAACTCAGATTTCAAGGCTGAAATTGTGAGCGGGGTTGGTATTAGAGGCAACATAGAATAACTTAAAATTAATATTTGCAGTTATCAATATTTCGTAATTTTCTCCTGAGCTATTAGATGTTGTACTGCGGACAACCCAATGGATGCAGTCCACAAAAATTTTAGACTATAAGCGAAGTTTAAAAGAGGTTGCATAATAAAATAACTAGCTAGTCGTTCAGGCTTATCGCTAATGAACTTTTTTATTAGGTTATTCCTTAAGGGTAAAATTTTGAAGAGGAATCCAGTGTCTTTCAAGGATTAAATAAACTTATACGCGAAGAAATGCTGGAATACAAATCTCATACGAGTTCTAAGCTTAAAATAAACTCCTCTAATATAAGCTGGAAAAGAGACTGTATTTATTCCCGTTAATTACCGAGATACTCATCAGCCAAGCGTCATGTTTTAAATGCTAAATTAAGTACCAGGAAAATTTCAAACGCGCAAAAGTTATTGCCAAATAAAAAATCAAGCAATAAATAAAATCCGAGAACAAATGGCTCACGGAAATAGCAGCAAATGCAGAAGAAATGATATGCTGATAATAGAAAAGAATACGTAAGCGTCAACGGAAATTGCTATCACTTTAAACAGAGCGGAGGTTGAGGACCACATACAGCTTCGAGAAGCTTGGTGATGGCGAAGGAGTGGCGCTGGAGCTGCCAAATGAATTAAAGGCGAGCGCGTGCGATAATCTACTGAAGGTATTTCGGAAATTATTACGCCACGTTGACTTTTATGACATTACACACGACTTAATGTCATTTAGGTAATTGTGGCGCCTAATGCTTATAACACACGACAATATATATATAATATGTACATATGTATATGAGTTTTTATTGTTCACAAACACGCCCACACACAGATAATTTATGCTAAACGCAGACAGCAGCAAAAGCAACTGAGCGCATGGTAAGGATGAGCGCCGCTATGTAGTACTTGGCCTTAATGCCGGGCCACGCATGAAATCTCCTCACTCCGCTAACCTATTTAGTAGGTGGGAGTAGTAAGAGGAAGACGGACGTGCGGTGGTAGAGGCGAAAACATATTTCACGCACGGTTGCAACAGGCAAATGGCATGAAAGCGAAAACAAGAAACACTACCCAGTCCAAAGTAGAAGTAAGGTGGTCCGATGTTACATACAGTTATGTGAAAATTAATAAGGACAGGGATGCGTAAAAACAAAACAGCAATATAATTGTAGTAAGTCATGAAAATTTCCGCGAGTTAACGGCATTTTTTTATCACTCATTATTTATTAAAACAAATTCCGCTTTATTCTTTTGTTCTTAACAAAGTCCGCAAGCAGATGTGCGATTTAATAAGGACAGCGTGCTTTTTAATAACGAAAATAGTTTTACTAAAACGTTGTTTTTTACATAGATAAGGGAAGAATAATACTTTCAGTTTTAATATCAATCAATTAAAACCTGGTTTTTATTTTTATTAAATAGATATGAGAAAGGGTAAGCATTCCGATCCGAAAACTCGAGAACATATTAAATAGTTATTTAGTGAAACAGCGAAATTCGTACAGAAACGTATCAAATCTATTGAATGTTTCCAAAAAAATGGTTGAACAAGCAGTAAAATGGGTTCTCCAGATTGATACGCGCGGCAGGAAGTCAAAAATGTCATTGTCTGTCAAACAAAAAATTTCGTTCGTTGTGTTAAAAAAAAATCCATTTATTTCGTCAAAACAAATAAAATGTGATTTGAATATTGATGTTGACCCATCAACTATCCGCAATTTATTTATAAAGGAAAATCTGAAGAGCCGAAGTCAAAAAAAGTGCCTATGTTGTCAAAAAAGAACGTGCAACAAAGGCTTAAGTTTGCTGAAGAACATGTTCTTTGGCCTAAAGAGCAACGGAGTAGCATTTTCTGGTCTGATGAAACAAAAGTCAACTTATTTAATTCTGATCGAGATATTCATTATGTAAGAAGACCGAAGAATATAGCATATAACCCTAAGTATGCGATAAAGACCGTTCAACAACTAAAGCAATTCCAGTTCCCGCCTGCCAAAACCTAGTAGATTCTATGCCAAAGCGGTGTTATTCAATTTTAAATGATGAGGGATTTTCAACAAAATATTAAACTAATAAGTAATTAATATAATCACTTCTGAATGAAAATTAGTTACTTTTTTTTATTTAATATTGTATTTTTTTAAATAAATCACGAAGTGTCCTTATTTTTTTCACATGCTAAAATCGTGGATTTGAAAACAAATGCAAATAAAATACAAAAGCAAAATATGGGCAAAACTGAAAACAAAACTCATTTTTAGTTTATTTTCAATTAATTTGATTATTCAATTGTCGTTGATTCCTCCACATTTCTGAATAAACATTAATTTCATTAACTGCAGACCACTCTCCTTATTATTTTGCACATAACCGTATATGCATTGCAATCTGGCGCAAGCTTTATAAAACTTTCTCGGCATTAATTCAAGTTTAAGAAACTGCGTGTTTAAGTTTCCTTACGCTTATGTGGTGTTTAAGCTAAAATTGGAGTTATGGAAAAACTAGAAAACTCCGTGTTTAAGTCGTCTCGTTTGAGTGTTTAAGAAAGAGGATAAAATTAACAACATCTGGTAAAAAGCTATAGCCTACCTATCTCCTTAAGCAGCAAAAGAGGAGGTATTTGTGGCGACTTTATGTAAAAGAATTTCGTAGCTGTTTAGTGTTTAATTAATTAATCAATAGTATTTCTTAGCGCTATATTAAAAAACTCTGATGAAGAGATGAAAAGGTATTTGACTTATAACGATATAGTTCACACTAACAGAGTGGTATATTTATTTTTTTGCTCTCTCTTAAAACCTGCGTAGAATTACATATTAGTTCTGAAAAATCAAAGATCGCTCATCTCTATGCAGAACTATCAAGTGGTATACCGATGGCTTAAAAACGTCGGAGGGAATTACAGTAAAGGGAACAGGAGTCACATTTTGCATTTATTTGCAAGTAGCAGCCTTTGCCATAAGTCGGTACATAGAGATAAACCTACAACGCAACTATCGAAACGAACGTATAACCATACTTAGCGAAATTCAAGGCACTTAAAGCAAACTCTACATATGAGATCAAATCGCTACTGGTGCAGAAGTGTAGAGAACGGCCTTGCGGAACGTAACCAATCGCACCTCATCTGAGTGCCCGGTCACAAAATTTTGGTCGGGAATGAACTACCTGATGAGTTCGCCCTCTCCGCAGCATCCACGAACATGGTAGGACCTGAACCCTTCATCGCAAGAAAGAAGAAGTAGGTATAGAGAGGTATTGACAAGTTGTTAATGGGAGGTTACAACCTAAGCAGGTTTAAATATATAATCAACTTCCCTAGAGACAAATTCAGACTACTTGTCGCATTTTACAATGGCCACGGCAAGCTGAAAAAGCACTTATAGAACGTAGGTTCCTTGGTAAATTGCCGACGCTTGGATCCATGTTTCAAAATAGGGATCACAACGCTTTCATAGCACGCAACGGTATATTGGACTTTATCAATATGCTGTGGAGAGGGCATAATAGGTCGCGGTACATCCTCATCTATCTATATAATGTAATGCCGAACTATGATTGCTCTCGACATCCCAATTGCTTCTAAGGTTAGGGTCAACTAACCAATCGGTACATTTAACTTAATCGATCATTATTGGCTAAATCGAGCGTCTGTAACTAAGACATTTTGCAACACCCAGAAGGAAACGCCGGAGATCCTATATTTATATTTATACATATATATATGGTATATAAATGATTAGGATGATGCGCTGAGTCGATTCTACCCCGTACATATGTCCGCCCGACTATATATGGAAGCAGCTTTTTTGTTAGTACCGCCGATTTTGAATCACTACTGCATATAGCGTCATACAAAGTGACCTATCAAAATCAAACTTACCTATTAAAAACTTTTTCTTTCACAAGAGGTTTTATAAAATTCGATATTGATCAGACCACTATAGCTTATAGCTGCCATTTAAACTGACCAATAAAAATCATGATACAGCTTTTAAAAAAATAAATTTTTTACACAAACACCAACGCCAATTCCACTCAAATTTTGTGAAATGCGCTCGTTGATGTAAATATTGTTAACTGTTTATTTTTTCAAATCAAATTTATGATCCGCACAGCTAACACATTGACTAGTCATACATATTTTTGTAATGTGAAAATGTAAGTGTGTATGTACACATGTTGTTGCAACAGTTGAGTGCATTTGCGTGGGTGCAACAGTCGCCGAGGCGCCCATCGGCAATACCACAGGCGATTAGACAGCAACAACTGCGAATGCTTATTTATTTTCTTTTAAGCGCCATTTGCTTGTTTTCGTGCACTAACGGTACACGTCGAAGTAATAAAGCAGACGTCAAATCGTCTTTTCCAGCAATTTGAGGATTTTTTCTAAGAAATTTTCGCTGCTTGTGTCAGCATTTCCTCACTGTTCACTGTGCATTTATTTTCTCAGCACTTTCTAATCGGCAATAAAATTCGTCGAAAAATGTAATTTGTTGAAAAAAGTAATTTGAAAATCACGTCTCCCAACCTCAAACTCGTAGTACTCAACGGAAAAACGATTATCGTAATAAATTTCAACTCGCACATCTTTAAATTGCGTCCACTCAACGGGGAGTGCGTGAAGACCATGACCAGTTCTTTGACGGAAACTGTTTATCGAGCGTAGCGGGCGGTGAATTCTTTTGTTTTTTGGCTAATTTTAATTTTCAGGTATAGTTTCAAGAAAAATAGTTTATTATTATACTCTTGCAACCAGTTGCTACAGAGTATTATAGTTTTGTTCACCCAACGGTTGTACGTATCACCTAAAGCTAAACGAGATAGATATAGGGTTATACAAGGTCTGTCGCAAAAGAAACAGGACTGTTAAAAAAAAAACAAAAAAAAATTAATATTTTTCAAAAGTTATATTTTTTTATTCAAAGTAGTTCCTTGTGCTTAGATACAGCGTTTAGCCCGGTCAATTAGCATTTCAAATGAGTGTTTAAGGTCATTTTTCGGAATGCTTTTGAGAATATCGGTCGTCGCCTTTGGATAGCTGAAATGTCCTGAAACCAGTGTCCTTTCATGGGCAAATGAAGTTTTCCAAATAAGTAAAAATCACAGGGTGCCAGATCTGGTAAGTAAGGTGAGTGATTAATGGTTAATATGGAGTTTTCTGTCAAAAAATCAGTGACAAGCGTCGACCGATGACACGGCGCATTATTGTGCAACAGGCGCCAGGACCTTGCCTCACGGTCTTGTGGTCGAGCACGACGAATGCGTCACAAAAGACGCTTCACAACACCAAGGTAAAACACAGCATTAATCGTTTGGCCAGGTGGGACAAACTGTCGGTGTACAATATCCGAAAAATAAGTAGGCATTTTCGAACTTCTTAACTTTAATGTTCTAATATTTAATTATAAATATTATAATCGATATATTTAGACTAGTTTCTATACTAGGTACATTTCTACCCTTCAAGCGTCCAGATGCTTATTGTTTTATTAATATCCATTGATTTCTATATCAAAACAAAGTTAACTTTCTGCCGAATACCGCTTTTGTGAATTTTATTAATAAAATAAATATTTTCATAAAAAAAAATTATCGAATATCTCTTGATTTTTTATGCTTCATGGCCGTCAAAAGAAAATAAGTCTAATTATTAAATTTTTACAATATTTTTATTGAAAATAATTGTTTAGCGATATTCTTGTGACCTTCCATATTATAAAAAAAAACATTATTTTATATCATAAAACACAGTAATTAAAATGTTCTATCTAGTTATTTATTTTTCCAAGCGGACGCTGGCCTCTTAACATGTTAAAATTTTTAGTTCAGCCCAGCCTTAAAAGCAAGGTGTTTCAGAGTCTCCAGCCATCTGGACCAGTGGACAGATTTGTTAAGTTCTTGGACATGGAACGCATACTGCTGAACAATTCGCTCAAAGTTTACTAGATTTCTTGAGTGGGGGAGGCATTAATATCAAAGATTGTCGTAGGCAGCGCTATTACAATGCCAGCAACATGAGTGGAGAATACATCGAATTACAAGCCTGAATTAAGAAAATAAATAAGTATGCAGAATAAGTTCCCTGTCTTTCACATTCATTAAATTTGGTTGCTAAGTGCGCTGCAGACTGCTGTACAGAATCATTACTTTTCTCCGGTTTCATTGAAAACCTCTATACATTTCTTTCCGCTTTTACACCTATCGATGGGGTCGTCTTACGAACGCACTTAAAGATTCTACTTCGAAAAAACGAAGTTCGAAACGGTTATCGGACACTAGGTGGTCAGCAAGTATTGGAAATCATTTTCAATAACGTGAATCAAAAAGCGGAGTGCCGTAATAAAGCTTACGGACAACGGAAACGGGAATAATGACACTTACGTGGAACGGAGTCCTAGAACGCTTGCAAGCGACTAGCCCTTCGCTGCAGTCGTCTGATCAAGACCTTAATACGGGATACGTATTATGAATTATTATATGGCTACGTCCAAGCAATGCGATCCACTTTTACAGATATTGAGGCAAGAGCCGAAGGTCTGATCTACTGTGAAGAATACCAGCAACAGACATCACGACGAATCAAGCGAAATACAAAGTACGACCATTTCAGCGGCTCTACTACACTCGACGACTTTGTTGAAAATCAAACACCTGGACAATGTTTCGAATTTGAGGGGATTAGTGTCATTATTGATAACGCACTGTCTACTTTAACTAAACGTATGAAAGCATATTATAAAATTACTAGTGTTCTTGAAGTATTTCGACAGCTAAAATCTCTTACAACAGAAGAGATTTTGGAAAAATCCTCTAGTATGGTCAGTGCTTACGAAGATGATTTGGAAAACAGCCTAGGCGGCGAATTAGTGCAGTTCGCAGAGCTGCTGAAAAGAGATGTGGCTGCTGTTATTGACAACAAGAAACAGGAGCCTCTGAAACAACTATATTATAAACTTTTATTAAATAATTCTTTAGAATCGTATTTGCCAAACTTAGAAATTGCTTTGCGAATTTACTTATCTCTCATGATCACTAACAGTGGCGAACGTTCTTTTTCAACATTAAAACGTATTAAAAATGAATTAAGGAACACGATGGGCAAAGAACGTCTTACTCATCACACTTTGTTGAATATAGAGCATGACTTGCTTAAAGAAGTCGATATTGAAAGTAATATCTCTAAATTTGCCCATAATAAATCCAGAAAAGTTTATTTGTAACAATTTTGCTTTATTTAGTACCCTAAACTTGAGAACCTATAGCAAACCAAGGGCTCCTTGACAGAATTTGCTACAGGCCCCGCGCTAGTTTAATCCGACACTGTATATAAATGGTCAGGATGACGAGAAAAGGTGAAATCCGGGTGACTGTCTATCTGTCCGTTTGTGCAGGCTGTAACTTGAGGAAAAATTGACAAGTTCGTAGATGGGCGTAATAGAACCACTGCCACGCCCAATAAACGCCATTTATCAAACAAGTATAAAGACCCATAACTAAGCACTAAGCTAAGATATAAATCTGTTATTTGGCACATGGAATCACAAGGCAAAAAAGGCACAGCCCCACCCTCTAATTAGTTTAATGTAAATATGTATATCCTAAACCACTTAAGCTACAACAACCATATTCGCCTAGCCCAAATACTATTTCACAAAGAGTGAAAATGGATGACATCGGATGATAACTTCACCCACTCTCTGTGTAACGGTACTGTTACTTACCACCCAGATCATGTGAGAGGCCTTTAAAGGTATCGTAGTCAAAATTTGACAAAGAGGTTGCACCATCCACTTTTAAGTGAAACCACATTTCTCGGGACCTGCTCAACCGGTTTAAACCAAATTCGACAAAAATCATTTCTTTGATTCTCCTACGATACAGTGTGAAATTGAGCGAAATCGGGCTAAAAACACGTCTACTTCCTACATAACACAATTTTAAATTCCATTTTAAAATTTCATTTACCAGTAAACAAATTAAGAATCAATTAATATATCAGCATAAAGCTTTGCACGAATAGTGGCTTTGAAGTGTGGACCGTATGACTGAAAATTGCACAAATCGAACCAAAAATGTTCAAGCCCCAAAGTACTTAATATGAGGACCCAGCGATTATATTTAAATTTTAGCGAAAATAACGATCAATTTGTCATATAATTCAAATTTTGATAGAATCCTTTTCAGTATGTGTTTTTTAAAAATTGGTTGAATCGGGTCAATACTTCCCTTAGCCCCGATATACCTTTATTATGACTTTATACCGAATATGTCGGCCAATATGTGAGTTATTTTAATATAATAATATGTTTTTGTAATAACGGTTCACCTTTGTGCTTAGTATGAATAAAATCGGAAGATAAGTTGAACCTAGACCCTGTATAACTAACAAGCCTTATGTACATGAAGATGGCTCCCTACTGGCTTTAATCCGCGAAAGTTGGAAGAGTATGAAATGTTCGGTTATACCCGAACTTAGCTTTATTTGTTTTTTTTTTTAATATTTTTTATTTGTTTGCAATTAAGAGATTATTCAATGAGCTAGAAAAAAATATTACAAAGTACCTAACTACTTATTAACTTTCATATTTTCCTAACCGCTGCTTTTATCACGACTGAAGTCATATTTATTAAACTTTTGTGTACCTAAACAGTCAAAATTTAAGTCAAATGAGATTTAGGTTAACTCTAAGCAATCAAGTTCAATCAGATCTCTCAATATCATTCAAGAGACATACTGAAATACATATGAACTATACTTTTCAACTTTTTTTTAAATACTAGCAAAGGCGTAACAACTGTAAACTTAAAATTAGGTGATCTATCGGCAATATCTTCTAAAACAACGAAGTTGGTAGCGGCAAAGTCATAGTAATATTCCCCCCACCCCGATATAGTACTGGATAACCCAGCTTCATAATAAAATCATCATAATGACTGAAGAATGGTTTTGGATTCGATAGCAGAACCAATAAAGTAAAATACAATAATAATAAAAACCTTAACGTGGCTACAGCGAAACTATAATAACAGGGGCATTTTTATGGTATAAAGTATAAAAAGATCATTTATTCTGATTTTGATCTGTCAGTTTGAATGGCAGTCATAAGCTATAGTAGTCCGATCTGAACAATATGTTAGGGGATTAAAGCGATGCCTTAGATAACAATCTCTGTCAAATTTTGAGAAGATGCCTGTCAAAAAAAAAGTTTTTTTATACACGGATTTGCGTTTGATCGTTTAGTTTGTATGGCAGCTGTATGCTCCAGTCGGCGGTTTGGACAAATGAGCCGTTTTAGGGGAGACGATATCACACAAGCTGACAGAATAGTTAACGTACATATGTACGGACTGACAGAAAGACGGACTTGGCTAAATTGACTCCTCTGATCATTTATATAACGAGTGATCCAAGTAGAGTTACTTGTTTCAGTAGCCTTTTTTTGATAGATCACACGTGAGTCGTGTCAAACTGCAGCATTTAGGACGAAGAGAAACCTGAAGAGATTCAAGAGCTGCCATTTCATGCAGAAAACACAACGGTTTGGTGTAGTTTGTGAGCCGGTGGAATCATCGGTCCATATTTCTTCGAAAATCGTGATCTCGGTGACATTTGATTTCAGCAAGATGGCGCCACTTACCACACATTGCCACCAATCATTGGATTTATTGAGAGAACACCTCGGTGAGCAGATAATTTCACGTTTTGGGCCGGTCGATTGGCCACCAAGATCGTGTGATATCATACCGTTAGACTTTTTCCTGAGGAGATATATAAAGTCTAAAGTCTATGCGGATAATCCGACTTTGATTCAACCTTTGAGCAAAACATAATGCGTACCATTCGCCAGTTACCAGTCGAAATGCTCGAAAGAGTTCTTGAAAATTGGACTCAGCGGACGAGCCACTGCTAACGTTTGAAAGAGATAATTTTCTGAAAATAAATGCCAAAGAATGTTCTTTTGAATGATCATAAACATTGCCCATTAGATTTGAAGTTTATATATTTTTTCTTTAAAAAAATAGGGAACCTCGAAATGGATCACTCTTTATGTGTATACTTTAGAGGGTATCCGAATTTTCATTTTGGGTGTTACTGGAAACGGTATAAAAAGAAATAGTGTACAGGAATTTTAGATGAAAAACTGAAACATGTGTTGTAATAAATATCTCATAACAAATAAAATAAAATAAGAGATTTACAGCCTGCCGTTTATATTCAACGCAATAGGAAACTCATGCTGGTTTGACAGTTATAACTCAAGGAAATTTTAATTTTACTCTAGTTTAATTGCCATTTGAGTTTTTGACTCAATCTTCTAAAGATATTATTCCATATTATTATTAAAATATAATGTAATTTGTTAATACTAACGAACAACTCATCTCTTCGCAATATCTCAAGTGTGAAAAATGTGAACTCTTGAAACCCAATTACTGCCTTCGAATTACTTCTACAACCTTCTAGCAAAAATTGTATATGGAGCACATTTCCAATACATATTTACATGTAAATCAAAGCCGAACTAAATCGGTTGGGCTAAAAGACCGTTTACCCAAGCGTCAGTCCATTCAACTGTGCTTTTAATTAACTCACCTCTAGCCGTATGCGCTCCTCCTTGCCGTGCTGATGTGAGGAGTGCCGCTGATGCGATGTCTGCTGTGGCCCATCAATTTCATCCTGGTACTGTTGTTGTTGCTGTTGTTGACTACTAACGGCCAACTGTTGCTGTGTATTAATGAATTTACCGGCAGCACTTTTGCTGCTCAATTTCAAATGTTGTTTACCACCGTCATCCTTTGCACCGTGTTGTTGGTGTGGATCACGATGTGCCGCATGTTGTTGTTGCTGTTGTCCGGTGGCATGATGATGTTTTGGCACACTGCTGCAGCCAACAGCGGCGCTGCTGTGATGATGCGCCGCCGGCGTTGTTGTTGTTGCGGTGGAAATTAGATTGACTACCGGCGAACGTAACGGTATATTGTTTTCGCGATCGCTCACCATGAGCAAGTCGGGTGGCGCACTGCAGGAGGATGAGGCGCGCACCTGGTGGTACATCAGCTCCTCGGAGTCGGTGGTGCATTCTTGAACTGCAAGCAAGAGAGAGAGAAAAAGAAAGAGAGTGAGTTGTTTGTTGCGATAATATATATGATTATAACTGTTTATGTGCGTGTGTGTGTGAATTCATTAAATCTTAATACTTTACACGCGCGGCTATTAAATTGACGACGTTGTAATAACTCGAGTTTTTGTTGTTATTTTCATATTTGTTGTAGCCGGTGTAATTAAATTAATTCGCCGCATTTCCGACGCCGTTGCACACTAATATAACAACAACAACACTTGTACAACTAATTTATCAGCTGCAATAATTCATTTTGCAGTTTATTTTTTGCGTTCAGTTTTTGCATTTTTATTGCTTGTTGTTGCTACTGTGTCGGGTCGTAAACAATAAACCTGTCGGCAGCTTTACGGCGCAATTGTTGTTGCTGTACGACGCTGTTTTGAATATTTGCGCGAGTTATCTTGCTTATGCCCTTTGTTGTTGTTCTTGTCGTTTGCTTTTGTTATTTTTTGTTTTTGTTTCCACTGCCAACGCTTCGGTTGCTGGCGTTGACGCTGACGCTGATTACTGGCGGAATTTAATGCCAACTCGCATGCAATTTATCGAAAACAAAGGCTTAAAGGCCTCTGCGTTTGCTGTTGTTATTGTTGCTGCTGTTGACGCCACTCAGCCAGGCAGTTAATGTGGCAGCGCAGGCGAAAAACAATCAGCACAACAAAAGCGGCAAATACTTATTTACAACAAAAAATGCCATAAGAATTTTGTAATTAATGGTGATACATGCAATGCCGGCGCCACAAAAGCGTTCCAAGTATTTCGCCGCCCCCCGCTCCACCAAACGCCGCAAATGCCAAACGCTGCGCCTTTATGGATTTCAGCGTCGAGTCCACTTGCCTTTGTGTGCGCGCTCATGCAAGCGCTCTGGTCAACATTTTGCCCAGTCGCAGTCAATAGCAGCTATTTAAATGTGTGTGTGTGTGTATGTGTGCACTTATTTTTCCATTTGAAAGCCAACACTTGCGCCATTTGCCGGCAACTGTTGCCGGTCGCTGATTCAGCGGTCGCATGCTGTTGCCCATTTGCTGTTGCGATTTTTTGCTTTTTCTTTCATACTTTTGTTGTTGGCAATGTTGGTGCTTGCCCCCACTTTGCTGGCATTAATGAAAGCGCCGACAACTTTTATACTGACATATTGCCCCTTAAAGTAATTTATTTAGTGGTGGCGGCCGCTTTGAAAGACCTAGCGATGGCCAATGAAAGAGCACACAAAGCTACGCTTATGAGAGCTTAAATATGCATATGTATGTATGTATATATGTTTCGAAGTGCTACTAACGACATTTGCATAGACGATATTTTGTATGAAGATAAAAAATTCTGTTATGTTAGTAGAATTCTACAATCACCGATCATTATAAATGAAAGTGAAGTAGTACGAGGAAAGATCAGCAAAGTGCTAGATGAAAAAAACAGACAAAAGCGAATTACATCTGGTTTACTTTTTATTCAACCTTACATAGGCAAATGAAAGATTGTAAAACGACCTTTAGCAGGACACATCCTCAAATATATAATCCACTTTATTAGCGTAAGCCTCGATAGCCAAGTTTACAACAGCGCGCCAATATGCCCAAAGAGTGACCATTTCATTGAAAAAAGTTGTTCAGTTATGTTAACCAAGCCCAGCGTATTCGTTGCATATAGTCGAATTTTGTTGATTACGAAATCGTAGAGATCATAAACCATCAAAACACCCGAATTTAGTGATTCAAGTTGTCAGAGAAAGTGTTATCCGAATCCAACGAAGCCATATTTTTGCCGTGATTAGCATTTAGATCGGCTGTCGAAAAGAGGTGAAGGTGAGTCACTCTGTAGTTTTGTACGGTTGTCATAACTTAAGGTCGCTTCTGAATTCAAATGGCTCAGAAAGATTCCTTCATAATGCTATACTTTATTTTCAATATTTATTATTGTTTTTTGTTTTTATGTCTTAGCTTCCATCAGATTAAAACTTAACATCTCCCAAGTCAACATGAACACTCATTTGGTCCCAACTCCCTGCAATGAGTAGCCAGATCCTTCATTACCTGGTCTTTCCAATGGAGTGACGGGAGAAGTTTCTCTGCTCCCCCCGGCGGGTACCTCATCGTTTACTTTCAGAGCTGGATGACATGACCTAGCCAGCGTAGCCGCTGTCTTTTAATTCGCCGAATTATGTCCATGTCGTCGTATATCTGGTATAGCTCATCGTTCCATCGACTGCATTATTCGCCAATGACAATGCGCAAAGGACCATAAATTTGCCGCAGAACCTTTCTGAAAACTATTTTTACTAAAACTGGCATTATGAATTTCAGTACTATTCAAAATTTGGAGAGTGGCGAATCGAAGAAGCAACTATTCGAAGCTAATAGAGAGAGAAACATATTTTATTTACAAATTATTGAACAGATTATTTGCTTCATTCACATGTACATTTTTTCACTAGCAAGAAACAGACAGACAGGGGAGCGAGTAGATCTAAAACAGCTTTTTTAAAATTTTACTTTATATTTTTATTGTAACTTGAATTTCAACAATTTTGAGAGGATACTAGTTGAAAGGTATGAAAAAAGTGTAGAGTAACCATTTCCAAACACTTTTTGATTGCAGCAGAACACTACTAGGTACTTTCGGAATCACACTTTCTGATTTCCATATTGCCATACTTATTACAATGAACTATCAGTTAGTGGATACCCAAGTGTATTTGGCAATTGACCACTCTAATCATCTGGCTTTTGCTAAGACGACTTTACTAAAAGAAATTTCTGTTCTTGCCAATGGGCCATACAAATAGAATTGGGCACAAAAAAAGAGCATCTACCAAAAGAATTCAAAAGGAATTGGCAAGCCAGTATCTTAACGTTGTTGTTGCGGCCACTCGAATGCACGCAATTATCGCCGTAAATTAATAGTTGAGTTGAAACGTTTGACAGCATTGCGAAATGCAAAATACACACTGATAAATGATTTATCTGACAGGCGAGCCAAAATGAGTTGTTCGCCAATCGCTGAAGTGCCTCTCAACACGGCCAACTACCAGCTTGTAGCGTAAACAGTTTTAACGAATTGCTTTTGTGATTTTTTTTCAAATACCATTTACCAAGTATGTCTCCGTGTAAAAGAATGGCTTGTTGGTTGACTGCTATCTTATCTCAAATGGCAAACAAAGTGGCAACACGAATTCTTACACACCATTTTCAGCTACTTTATTTAGCAATTCACTTTCAAAATTACCTGTCAGATGCATGTACGTTGTAATGAAATGTTTTGAGATTGTAGAATGACAAGCAATGTTTGTCATAAAATCGGAATGTGGTAGAAAACTGCCAAGGTCATGACGAACATGAAAAGTTTTTGGTATAACCAACACTTTTGAAGGAAATACTAAGAAACAATTACACAAAGATAGTGCGGATCTCGATGTTGGTTTGATGATTTAATATGATGCATGAACTAATTATTTGTAAATGAAATGTAGCAACCGCCTTTCAGTTGTCATTCGTAATGCCAATGTGCCAGCAGCATCGTTTAAATTTGAAAATAAATCTACTATCCACACTATCTCAAAGTAATTTTGCAACAAGCAGCCTTTGGAGGAGCTGAATAGTCTTGGGCCACTAATAAGAACTGTGTCCTTAGCCTCAACAGGGCAGCCGAACTCATCCGTGTTTTGTGTTCTTCCACAGCAATATGGTTGGGTAGCAGATAACTTGGAGATGATTTTGTGACGTTGGCTGAGTGGATGACAAATATTTGACAAGTCTAAAAGTTTTTTTTAGAAATTGATAAGCATAGTTACAGATAACTTGTGTGTAGAGTTATGGAGTGAGATTTATATATTACCTTCATTCAAGATAAAAACTGTGTAGTTATATCTCTAAACCTCATCATCACCATATTGACAAAATTCACATACAACCACAAAAAATTCTCTTCTTCTACTTAATTGGCGTGGACACCGCTTACGCGATTATAGCCGAATTAACTACAGCGCGCCAGTCGTTTCTTCTTTTCGCTACGTGGCGCCTATTGGATATTCCAAGCGTAGCCAGGTCCTTCCAACGGAGTGGAGGTCTTCCTCTTCCTCTGCTTCCACCAGTGGGTACAGCGTCGAATACTTTCAGAGCTGGAGTGTTTTCGTCCATTCGGACAACATGACCTAGCCAGCGTAGCCGCTGTCTTTTAATTCACTGAACTATGGCAATGTCGTCGTACGGAGGATCTAGTCATGGGTAGAAGTTCACGCAAGTGAGGAAAGTTCTCTGATCGTCATTCACTTGGGAATGGCTAGAAACGATTCTTTTACATATGACTTAAACTCTGGGTAGCTTAAGAACATCCGTTTGAAGGCGAGCTAAAGTGAGGAGGCGAAATACCCCTACATAGGGTTGTGCGCTGGGTTTGGGACCCGCCACGTAAAAAATAACGCCCGCAGTGAACCTCAAAAAATCACAAAACATTAAAAAGGCCATAATACTATCGATTTTCACAAATCACCCCGATATCTGCATATACAAAATTTAATCGATACATTTTATATAGATTTTAAAACCAGTCCATGATTGCTCATTTGCACAGTTTACCTTTTGTTTTTTATGTTTGCATGAGAGTCTGTGTGTGTGTGCTTGAATCTGAAAGCAAATTGCATGTCGCTCTGACAACGCCGGCGCCAGAGCGAGAGTAAATTTGTCGTTAACCTGTCTACGCGAAGTCTTTAAAATTTATGATTTTCGTTGCAATTTGCATACACACATGCATATGCATGTATTTCTGGGCACTCCTCCCCTCTTCTGGTTGTTGACCAAATGTTATCTTTATTTATGCGCTCGCTACAATAACTTTGCCTCACAAGTTCAAAATGGCATTTGTTTATCCAATAGACGCCTATACTAAGCGCTGAAGAAATAAAATGCCAAAAGACAGCAAGTCATTATACATACATATATTCATTGACTTATGTACTTGTATATAAGTATAGCTATTTGCGTATAAAGAAAAAGTGGCAACAGCTGCTGGAGCTGTTCACATGAGTTAGGACGCTATTAAGAATGCAATGTGATGCATTTTTTTTGTTTAGCCGGTGAAGCTCAAGTAAAATCGAAATTTAAAATCGAATCGAATTTCAAATAAAAAGTAGCTGAATTTAAGAATTTTTTAGAGGCTCCTAGATCGATAGCTGTCAAAGCAAATATTTGTTCAAAATAGACTAGAAAACTATTTGAAAATTGTCGAAATTAATTTCTCAAACTGATTTTCTGTGCATACAACTTAGACAGTCTATAGAGAGAGAAAAAGTAAATTTGTCAGTTTTGTGATGGAGAATGTGTGTTTCTAGAATCATAAATTATTACGAAAATTAAACAAAATCAATTCTTTTACATGATTTTATTCCATTTAGAACGATTTAAAATTTTTGGGCTTACATTTTATTTCTCAGATTTAATTTTTGCGTAATATGTTCCAATCACAAATTAATTAATCCCTTTTAGTCGATACAAGCAAGTTTACTGGGTTTTTCTGGAACCCATCAATAATACAAAAACAGACTAAGGTGAAGTTTAAACAGCAATTAAATAACGATTATATAAGAAACCACTGATTATTCTGTAGATTTTGAATTTTTTATTATAAAATACGACAAGGTCAAAATTATAAGCTTATTTAAAGCTTAAAGTAACATCTGATTAGAGGCGCTTCTTAATTTGTCGATCACACAGATGAGAGAATCCAAAATAGTAACTTAACTATATTCCTATTTCTTTGGTGCGTTCCAAAGTAAACAGGACTTTTTGAAACTAGCGCCACCTGGTGGCGCCATCTACAAGCAAACAAATGATTGTGGTATGTCCAGTTTTTCTAAAAAAACAGGCAACCATTTGCTTGGAAGTGCTTCGTGCGCGAACGACTTTTGTTGGATTCGGCAGTAGACTGTTGTTTTATTACCAACGTACACTGAAAACTGCGCACTAGGAGAGCAGCTTTCCAACGCATGTTCGGAATATTGGATCTCTTGGCAAACCTCAAGAATACAGTTATAGATCCAATATCTTTTTCTTCTTCTTTACTGACGTAGACAGCGCTTACGCGATTATAGCCGAGTTAACAACAGCCAGTCGTTTCTACTTCTCTAATAAGTATATTAATAACAAAATACCAAAGGCTACTTCTGTACTATATAATTGTTAAATCTTTAAATGAAAATTGTATCATATATGTACATATATTATAAAACAGTTTCTAACAAATTTACCAGAGGTGGCGAAACAAAGTTAGTATGATTCTAAATACATTAATACAAGGTGCGTTCCAAAGTAACTTTCGAGTCTAGCGCCCCCTGGTGGCGCCATCTACATGTCGACTTCATGACATTTCATTGATTGGAAGTAAAGTTATTGCGTTTTAAGTGTCAGTATGTTTGTCTTATCGGTGGGAAAATGAGCTTCAAACAAAGAGCCAACATTAAATTTTGTTTTCAAATTAGTAAAACTTTTACCGAAACGTTTGAATTGATGAAACAAGTTTATGGCGATGATTGCCTATCTCGTAGCAGAGTGCACGCGAGGTTTTCAAAGTGGTTGTGAGGATATAAATGACGATCGACATATGGGCCAATCAAAATCCGTGATCACTGGAAATTCCATCAAAACTGTGCGCGAATTCATCAAAAAACAGCTGAAATCATCATTAAAATTCATGGAAATGGAAATGAACATCTCCAAAACATCGATTTATCGCATTTTGAGCGAGTATTTGGGCTTACGAAAGGTGTGTTCCCGCTTTGTTCCGCACAAATTGACTGACGACCAAAAATTGCTCAGTATCCAACATTCGAAGGACGATTATATGACCAAAAATCACATTTTAACCATTAACCACTCCCCGTATTCACCTGATATGGCATCGTGCGACTTATTCCTTTTCGGAAAAATGCATTTTCCCATGAAAGGAAAGCGTTAAACAGACGTAGAGGCCATTCAAAAGGTTTGCGGCCATACCGTCCAACGAGCTAAAACAGCCGTGAAAAAAATTGTGTTGAAGCAAAAGGAGACTATTTTGAATAAAACAAATTGATTTTGCCGAAGAAACCATTTGTTCAATTTTTGTTCAAGCCCTGTTTACCCTGAAACACATATAGATATCTCCGATTATCAATAAATTGGTTATTCAGTATCAATAGTATCGACTATCAATGTAATGGGTTGTCAAAAAAGTCTTGCAGTATTTTTATTGAATTTTTTTTTTATTGAAATTGAAATGAATTTTTGATGACTCATGCCCAGCTCTTGACCGATGCTACGGCTGTTACTTTGCCGGTCTCTTTCGACCAATTCAGCGATTTTATCGCAATTTTCGACGACAGGCCTTCCGGAGCGTGGCGCATCTTCGACCACCTCTACACCAGAACGAAAGCGTTGAAACCATCGTTGTGCGGTGGAAATGGAAACTGTTTCGGGTCCATAAACTGCACAAATTTTATTGGCGGCTTGAGATGCATTTTTGCCTTTATCGTAGTAAAAAAAAAAAATATGTAAAATATGCCGTATTTTCTCTTTATTTTGCTCCATGTTTGCGACGCTATAACTCACGAACGACTTAAAAGAAACGACAATCAATCAAACACGTGTTAGCGCATGAAATGAACTTTCTAAAAAGGTATAGCATGACCCGATGCGACGAATAAAACTAGAACTACGCGCTTTCATCGCCAACTAGCGAAAATACCGCAAGACTTTTTTGACAACCTAATAATAGCAGTAATATCAGATTAAATATTGAAAAACTTGATTGTTTTATGAAAAGACAAAATATACATATTCGAGTAGCTAGATATCAGCCACTGATGGCTTTATTACTATTTATAGTTGGCTTCCTCCAGCTAAAATTAGATAAATGAATTACTCTGTGATAAAATTTTGTATACAAATTTAATCCTGTATATTAAAGTTACGACTTGAAAGCACGAGCGTTCTTACTTTAACGAGCTATCTTATTCTTAACTACGTATTTTACTTTGGGTCTGAAAACGTTCTTAGTAAGACTACTAAATTACGCTAATTTCATTCAAACAGTTAAGGGCACATACACGTAAATAACAATTCAATGTTATTATTCATCCGAGATCCCGTCGAGAGTGATACAGCGAAGTGATTTTTCAACTGCCAAATTTATGAATTGGAACTTGCTTAAAATAGGCCTTTGACTGGGCGTATGTTTTTCACTACCACTAAATTTTGTTTTAGGGAGCATTTTCTTGAGGCTCGGAGTGATTTCTAAGCCAGTGAATTGGCCGATTGCAAGCTCGTGCTGCAACCACTTTTCACATACCCAAATTATCAAGATTTTCATACCCAATACGTGGCCTTGATATCTTTAGAGTGTCACATTTCTCGATGAACTTCATTTTACGGCCAGCAATTTTTTCTTTGCTTTTAATGCTACCTTTAATTTTGGACAACACTTTCTATGGACACTTTTTTACTAGGTTTGATCTTAGCCAAAAATTCATGTTTCATCATGAGTAAAAAACTATCGTTTTCGCACTTTTTCTCCGAGACATAACCATTGTTTGTCTCACTTTTGCTTTAAGTGACATATCACATTTAAGTGACAAGTGTGAGTTGATTAGGGTTTAAAATTAGTTAGTATAAAAAAAGAAAGCAGCTGATAAAATGTTCGAAAGTCTTAAAATATTGAAAAGCATATTCCCTGAGTGATTAACAGCCGACAGACAAAAGTGAGATTACAATCTTCTATACTTCAATGACATTAGAAATAACAGCAAGGCCGCTCATAAAAGTCAGTTTCAGCGACAAGCAGCCGCATTGATTGACAGACGCCGGATTGCTATGAAGACTTGGAAATTTGATAAATGCATAAATGTTTATATGTACATTACTCTCTCTTTCGCTCTCTTTGGACATGTGCGTTAATACACTTAACTATTATACTTTATTAGTTTACTCAATAAATTAGTGAAGCATCAACACATAATTCACTGCTGCGAGTGTAGACTTTCTTTAATTCCCGTTGTTTACGCCCAAATACCAGCGGCGTGAATCATTTACGTGCTCTCCCCCTCCCCAAGGCATGCCAAAGTGCAATTAATTTCGCAAAGCACTGTAAACACGGCAGCCGGCGTGACTGGGCTCAAGCATGAGACACAACAAACACCGGCGGTGCAGCCCCTTGATACCCCATGGATATAATGCATGCATATATTTGTATATGTGTGTGTGCGAGCCTTTATCGCGGCGGGACGCACGTTGGCGGCGACAGTGATTGTGTGTGGCGTCGTTTTGTGGCGGTAAGCGACTTTTATCTTTTAATTTTCAATTCAAATCGAATTGCATTTGACGTGGCGCGACTTCAAACACCAAACAACAACATCGCGCACAACAATAATTACAATAGGCGAGCGAGCAGCTATAAAATAATCGCATGCAAAAAATATGCACGTGCATCGACATGTATATGTGCATGTATATATGTATGTATATATATGTATGTATTTAAATGAAATATATAAATATGTATACATCCATTGTAAAAGCGCGATATTCTCTGGATTTGTTTGCATATCATGCCATCGCTTTTTTTTAACTCCCTTATTTTTATGCGCAGCGCCGCGTGGTGTCGCCGCAAAGCATTTTTGCAGGCACTGCCTGCCCTATTAATCAAATGTGTGGGTATTTTTACAATTTAGATCGCCCTGCGTCGGCCTATAAATGTCATATTCAAATAGATTGCACAGACAGCCGCACGCTCACGTGATATTCACGGTATGAATGCGAATCGTTGCTGAGCCCAAGCTTAAATTTATGAACCTCGAAAGTACATACATATATTTATGTACAAATATATATATTTTTAACTGCTTTTCAAATTTGCGCAAAAAGTCATAAAAAGTTTGACACCACATTTATATGTACATACCTACAAAGACAGTTTTTGTTTTTTTGCTAAAATAATCGCTCAGCGGCGAAATTCGTTTGATGATTAATTGCCGCCAAGTCAAAGGCAAATTGTAGCGAATTATAGCGCTTCTTATCGTTGCGGAAAATCTGCGTACCCTTTGTTGGGCTTATCACTATTTGTGTACCTGGTCAAGTGGTTGAGCATAAAACCTCGATTGGCTTAATTCCAGTAGCAATTAGTGTGCGACCGGCGATTGATGATAAAATGGAATCGTTAAGCACACACATGGAAACTAGATTAGTTACCTTTTTGTTTATAAAGGATTATGTGCACACCTGCTTTTCATATGTTAATTAATTCAATTAATGCTGAAAGCTCTTTTGATCAAAATTAACTTCAGAGTCAATCACTTCAAATAGAAGTATTTTTCAGTAATTGATAAACATTTTTTAAAACTCACAAAAATAATTTTGGAATTCTGGCGCTTTCTGATGTAATTTTTTACCACTGGATTGTGTTAAAAGTACAACACTATTATGATGAATTCTAGTATTCTTTGACACTTGACATTTTTGATATTCTCAACTGAGAGAAAGCAGTTCTTTATTTTATAGAGCCCATGATTCAATTATAGAAAGTTTTATAAAACGATTTGTATCCATAACGTCAAAATCAGTTGTATTTTGTTTTCCTCATTAAGTTTCGATTCACATTTTGAAGATTTTGTGTTATTTGCAATGAATTCGTATTCAGTTATCACTCAAAAAAGGCATTTTCATTGGCTGAAATCTTTGAAAATTTGATTTTTGAAACATAAAAACAAAACAATATAAAACAAAACAGTTGATTTTGACATTTTGAATCCAATTTCTTTTGTTAAATTGTTGTTTTTGGGCTATCAACATAAGCTTATATAATTAAATCATGGTTGAGACTATTTCACATACAACTCAGACACAGTGAAATTCCTCATAGCCGGAAACCCACCTTCGCAGTGGTTTTGACCGTGTCCGGTCATTGTTCGGTTATAGGAATTGGTTTTGTTTAAAAATATAAGTGAAAACCTTGTGTTCATTAATTTTGTCCAATTATGATTTCTGTCCGGTTATAAGGACTGTCCATAAAGGGGAATTTCACCAGGATGTATCAAATCTAGAATGGCTAGCCACATGACGTAAGCTTAGACATAAAATGAGATATTGAGAGAACCAACTAATGGCAGCAGGACTAAATAAGGTCAAAGAACCACTAATTAGATTCAAAAGCATTTAGAAAGTACTCTCACTTACCAATCAACTTATTTGAGTTATATAGAGAGAAGTAAAGTATAAATTTTGGATAAAAAAAACGAAATTGGTTTGTGTCCATTTTTTCACAATTTTCTCAAGATCGGCTCAAAATTTGCTTAGCAAACACCACATCGAACGAAAGCGTTTCGTGGTTTACACAATTTTACTGCAGTTTTACTTCGCCGTTTGGCGAATTCCAAGCAAAGCGTTCTGGTGCATTAATATCACTTGCATTTATTTGATTAAAAAGCGAAAAGATGAAGAATACAAAGTTGGGGAAAAGATATAAAAGTCTGTGCAGGAAACCGTCTGGTTCGAGTTGTTGACCAACAAAAGTAGTTTTCTCGTATAAACTGGAACTTAGCCACCCGATGGAGCCACAGTAGGATGAATTAATGGGAATGAAGTTAAGAGGCTGAAAAAGAAAGTGAAAGAGAGTGTATAAAAACAAACGAATCTTTATCGTTATCTTTACAGATCACTGTTTTATTTTGTGTTTCTGATTTCTGATTTCAAAACCAAAGGCGGCAATTTCTTCTTTTGAGTTTTACATATCTCCCAATGAATAATTCAAGATAGGTTTAGTCATAGTTTCAACAAATACCAGTTTCATATCTTTCCATAAAAGACAGTGACTAAAGCTGTAAAGCCAAATTTCCTATTACTTGCTCTTGATGGAAGTTTTCAAGAGCCCCTAAAGCGAAGCGATGTCGCTTGGGAAGGTAGAGCGACTTCAGTTCTTGCACAAGCTGTATTTTGTACGCTTTCATTTTAAGATCTCGACGTGAAATGTGCCAAGTCGTTCCATAAGTCAGTGCGAGTTGCCGTGGGCGGTGACGAATCGGCTTTTCACGGTCTTCGTGTACACTCTCAGCTATGGCTGCTATATTTTCTACACTGCGAGCTGGACGTGATCAAGTCGGTCGAATATTATTCAATAATAAATGCTGGCTCTCAAGTTGGGTTATGGTGTTGGGAATAGTACGCGGGTGAGTCGACTATGTTGACCTTAAGTTGAGCGAAACGCTCGATACACGTTACATACATTATGTGAATTTTCGCTATAAAGTTGAACCATTTGTAAACGTTGTCCAAAAGTCTTTCTATGATGAAATGTCAAACAAAACTGAACAAATATATCATGACAGCTTGAGAGGACCCACGCGTGATCTGTCAAAAAAGACTATTGAAAAAAGTACCTCTACTGGGATCACCCGTTATATCTACTAATGAAAAGTAATGCTAATTGTGATGTGTTCCAATCCAACAACAACATGGCAACAATAAACGTCAAAGTTAAGGCTACAAATGAATACAAAATCGGTATCTTAACAGAAAGCATGGCAACGAGTTTGTTTGAAGTTGTCAAGCTCAAAGCGTGTGGCTACAGATGAGATCGCCTGGTGAATAGCTAAACGGAGTGACGTCATTTTGTCATTCAGCGCGCTTTTATTTATCATTAATGATAGCCGATGTAGGTGAAATATGTGCTGTTCGAGTATGTGACTTTGCTGACCAAAGCCGGTGGTCTTCACTCAGAGTATATATGTACTTTTACGTGTGTACGTATAAATGTAAATCTGTAGATTGATATCGCGAGTTTTGCCTGTTAGGCGCCACACACCTGTTGCCAATGTTTTTCCTCAAACATTCTTTTTGAGCATCAACCGGTTTGGCTCAACGTCTTCAGCCGTCGTCTGACACGCTTGAATTTAACAACTGGCAATTATTACTGTTATGTTTTTAATAGTTGTTGGTGTACCAACAAAATATCTGTGCTTTCAGCTATTTCTACTAAAATCAACATAGTGATTGTTGTTGCTCAAATTGTTGTGCTTGGCATTCCCTTGAGAGCGTTGCTCAAGCGTGTCGACTGGCGTCAAGTGACAACTAATGGCCGGTAATTTTTCAACAGAAACGCGCGTCTGTATTTTATTATTTTTACACATTTAAATTTTTCAAAAAATTATTATTTTTTGTTGTAAACTTTTCTGTTGTTGCGGTAGCTTGTCTGAGGCGCGCTTAATATACACGCCAGCTGCCTGGTAGAGCTGTTTATGTACTACTTATGTGCATACATATATACGTACATACATATGTGCTCATGTATACATATACATACATATATATAATGTTTGTGTGTGTGTTTGTGTGCAAAAGTTGGCGCTTTTCAAGTTTTGCGACGAGCTCGTTGCCTTTGCTGTTGTTATTTTTGTAGTTATTTGTTATTAATTTATATACAAACATCCGTACATTGTGTTGCTGTTATTGTTTGTAGTTGCCGGCCGCTTTTTCGGCGCGTCACATGCATACACGCACACACACACGCTCAAAGTCATAGGCGTTTGTGCCAACCGCCAATTTAATTTACAAATTAATGCAATAACCATTATAAGCGGAGTGAGAATGCGGCACGACAACGTACAACAACACTATACAAGCGTACATACACACACACACACACACACATGAAATATAAAACTTTGTCGGCGGCAAACACAAATAAGTGTGCAAACAACGCGGTGCACATTGGTAATAACAATATCAATTAGCGGTTAAATGTTGTTGTTGTTTGTTGTATTTTTTTTTTTTTTGATTTTACACAAGCAATTTTTCTGGCTTAGTATATACATACATGCATACATATGTACATATGTATGCCCTTATTTATGTAACACTTCGTGACATTTTAATACTGTAAGAACTTAACATTACAACAACAATAATACACAAATATTTTTTTTTAATTTAATCGCAAATCAAACAAATGTTGTTAATGCTTTGGCAGTTGACGGTGAATTTTTTGTTTGATATTTGACGCACAAAAATGTTTGCGGTTTGCATGGCTGCGGTTGTCGCCAGCATTTTATAATGTCGGGCTTAACTTATTTTCACTAATTAGCGGAATTACATTTATTTTGCAATGTATAGCCACAATTTAAAACAATTATATGCGATATATATTGCATTGATTAATCCTCGAGCAAATAGTTTTTTACTCTCTTTTTACCCAGCGCATAACGAACGCAGCAGAGTTAGGGTTAGGTTAGCTTCGTCATCACTAATGTGCTGTCAGTAAGTTGTGAGCTTCTGAGACTGAGCAACAAACATGCCGATTTTATTTTGGTCCTTACACATGGCATTGGCTAACCTTGCATGTCCTTAAGGCATTCCATCTCACTCGGATCCGTCTGCTAGTATTTTTTTCAAAATTTTCATTAGCATTAGTTTTAGCAAATTGCATATTTTCTGATTTCGATAGCCAAACGGATCCAACTTTTGGTAATCTCATCATATATTTTTATTCCCAGTATTGTTCTTGTGGCCTGGAACCCAGTTTATGTGAAGCCGCTTTCCAATGGCCAATATATGTCTTGCTTCCCTGCTTCTGATAGCCGCTTGGCTATCGACGTTTATGTGGATATTCCTTATGTTGTTTTCTGTGATGTTAGCTATCTAAGCTGCTTTCATAACAGCAAGTCTCCCGCCTGGGAGATACTGCAGTATTCCGGAAGCTTTAAGGTTGGCCTGAGATCCGCGCAATATATAACCGCCTAAGTGGTATTTACGCCAATAAAGAAGAAAGACAAAAAGTTTTCTTAAGACCTTTGTTACAAGTCTCGAATGTATGCTATATTACTACAAGTTTTAATACCTAAAGTGTGGAAATGATAAGACTGAAAATTTTAAAAGACCGAAATAGAGCGCTAATGGAACGAGCTTCTCAATATTTTATCAAGATTGTCCTAGGAAGAGATCTTCACCAGATTCTTTAAGATGAAAGCCCTAGACAAGTATACGGCGGACCAACACAATTCTTCAGATATTTCCCCTCATAAATATCCTCCCCTTATTTCTTTTCGTTCACATATTCATAGGTGTATGAGATACCGTTGCTACCGTTTAATATATATTTTGTCACAGGACTATCCAAATGAAGTATCTTTGCAACTGCTAATGCTAGAACAAAAGTATAGAATGCTTTGGGCAGGAATGTTCTTATAAGTCCTTTGACCCATAGTAAGCAACGACGTATATATGTACATACGTCGTATATAGAGGGATTCAACGTACCTTATAAGACAAGACTCGAAGCCTTTGAATTGGATAGCTGAACCCAGGTTACTTGTCGCCTTCTACACTGGCCATTGTAAGATTAAGAAGTCCTTACCTATATACATATAAGTATACTTGTATAATAGGGGCTAACTTCTTGTGCGAGTTGCCGGTTCTGCGGCATGGAGCCTGAAACTCCAGAACATCTACTAATTGACCATATAGTAGTTTGTAGACATAGAACAAAGGCTGTTGGATCCATGTTTCTACATAAGGATCACATCGTCTCAATAGCACCTAGCAGTATATTGGAATTTATCAAATTGCTGGGGCTAAGTGAGTCGCTGTGACTTAGGAGAGGGCACAATGGACCTTAGGTCGCGGTGCAATCCTCATTTATTTATCCAATAGTACGATGGTGAAAGGTTTCAAACGTTTCTATGCGATGGCGTCACTCTATCTGTTAATTAAACTATGATAATAAATTTTTCAAAAATAAAGTAAAAATGATTGCATCAAAATTCTGATACAAATCAACTCGTCATTTCTCAACTTGAACGCCATATTAAGTATTTCGCATGTCAAAAGCAGGTAAGCAACAAATAGTTAGCAATTTGTATGCCATAAATTACGCAACGTACTTGCCAAGCGCGCAGCTGCACGCACATTAGTGCTACCAAAATACACAAACCGCTAAATGGACAACCAGTCCGGGCCTAAACCGCTTGTCATTTCATTTGTCAAGCACCAGCATGCATACCAACAACAACACTGTATACATATATCCATACCTACATAGTATGTATGTATATACATACATATATGTATATGTCGGTGACACGCCCCATCTATCAACCATTTGTACTACTTCGTCTCCCAACCCATTTGGGTTGCTCATAAAGCACCTCAAAAGCCGAGCCGAGGCCTCAGTACGCACAAATGCCAATCGGTCATATGACTTTACAAAAAAGAAAAAAAAACAAAACACAACAACAAATGACATAAATGGCAAACTAAAAAGCCTAAGGTCCAACAGGCACATTCTTCCTAGGCAGCATCCACTTAGTGCACCTCGGTTTGAATGTGCGTGTGTGGATCCATTGCAAGTTAGTTGATTGAATTAAATTACATTTATGCAATCGTGCCTCAGCCAAGCCGAGGCAGCTGTCAAGGCACACTCACACCACCACATAAACGCTTTCCGACCCAAAGTTGTTGAAAAATGAAGTAATTGTGAAGAATGGTTCCCCAAACTGGGCTGGCCAGACAGTGAGGCGATGAAGCTGGATAGTAGAGAACCAATACAACAGAAACAACAACATTGGTGGAGTTGCTGGCTGGAGTATGCACGCATAGGAAGTCACTCAACCATCAACACTCACATACCACTCGCCAGCGCGCCTTCAAATGTCAAAGCGTACGTGTTGCTGGGTTGTTGTTGCACGCTTGCGTTCACAAAGTGATCACTCATGTTTTCGGGTTAGTCGTTGTGGAGCGGAGGGGATTCGCACGGCACGACACATTCACAGATAAGCCTGTGGAGTGAGCAACACGTACGCACCATAAAGAAACAGGAAACTGATGAATGCCGCGCAGTCTCCCCATGCACGTCGGCATTCCATCACAGCGGCCCTGTTGCAACTCGCTTGAAATGGCTTTTGGAATTGCTGATGAAATGCGCATGAATTAAATATGATGTATTGCCTGGATATAGGCTTTGGCTAGGCCGTTCGACTATTGTGTTGGTGATGAAGAAAAATGTTCTTACAATGTTGCCGATGTAAATAGGTTGCAAGTTCGTAGTGGTGTGGCAAAGGAGCGGGAAAATGTGCGTTCATCAAAGGAGGTTGTGTGTGCACTACTCATATGCTCCATTATTGGTTATGGCAAAGAGGAAAAATTAATAGATTTTTGTAATTTCGGGAACAAATTGGCTGTAACGTAAATGTAAGCGGTGTCTACGCCAGTAAAGAAGAACAAGATAAGCTGCAACGCTGTTACGTACAAGAGGTAGAAAATTAAATTTGCAGCTTGATTAATAATAAATTGTTTTCTAGGAAATTTGCTGTCGACACTGTACTTCAACATCGAGTGGCAACTTGAAAGTCAATAAAATTATTCTAGGTAAAAAAAAAATTAAATAACAAAAAATAAAAAAAAAAAAAACAAAAAATAATAAAATCAAATAAAATAAAAAAAAATATATTAACTAAATTAAAGTATTATTAGCGTATTTCAAAATTACGTAACAAAAACTAACATCTAATATAGCTTAAGTCATATCTTTAATCAAGGCATATATTATACTTTGCTGCCTAGAAATATTTTTATATGCATATATTTTTCTGGTGTAAAATATTTTACTTCAAATGAAGTTCTGGATCTGATAAGATAAGCACCTCAATGAGTCTCGAATAAAGTAGATAGAATAATTTTCTGAATTAACATACAAGTACATAAATCGACTTAAGCTCCTTTCGTGTGTTAATCCAGATAAAGAAGAATCATTTTTGCTAAGGGTTTAGGAACTAGCTTTCTAAGGAAGCAAAATAGGTTAGGTTAGGTTAGATGGCTGATCATAGATCGCACGTGGACTAGAAGTAGTCCTTTGTGAAGCCATTAAAAATAAAACTCCCATGTTCGGACTTAAAGATCGGCGAAACGCTTCGTAGCCAATACAAATTTGCAAAGGCGCTTAATTTCTACGCCCGCCAGTTCGGTGGGATATCTGAAGGTATGCGCCCCCAAGTGTCTAAGTCTTGATCTCCCGAAAGCGGGGCAGTCAAGAAGGAAGTGCTGGCTACTTTCTACCGCATCTTCTTCCAAACAGCTTCTGCATACGGCGACCGGTAGAATTCCCAGTTTTACAGCATGTATGCCAATAGGGCAGTGGCCCGTCAAGAGCCCCATCACTAACGAGAGGCTGGCCTTACTGACGGCAAAGAGATCATTAGATCTCCTGCGATCTATACTGGACCAGAAGGCTTTTGTGACCGCGCAGGTACCAATGCTGGCCTAGCGTTGACCAAGAAGCCGCGAGGCCCAGCTATCCAGTAGTAGAGCACAGGAGGATGCCGGAGCACCGACCCGTCCCCATTCTACCGATAACGATTTTAGGGTGCCTTTCCTTGCTAGCTCATCAGCTTTGCAATTACCTGCGATTCCGCTGTGGCCCGACACCCATACAAGTCTTATAGCAAAAGCTCTAGCCGCCAGAGACAGTGATGCCAGACACTCTTCGGCCAGCCCTGAACGCACCGTGAATGAGTTCAAGGCTAGTATCGCCGCTCTGCTATCTGAGTGAATGGTCACTTCTCTGAAGGTAGACACTCTCCAGAGGAGCAAATCTGCTGCCACCTTGATGGCTGCGACTTCAGCCTGAAAGACACTGCAGTAGTCGGGAAGTCTGAAGCTGGATTTAATGGAGAGTTACCGACAGTAGACCCCTCCACCAACCTTCCTCCCAAGCTTTGACCCGTCCGCAAAGAAGCTTACTGCACCTCTCCTCCAACGACTTCTTCTCTCCCAAACCTCCCTTGTCGGTATATGGGCAGTGAAGGAGCCGCCGGAGTTCGATATGGCGACTCCATGATCCAGATGATCCGGTATGAAGTCAAAGCTTGTCAGGATATCCGCGTGTTCAGATACACGCTCCATTAGGAACCCAGATTTCCTGAGCAAAATAAATCTTACTCTTTCTTTACGCCAAATTTTTCATTTGAAATAAATATGTGAATATAGGAACACTTTATGAAGCTTTAGATTTCCCCACCCTAATAGATTTACCCAAAAACACTTTGACTTCGGCTGCACCGAAACTATGACCTTGGCGGATGCCATTTCAGGAGTAATTACAGAACGAGATACAGAATAAGCGCGAAGAAAGCTTAATCAGGTCAGAATTCGGACGCAAGCATGGCTCGACTCACACATCCTCCAGCTCGCTACGGAAAAAAACAGAGCTACTACTGCTAACAAATAAGTACATACTCCTTGAAATAAGACGTAAGGCTAGACTCCGGACTAACCATTCTGAGTTCAAATCCAGCACGCTGCAGGAAAGGCAGCGAAAATAAACTTAGCTAAGGAAAGAGAAAGTTCCTAATATCGACGACAATCAGCGTGCTATTATACGGAGCGGTCAGATGTGCTTAAAAAAAACCGGCGTAACAAGAGCGCAATAGAACAAATGAAGAAAGATACAATAATAACATGGCAACGACTAATAAGAGACCTAAGCTTATGGACAAGCCGTAAATTCGGAGAAATCGAATTTTACACAACTCAGATGTTATCCGGTCACAGATGCTTCAAAAAATAATTCTACAGAATGGGAAAAGTCGAAGAGTCGTCGTGCATATACTCGTACAACGACGCGACAGAGAACTACGGTGAACACACATTGAATGTGTGCGATGGCAACGAGAACGCACCGCCCTTGGCCTAATGAACGCAGACAATGCAATCAGTGTGATGCTGGAGAGTGAAGCTAACTAGGGGATTATTCAGAAATTCGCAGAAAAAAGCACGCAGGTGCGCAGTTGTAAATCTCTCAACGAGGAAAATGGAACGCAGCCCTGAAGTAATGCAAATGTGGTTCCGGGTGGGCGATGGTTCATTCGAGGGATTGGGGTTGGTTTAGTGACCTGCAAATGGCACATAATGTTGATGTAAGACAGCACTGATGATGCGGAAGGATTTTCCACCCGCTCACTCGCAAAAACAAAGAAACAACAATAATAAAAAAAATACCTAATTTTGAAAACCCCGGTTTTGATCCAATGGAAATCGTTTCGTTTACTAGTTATTTTTAACCCGGTGCTTATATACAATCTTCGTGCCGAATTGAGGATACTTGGGGAGTAAAAACGCGTGCCAATTTCAGATCGATATCTCAAAAACGGGGGGACCAGTTCGCGTATATACAGCCCGACTGGCAGACGGAGATGTCTAAAGCGACTCAGCTCGCGTTGCTGATTATACACATATTTTATATATTTTATAGGGTCTCCGTCGTTTTCTTCTGGATCTTGCAAACTTGGTATAAAAATTAACTCTTTACAAATAAATCGCGTATTATGGAATAGGCAGATAGTTCATGATGAATGTAGCTGGAAAGCATTGAACGACTTAACTATCGTAAGTTAAATAATTGATATATGAAATTAGGAAAAGGGAAGTAAAATGTCAATAACCATCTGATTATCGTACAATTATAGAGTTACCATATTATTGGTATCAAAAGCTTGAAATATTAATGCCGGTAATAACATACTTTCTTATGGCACCTGATACCGATCTGACGCATAATATAAATTGAGTTATTGAAATATTGGTTAATTTTCGAAAGTAACTGAAAGTTTGCAATTTTCTTGAGCAGTTCTCCAAATGCGAATCAAAAGAGCCGTTAGTCCGGCTGATTGAGATTTCGTATTTCGTATTTTAGAGTATTTGCGTTTTGCTACTACATACGAAATTTCACATATTTTGTAACAAACTTACATTCATAAATGTTTCTTCAAAATAAACTTACATAATTACATACATACATTACCACAAGTGAGTGCCGATAAACCCTAATTTGGCGCGTGCCACACAACAACGCCTTCATACATAATATGTGTACATAAAATATAATCAAATAGAGGAGACACAAGACACGCTTAAAAAAGGAATACTCAAGAAAATTGAAAAAGACACACACATATTCACACACATACAAATTGAGGTGCGCCCTGTGGCAACGGGCGTGAAAAAGTGTCAATCAAGCGATTACTATTTAAATTTGGTGAAATGCAATAAAAAGCACAAAAGCCATTTGAGGCTTACGCTGCTCCCGCTGGTCTGCAGCACTTACACTGGCAACAACACCAACCAACAACGAATCGCAGATAATGGAATTTAACTAAAAAGGGCAAAGCGAGGTAAGAAAGACAATATTATATGCATAAATAGTACATACATAGATATACATATGTACATATATACGTTAATATATATGTATATATAAGCAAAGGTACATAAGTATTTCTTTATACATGTACATATGTATGTATATAATACGTTAGCAACCAAGCGCTCCAAGTTGAACGGCATACAAACTCATACATGAGCATTTGTATGGGTTACAGGTAAAGTAGGGAGGGACGGTAAGGAAGGTTGCAAGTCATAGGCTCAATGCCACTTTCGACTGGCAGCAGTTTGAAAAGAAATCATAGACAATTATGAAATTTTCCACTTAAGCTTTCTTCGATAATTGCATGTCCGTACTGTTCGCCTGTCTGTCCATCTGCACGTCCGGCTACCCAATTCGGTGCCGGTGATCGTCAGCAAGACGTTGGTGAATGGATACTTTGGTGTTGGGCGTGTGTGTATTTGTTGTAATAGCTTTGAGTGACTGCTGAATGGGCGATTAAAAAGTGCTGCCCAAAATTAAAATTAAAATTTTATGCGCTTTTGACAGTTGTCGAATGACAATTTTGACAGTTAAATAGCCGTTAGGTGTGTACAAATGTAATGGTAAAAGGATGTGATAATGGCCAACAGTGGAGAACCGTGAATTTTAATAGTGGGCGTAGCAACAAATACTTGCGGAGGTAAATACCATATTTGCAGACCCGATTGAATTTCGAGCAACAATTTCAAGATTAAAAGTAATGAGCTATTAAATTTTAACAAACAAATTGCGGGTTGTGAAAAATATACCTCTCTGGCAACACCGTCGCTGCATAAAAGTATTACGCTATTTTTTATTTGAGCAAAATTAATTTTATTTGCCGATTTATTTATTCATTTGATTTTGAAAACTGTTAAAGCGTTGGCAATAAAAATGTGTTTTGATTATCTCGAGGCGATAACAACAGCGGCAGCAACAACCCCATAAAAGCCATTCAAAATGCCAATTAATTATGCAAATTATTGAAGAGCCGAAAGGCTGCGGCAGCATAAGAGAGGTCATAAAAATAACAAACAGTAAAATTAAAAATTATTAAAACCATGCATGGAACGTGCTTGTTGAGAGGACTTGTGTGCAATACTTTTAAAAATATTAATAAATTTTTGCATACAGAGTAAACTGCAACGAATGTTTAATTCAAGGAAAAAATGCAGTTTCCGAGCCGTTGGCATTGGTTGGCATTGGTAATCGAGCTATGGGAATTACTAATTTCATATATGTTTCATGCGTTTATTGAAAAAATATTAAATCTGTTATGAGCGTCACATATTGTGACAAAAAAGTACCCGGAAATTGTATATAAAATGCAAAATAATTCCTTATTCATCAATATTTATTTTGTCGCTTTCAAAGTAATCCCCACTAAATGTATGGCATAAGTGTAGCCAACGATTCTTCCAGTCCTCGAAACACTTTTCATAGGCACTTTTTGGGTCAACCTTCAGCTACTTCTGCGAATTTTGTTTTATCTCTTCGATCGACTGAAAACGTGTTTTACGGCGCGGCAATTTCAGTTTCGGGATCCAAAAACCACACGGAGCCAAATCCGCTGAATACGGTGATTGATAGATGGTATTCAATGCGTTTTTGGCTTTAAATTCGATCACAATGTTAACATTTAAAAAAAAAATCAATCTCATTTATTTATAAAATCCTTAGATAACATAGACTGATATATTTTAGTCTATATTTCCTCTTCACCTGTTTCAAAATCACGGACACGCTCCTGGTGACTTCAAGCCGGTTATAGCTGAGTATGAGCATGATGCCAGATGTCCAGAGTGGAGGCCACTAAAAACAGTTATTTATTTCCGAAATCGAATTAGAATTGAGAATAGACATGACTCATTTTTGGGCTTTCAAAAGACCAGCGGATGCGGTAATAGTTTTTAAATATTTTCGAAGTTGGAAGTGAAAGATTCAAAGGTATGAAAAAGTATACGCGCAGCTGATTTTAAAAAAGTCCAAACCAATTAAAATCGACAATTAAATTCGGCATTCTCTCAAAATGACGAACACGTAATTTTAACAGAGTTTAGTTCAGAGCAGGAATGTTTTTTCATTCTCCGTACTCCAATATATTGAAACTGAGGGATCAATTAGTAACATAGTTCAAGCAATTTCACTTTGCCTTACTGGGAGACCACTTTATTTCAATTAGACCGACTATGACTAAGATATATTGATATGGTGGCCGATAACGGGATAGAAATACGCTGTAAGACGTATGGAAAGCATGCAAAGAGCAGCCAGCATTTGCATCAGTGAAGCTCTCAGAACAATGCCAAGCCAAGCACTTAATATAATTTCACAGTTACTACCAAAAGACTTGTTCTGTAAGCAATTGCACCGAAGTCAGCTCTCAGAGGAATATTTATCTTAAGGGAATCCTAACTACTACACTAGCAACAAACACATTCTTAATAATATATATTTAAAAAGTTCCCGTTTCTTTCCATTACCACGGATTTTCTAAATGCTACAGAGTTGAATTAACATTCGATCCCCAATATTGTCTTCCTTTCCAGAAAAGAGTATAAAAGGGGAGATATAGACAACGTCAGGTTAAGCATCTATACGGATGGCTCCAGACTAGATAACAGACCGGGAGGTCTCTTTTCTGCCAAACTAAATACGTAAATCCCCAAGGGCCTTGGGAACACTAAAGTCTCTTGGGGTTTCATCTAAGTTAGTGAAAGCATGCTTAGATCTCTTAGTGGATCCATTGCACGACAAACCTATTAAGAGTTCCTAAACATAGTGGTATCCCAGGAAGCTGTGAAGCAGATAAAGTTGACAGAACAGGCATCACCATACAATAGACTCCGAAAAAGAGGGAATTTGTATGCTTGCAAATATCTAATCAACAAAGATATTATAAATTTAGCTGAGTCTTGGTGGAATCAATCCCTAACTTGCTCAATAAGCAGGCTAACGTGGCATGAGTGGAATATGGGCGGCGCATGTCGACTATCAAAAACTAAAAGTAATGACTCTAGTAGGAATAGGCAAACATACTAGACTAACAGCAAACAAAGAACGCTTTTAACGACTATTGTAGAAGCTGTCGGAAGCTACAAAAGGTAGAGACTCCCAAACATCTTCTATGCGATTGCAAAGCTCTATATAGGAAAATAAACGCAACTATCGGTTGAGGATTTGTTGACAACGTCTCGGAGGTTGCTCAGAGTAAACTTTTCACGCCGATGAACTTCACCAGGGTGGCTCAGAGAGGAGTCAATAGAGTGAGGGGACTTTAGTCTCGGTGGTAACACAATGGGCCTGCAGAAGGTGCGTCGTGAGACAGACGCTATACCTACCAACCTATCGTAATACGTAAGCCTTTACTTCTTTCGTTTATCAGTTTCAGAGCTTCTAAAGGAACTCATATAAATATATGTACCTACACATACGAATATTTATATTCAAAAACTAGAAAAGCGTACAATTGTTTTCCCGTATATAAAGCGCTGTTTTATTATTTTTATTATTTTTTTTTTGTATTTCAGAATACTCTTTCAATGCGAGAGAATTGCGAAAAAACGATCAATCATTCCGACCGAAGCGCTTTTCAAGGTTGCATGCAAGTTTATGGCGCTATAATTATTAATTAACATTTGTATTTTATATTTAAATTTATTATTTTCGCTTCTCGCGCTATCATGCTACATCACAGCGACCTTTAAAATCGCTGTTCAAATTCCACGTTCAACTACAAATGGCCTTTGCGGCAGAATTATAGTGGCACGTGGTCGTCGGAGCATCAGTTGGCACAACCAGTTGACTCAGCCATAAAAATTACAACAAAAGCGGACGAGACATGAAAAACAATACGGCGAGGAGCATAAAAACTTATATAATAGATATAAGAGATATTTAGAAATACCATCAAAAAACCTAAAATTGTAGAAACAAGAGACTAAATAAAAATAAAAATTAAAGAACACCCATTTGAAAGGCAAAACAACTCTTCAAAGTCCATTATTATCTCGGCGCTTTAATCAAAGCATTTCGAATCTTTTGTTGCGCCTCTTCGATAACATTAATTACGTTTTCATGAGTAAACATTAAAATATCTTTAAAAAAATTTTGCCGAAATACAATAAAAGTGTGCATAAAGCAAAGGTAAAAATTAAAAGAGCGATATGCCTTTTTTCAATCGAATTGCCGAGAAATTCCATCTAAACTTGCTAATTTTCAACCACCGCCATCGATAAAATCAGCAAGCCCCACGGCGATGCCGCCGAACTCTTTTAATTAATGCACTGTATAATATGGAAAGCAGCTCATAAATATTGCCTGCGTTTTATTTTGATTGATGCCGAGCTTTATTAGGCGAGCCGGTAAGTGTTTGTGCCAGCGGCTGCTTTAAATCACTTTTGAACGGCGATTGCTTGCACACTGTTGCAGATTAATATATCAATTTCGATAAATCAGGTAATAAAAATAACTTATAAACACTATCGGCTTGTAAATAAAGCAATCGCAATTAGCGTGATACTAAACAACTGTGTGTTATTAATTTATTGTAGACTCCGATAGTGAATACATAGATATATAACGGTTTAAAGGCAAATAAATCGAAACTGTTTTGCTTGCCGAGGCACTCAATAACCTTTTTCATGTGGTGTCTTCGTAATAAATGTGTTTCAGAAATATTTTCGATTTAATGAGAAAGGATAAAAGATACATAAATATAAACTAGAATCTATAAATAAGCAAAAATTTTGACTAAAAATTTTAAATATTAAAAAATATTTTATTGTCACTCAAAATATATTGCTGTAGATCCATAAAAATTTTTTTTTTGAAAACTCAATCTAAAGTACTCACATTTACCTTAAGCTTTATATAAAAAGTACAAAGATCAGTACACCTTGTGGATTACGGTTACTAACACTTTAGGGATTACATGAGTTTACGGGTTTTAAAAAAAAGATTTTTTATTGTCTTATAAAAAGCTAAAACACCTCTAGAATATTGTCCTAAATTCTCAAGTTGATGCGAGTAAAAGCTTCGGAGATACAGCCTTGAAAACTTGTGCGCTAGGCAAAGTGCGCCGTCTTTAAATGCGTTTTTCTCAAAACTATGATTTTGAAGTCGGTTGGCAGGATTTCTCGAGAACTATCTTTGAGATACAGTTCTTCAATGGACGAAGGTTTCTTTTTTCTATGACAACTATTAAAAAAAATATCGCGAAATTTGTAAATGCTTTCATTCTTAACTTTTATTAAGCTCCCAGTCTTATGGTGAATGTTCTTAGATATGTTAGTGGAATGTTACTTGAAAAGACTACCCAATCTTGCGATCAAATTAAAACCGAAACAGTGTTGTTTCTTCACAAACATGAAAACATTTCACTATTCGAGACTTTAAGGAAGTTTGTTTATGGCGTAAACACCGTGAATTTGAATGGTGTTTAATGGTAATGGTGAAATGTAGCGGCACGATAATGGTATAATTTTAAATAAATGAAAATTAAATTGGGACTTATATTATTTGCCAACTATGGGAACCCTCTCTCAGAGACCTCTGCGTCGATGACCAATGAAAACTGTTTCCTCAGCGCACTGAATGACTATCAAGGAGGACAGTAGACATAAGGTACGTATAGTATTAAAAATTATATTTTGATCAGATAAAATAACAGTTTCCTCCTCAGTCATCTGAGAGCTTAAATATTATTCGGTTCTTCGTTCTTGAATCGACAAAATGGAATGGAATGAATTTCTCTCGCCTGTTAAACTGCACTGCCTAGCAACAGGTGCATACTCTTGATTCGGCTATAGTCCATATTATACTCACTATTTGAAGTTACTTTAATTTCCCTGTTGGACCTTGGCCGTCTATTTTTCATCTAACTCTTTTCTGATCTCTTAATCCACCATTTCGATGAGCACTAACTCAATTTGAATCAGCACAAAAACTGAGTTAATTTTCGAAAACATCATTTATCAAGTGTCTCTAACAAGAAAATAACATAACACTGAGGAGGTCCAAGCACTACTAAGCCTAACAAAACTTACTATACAAAAAGAAAACAACAACAAATTCTATGTGAGCGGCACATTACAAAGGCAGTAGGGCAAGTGACACCAATGTTGACCCCATTTCTAAGCTACAAAATTGAAAGCGCCACCTCCGCAGAGACCTTCGCTCGGAGCTCCCCGCAAAAAACACGAAGGACGAACACAAAAGAGGACTGCAGCAGCTGTTGCTATTCTTCGCACACCCTTCTCCACCGGGCTCCTTCGTTCTCAGTTGCATGTTTTGTATGTTGCTCTCACTCTTTTTCGTCGGTCGTGTTTTTGTGTGTTTCCATTTAATGGCAGCCCTTTCACACGCTTTTCGCTTGCCACATTTATTACTTTTGCTAATTGTTAACAGTTGTTGCTTTGCTGGTGCTTGTCGTTACTACTGTTGCCACTGTTGTACGCTTATGTTTTTCGCAACTCATTCGTTAAGTGTTAAAAATCCTTTTTTGAACAAGTGCCACCAGCAGCAGCCGCCACCAACCGCCCAATAACAACAATAACAGCGCCACAAATAACGCAAACGACCAAAAAGTGGCAGCTACACACACGCACATACATACATACACATGCACATTCGCAGGATCTCCTGCTCCCGCAACTGGCTGCCTTGCCGCTTGAGTGGCCCACAAAGTGCCACATTTATCTGGAATAATTTTATGCAATTAAAAGTCAGACGTTTTGCGAAATTCAGCAATTCACTAGTGGGAAAGGATGACTCTCAAAAGGAATGGCATGCGAGCTGTATAAGCTGTAAAAGACCCGCTCCGTCGGAGAGCTTCAATCCGACAGAGGGGCGACAGAGTAGGGCGCTAAGTGAAAAACAAAGCTGCTGCTGCCACGAAAGTTGAAGCAGAGCGGAATTAAGGATGAAGTTGGCAGAATTGGAGTTGTGAATTAAAAATGCCGAAAACGAAGCAATTACACTCAACAAAAAAATGTTTAAAGAATGGCAAAAGTTTTACAAAAGGATGCACGATGGTGCGTCTGGTGGGTGGGGGCGTAGCAGTGCGAAGTTAAAGTAAAGTGATATGCTGGAACGGAATTGACAGAAAAAGAGTTTGGTGTATAATTTAAGTGGGTTTCTAGCAACAAACCGCAAAAAGAGAACAAATTTAAAGTATAAATTGAATTTGCACAGCGTAAAGCTGAATAGTTTTGCACTTTGTTAAGTGCTGGGTTGTTTAACTAATCCAATTGCTTTGTGATAGCAGAGCGAACTTTACATTTGACGCTTTCAAGCACTTTAAGGTAGGGCTTAAAGGAAGGGTTATGGTGAATTTTCTTGTTTTTTTGCCTAAAATTAGGAAATATTTTTACTGACGTTTAAATTAAGTTAAGTGTTTATTTAAGTTAAGTGTTTACTTAAGTTCAGTTTTTATACATACAAGAACAAGTTAAGTCTTTAATGAAGTTTCCAAAGTTTAAGTTAAGCTTTAGTTAAGTTAAGTCAAGGGAATGCTCTGCAAATCTAGTACTGATTTATTATGAGCCATGAGTTTATGATGGGTTTTAAGTTAAGTTCCTACTTAAATATTTATATGAAGTACATATGCCAATAAGACAAATGGAAACTGCTCTTGGATTTTAATGGTTTTAATGAAGAACTTTTTCACATGATAAACATAAAACACCAAATAAAAAACCGGTGAGGGTTCGTAGAGGCGTCGTTATTACCAAAATCTGTATAAAAAGTCCAGCAAATTTCCTAAACATTATATTTCCATTTTAAAACTCTCATAACAAATAGATTTTTCTATAAAGATCGTTCATATTATAACATGTAGCTTCCTGGGATTTCGTTTGAAGTTATTTCTTTTGTATCTTCATTTATCTACGAATTGGAAAAGGTTGATGAAACGTACTATATATTTTTTTTGAGGTGTCAGCCTTCCTGTTTCGAACTCAATTATTTTACGCCAAGAAGATTTAAATATAGATAAGGGCTATAAGCCAGTAAAAGTAAAGGAAGGCTACACTAGACAACGATTTCCACCTGATATTGCCATCGCGATCCCTCCAAAGCGATCGGACGTAATATGTACAGAAATGAGAAAGCTTGATCTTACCTTGTGTTTCTATATTATCTCACGCCGCATAACAACTATCTAAACTGATTATGAGAACTGACTTACAATTCATTTCATGCTGGATTTTAAAAGGCAAAGAATCGCCCCAACTTTAAACACATGAAAAGTTCCGGAAGTAAGCCACACCTGTTTTCAAAGCAATTCCGGCGCAGACAATTCCATTAAGTTTTCATTGGAAAACAATCGGAAAAGTAATTTATCTATGAAGAAAATGCCACACACCAGCGAGACACTGGCTCTGAAGAACACTCGAGCGCAGACGGCAATCAAATAAGCAAAATCACAAAAATAAAGAGTGCAAAAAAATACATACATACATACATATATGTGTGTAGATGTACATGCATGATAATTTAGCTATCTGATGATGATATAGATGCATGTATGTATGCGTATGATATCACGTGTGCTTCACAAGAGTGTGTTGCTGGGGTCTGTTGTGTGCGAGTAGACACAAATTGAATTTTCTTGTCGAAAATTTGAGATACGAGCAAAAACAACAACACGCACAGACACATCCCACTCGTCCACAGAGCAAATCGTAAATATTTCTCATTGTCATATTTGCCAAACAATTACACATATTGTCTGTGCCATGGAGCTTTCAAGTGATACAATGCAGTTGCGGCATTTCGGCATTTTGTTTGTCGGCAAAATATACCTACTGTTTGCTAAAGGCTGACACACCCTTCCACTAGTGCTCAACCCTTCAAACTGCAGTGCTTTGCTAGAGCTTTATTTATTTGTGCTAACTTTTTCCGACTTTTTTCCAATTTTACTCACGCTAAAATTCTGTGTTTTTTACATTTTTCTTGTTTTTTCAATTTCTGTCAGCTAACGTTGTCGCTTTTGATGTGACTGGCGCTCAAACTTGGCTACATACGAGTAGTTACCCAAATACTTCCAAAAAATAAATAACTTGCTCTTTGCGTGTGCTTTAGTTTGATGTGTAGTGCCGAATGAAAATTTGCTGTTGTTCAAATACAACTTCGGTTTTGCTTGCTGCCTTGTGACTTTTGTGTCTGACTCTGACTCTTGGTATTTGCATACCTTTTCAAACTGTCAAATATTCTCTCATCTACTTTGATGCACAAATAATGTGTCACGTCTAGGCTTTGATGTTTAAGTTTGTAAGCAAAGAGCGCAGAACTTTTGTGATAAAATATTGAAATCTTAAGCTTTATCTTCCGCTAGTATATCAATGTGGAATACTACCTTCCGTCAGTCGATTTTTTACCCTGAACGGGGTATATTAAATTTGCTAAGATGTTTGTAACACTCAAAAGAGACGTCAGTTACCCTATAAAGTATATGTATAAACGATCAGCATGACGAGCTGAGCCGCTATGCCCGTCTGTTTGTATTTATGCGAACTAGTTCCTCAGTTTTTGAGATATCAGTCTGAAATTTCGCACTCATTGCCTTCTAACCAAGTAGAGGCGCATTTATGGGAACGGCCCTTATCGGAACACCATAGCGTGTAGCTGCCGTATAAACTGAACAGTCGCAATCAAGTGCTTGGTGGAAAAGTTTTTCATTTTACGAAATACCATCAAGAAATTTGAAATGGATTAGAGCAATCAGATCGAGTCACTATATCATAAACATACCACAAACTGACCGATCAAAGTTTTTGTACGAAATCTTTTGTATTTGTGAAGGGTATTATAGAACTCCAGTGAAAAAGGATATAACGTTTTTTCTGGTTTCATATGTACGGTTAGAAAGTCCATAACTAAAAATGTGTTTGAGAAGAGTTGACAACTATTTAGTATTTTTTCAACATACAGGTAGATCGACTGCTATGTGTAGTCGTTTGTAAAGCCATAGAAAAGAAGAACTCCTGTGTTCGTACTTACAAATTAGCAAAACGCTAAGTAACCGATACAAATTTGCAAAGGCGTTCAATTTCCATTCCTACCAGTTCGGTGGGATGTCTGAACTTATGGGCTCCCAAGTGTTTAAGACTTAATCTCCCAAGCTCGGAGCAACCAAGAAAGAAGTATTGAGTTGTTTCCATCTTATCTTCTTCCATACAGCTTCTGCAGATGGCGTCTGGTAAAATTCTCAGCTTTACAGCATGGACTCCAATAGGGCAATGGTCTATTAAAAAACCCACAGCCAGAGAGAGGTTAGCCTTACTGAGAGTAAAGAGGTCACTGAATCGATATTGATGAGCGCCGCCGTTTCTTTAGATTTTTTCAACTTGGTTGATAGAATAAATTAAATATTTCAACAAAAACAAAGAAGCAGAAATCCAAAAGAAGATTTCCTTGCAAAATACTTTTGAGAAATGTTGTCACTTGTTTGAAAGTTTTAATGGAAAAATTAAAATTAAACAAGTAAGGAAGGGCTAAGTTCGGGTGTCACCGAACATTTTATACTCTCGCATGATAAAGTGATAATCGAGATTTCATTATACGTCATTTACATATTTTTCAAATACCGTATTTGTGTAAAGTTTTATTCCGCTATCATCATTGGTTCCTAATGTATATATTATACAGAGAAGGCATCAGATGGAATTCAAAATAGCGTCATATTGGAAGAAGGCGTGGTTGTAAATCGATTTCACCCTTATTTCGTTCATGTCATCAGGATGTTATGAAAATATTATATACCGAACATTGAAATCGGTTGAGTAGTTCCTGAGATATGGTTTTTGGTCCATAAGTGGGAGAGGCCACGCCCACTTTCAATTTTTAAAAAAAGCCTGGGTGCAGCTTCCTTCTGCCATTTCTTCTGTAAAATTTAGTGTTTCTGACGTTTTTTGTTAGTCGGTTAACGCACTTTTAGTGATTTTCAACATAACCTTTGTATGGGAGGTGGGCGTGGTTATTATCCGATTTCTTCCATTTTTGAACTGTATATGGAAATGCCTGAAGAAAACGACTCTGTAGAGTTTGGTGGACATAGCTATAGTAGTTTCCGAGATATGTACAAAAAACTTAGTAGGGGGCGGGGCCACGCCCACTTTTCCAAAAAAACTGCGTCCAAATATGCCCCTCCCTAATGCGATCCTCTGTGCCAAATTTCACTTTAATATCTTTAGTTATGGCTTAGTTATGACACTTTATAGGTTTTCGGTTTCCGCCATTTTGTGGGCGTGGCAGTGGGCCGATTTTGCCCATCTTCGAACTTAACCTTCTTATGGAGCCAAGGAATTCGTGTACCAAGTTTCATCATGATATCTCAATTTTTACTCAAGTTACAGCTTGCACGGACGGACGGACAGACGGACGGACGGACAGACGGACGGACGGACAGACAGACATCCGGATTTCGACTCTACTCGTCACCCTGATCACTTTGGTATATATAACCCTATATCTGACTCTTTTAGTTTTAGGACTTACAAACAACCGTTATGTGAACAAAACTATAATACTCTCTTTGGCAACTTTGTTGCGAGAGTATAAAAAGGGAATACTACATACTGGTATCATTCGAAAGCTTTCTGATCTACGCAGAAATATTTTCCAGAGTTCAATTCAATTTGTTTCAGACAGTAAAGACAAACCAACAATTGTTGTTTCTAGATTATAATAATTAAAACAATTATTTTTTCTTAGTTTTTTGGTAGACTACCTTTTGACCTTAAGTTACAAAAGGTTTAGAGACAAGGATTTTTTATTTCATGCTCTTATAACTTACAACAGTTTATTGTCATGAATGTGACCTCCTTTTGTTTGATTTATGGTTAAACGTCTGTAACATACCTAAAAGGATAAAAAGAGAAAAGGAATGTTAGTAAATCGAAATTTTTTAGATAATAAACTTAAAGCGAGAAATATTGTGCAATTTTTATTAGTTAATTGCTCTAGCTTAAGTTGAAAAAATATGAAAACAAAAATTCGGGTAGGAACTTTCAACCGACATATTGTGATCTCCAAATTGCCATTTTCCTTATAAACTAGAAATATTTTTCTGATATTCAGTAAATGTTCTTTATATGTTTTTATGATAAGAAAGTTTTTGGAATATTAAAAAATGTGAAAAAATTAATTACATTAATATACAAGTACTACTGCGAGGAAAAAATACTAAGATTATTTTAATTTCGCGCGAAAAGCCATTGCAGAAATATTTTTTTTCAAAATCACGTTACCATCTGTGAAAAATTGCTTTCCGACTACTAGGATGTCAAGAAACTGGCGATGAGGTTTGGATCTATGTTTACGACTCGGAAACAGACGATCAAAGGTGTGCCAAAGCCGAAAAAACCATGTCAAAAAAGGTCAAAAATCAGGGTTATGTTGAGTGTTTTCTTCGAATATCGAGGTGTGGTACACTCCAAATTTCTTCTGACTGTCCAAACTGTCAACTAGGAGTACTATTTGAGTGTTATGAATAGTTTGTGTGCAGCTATTCGTGAAAAAATGTGAAAATTATGGGTCGACAAGCATTGTGGGACTTCTGTCTATTCAGCAGACTCCATCGACCGTTTTGAGTCATTAAATGTGTGTGGCTACGAGCATTCAATGCTACACCGGAAATTGACTTTAACAACCATTTCGAGGATTAGAAAGGACGTTGGCACAAGTACCGCGCCAACCCATTAGAAACATGGTGAATAGATATTAAAATTTACGAATAACGTACTGGGGAGCTTGCTAGGCGAATAATTTGAATTTTTTCACTGTCTAAGCATTAAGTAGACCGTACACTATATATTACTCCGTGTCAAATATAAAAAAAATAAAGCGTTACAATTAGCGAGTCTTAAATTAAACGAAATCATATTGAAATGTTTACTTTACTTGGAGTTAGAATTTGTGATTTCTGGCTCATCAGAGATAAATTGTATGGCATAGTGAAAAAAACTGAATTTTTTCATAAGTGTTCAACTATTATCTAGAGTTCAATTTGTTAGGGAAGTATTTTTTTGAAGTTTTTTGAAGCTATGTACATATATAACATAATCAATGAAAAATATACCTTTTAGGAAAAATGCAAAAAATTGGACATTTCAAACGAAATCAGAAGTGCTATTGCTGCACTTTTAAAAGAAAAAATTGCATTCGATAAAAAAAAAAAAAAAAATGGAGTGAGTGCAGCTACTATTACTCGAGTAGCGAAAATTGTGCACACGTTCAAAAATGGCGCGTTGGTCGCACAAGTATGCGGCAAAAAGCTGCCCAAAATGGGAAAATGGCTGAGCGCATTCGACCTAACGTAAGTAGACTTGCCCTAGGATCGCGCAGCAAACCAGCTAGAGAAATTACAAAGGAGCTACATGATGCCCATGTGAAAATATCGCAAAGAACAGTTGAATACATCTTTCAGGAAAAAACTGAAAATGCCGCACTCCAGCAAAGAAATCTAAATTGACCAAGCAAATGAAAGATCAACGTGTAATATGGGTCAGTCTCCAACAGAAGTACATGAAGGCGGATTGGAACCAGGTAAACATACAAAGTTATGAACGACCCCCCATGCAGGATGGGGCTGCTTGCCGCACCTCCCGGCGAACGACTGATTTCCTTCACAACTTGGATATTGATATATTATCTTTGGCGGGCAATTCACCCGACTTAAACCCTATCGAAAACTATTGGACGTTCCTTAAATCGAAGGTATATTCCCATAGAAATCCCATGATGATGTGTGGCTAAATGATCCAGATTTAAAAAAAAAGATAAAGAATTGTTTTAATAGTAAGCCTCAAAGAGTGAAGGATGCTATTAAAAATAAAGATTTGTCAACCAAATACTAAAAAATTAAAGTTTTTCAAAATTTTATGAAAAATGAAATTTCAAATAAATATTAACAAAAAATTTCATTCACATATCGCAATAATTTTTGGTTTATTTGACTCTGAACGCGAAACTATATGAATAATTTTCCTTGTTTCTAATGAGTTGGCGGGGTACTGTATTTTTTGCTCATAGTACTTAGTACATACATGTATGTATACTTACATACAGGACTTATTCGCATAATTTTTTGATTACTGTTCAATTCAATTCAATTGATACACATATTGCTTTATATTTATTTTTTTAATCTTTATTATTGTTCGTTTTTATTTTGTTTTTTTTTAGAAATATACGTCCATAATTTGCGTCTGAAATCTTCCAAAGCGTATTTTATCACCTACCTTAGGCGCTGTCATTACCGTGACACTTGATCAGCTGTCAAAAATGGTTGGGACTCCGCCTTGCATGTCGGCGACGGCATTGGAATACCAAGAAAATTTTTACTTTGAACTTCTGCGCCAATTCACACTTAACCAAACACCCTGCTCTGCCTGGGGTTACACTTTTTTCGAGACTTCTTTCGATACTCTTAAGATTAATAACACCTTTGCTGTTGTTGCTTTTGTAGTACGTGCTAATTTACCCGCAAGAATTGATGCTGGAGTGGCTGGCAACGGCATTTTTGTCACGTCTCTAATGTGTGAACAACAACAACACATGCGTTTGTCTTTTCCAAAAAAAATCTAACGTCAAGTGCACGCACACATTTACATATTTCCACACATCCACACACACACACACACACACACACTTTATATCTTTGTGGATACTTAGCGGGTCTCATCAAAGCGTCCCACTTTGGCTTTTAGTTCGCCGCGTCCCATCCAACATGTGAATGTAGTTTTATTAGTCTTTTGCCACATCCGTAATGACAACAACAACAACAGCCACGACAGCAACAAAGCCGCTTCATTCAAGAAAAGTCATCAGATAGCATTAAGTGTTTTCTTACTTATGTCCATATGTGTGCGTGTGTGTGTGCAATTTTGTTAGCATGTCAAAGTTGCGCCAACAACAAAAGCAATAATAACTTAGTTACAGCACAACAACAAAAAACAGCATAGCGACACAAAGCTTTGATGTTTATTTGACAGGTTTTTATCGCTATCTTTTAGATGCCTTCATAAACAAGCAAGTAAATCCACCACCTCCGCTAAGCACCTATTTCACCAGCTCCCCACACAGTCTGCATAACATACTATACGTAACTACAAATCTCCGTGTCCCCCTCTCCGCTGTGGTCATAAGCGAGTTCGGCCTTTTTGTTCGAATGCTTCAGCGCTGTTTTGATTGATGCTAAATAAGCGGCGCGAAGAATTCGTTTGAAGATTTACTCTTAAGATTTCGCTTTTATTTTATTAATACTACTTTTTGCTTTTGTCATCTTTTTGGTTTTTTCTCGAAAAGCAAAGTTTCTTTTAATTTGCTGCGCCTACAAAAAGCCGCTCGCTTAGAAATTCTTCGTATATGTATGTGTGTGTGTGAAGGCTGGTTCCGGTGGAATATTTAATGACATTAGGTGGGCGTTGTGAAACTTTTTCTTGTTGCTTTACACAGTTTGGCAGCTTAAGTTGCAGCGAATTTCGTGATTTGTATGCGCGTCAAAAGAAGGAAAAACGTCAAAGTGGTGAAAAGAACACGTCTTTGCGTGGCTAAGTGTTAGCCTTTGAAAAGTTTACAAAAAATTAGCATGTATGTGACAAATCTACAGCCTCTTCAGAAGTTTTCTTTCAGCGTTTGAATTTCTCGGCGCGTGCGTTCTGCATCATCCATTTAAATCAGGCAGAAAGCGAGAAATCTTTTTAATGTCATTTTAATTGTTAAATTTATGAAACATTAAAGAAATTTGAAGGCTTATAAAAATTTAATTATGACCGCGTTGAATGCTTTTATATTTTTATCGCGCTATCGTAAAATATATTTTAAGCTTTAATAGTTGTGAAATTTTTGGTAGTTAAGCGAGAATATATGTACATATGTATGTATTTTGAATTTTTTTTAACAATTGTAAGAATGTCTAGTGTTAAATAGTCCTCATCAAATATAAGTAATATAGCAGCATATCTTGGTCAATAACAGGATCGAAAATATCGTGTCTACTTTAAGTTGATATATTCCATTTTTATAAAGAATCTTTCAGACTTTGTGAACTTAAACGAGTTGATTTCCGAGTGACTGTCTTCTGTCCGTCCATCTTTCCGTTCGTGCAAGCGATAGCTTGAGTAAAAATTTAAATATCTCGATGAAACTTGGCTTTCAAGGAGCGTTAGTTTTGTAGATGGGCGAAATTTATGAAACCGTTTCCACACCTACAAATCGAAATCATAGAACTAAACTCCGCAAAAGGATACATGGCTGTTATTGCAACGAATTACACTAGGGAGAGGTTGAAAAAATTAAAGAAAAAGCGGCGTGGCCCGACCTCTAATAAGTAGAACATACATATCTCCTAAACCATTAAAGCATTGATAACCAAATTTTTTCGGAACAAATTTTTTTGGCATCCTTACTCACTGCGTAAAAATGTATAAATACGGGTTAAACCGCAGCCACTCCCGAAATAACTGTTACCCCTAAAAACTACTAAAATCGCCATAGAATTATAAGTAAATAAAAGTCAGAGGAATAAAAATTTACACCCTAAATGTTACAAAAGAGTTTTATAGAAGCTGGTGTCAGATAAAAACCCATATCTCTGGGCCTAATCCACCGATTTTAACCGAATTCGGTACGTATTATTATCCAGAAAATGCTACACTACAGTGCGAAAATGGGCGAATCGAACAAAACCCACGCCAACTTCCCATATATTGTGATCTTTTGAAAGCTTCCTTTCCTTCCATATTGATCTCATTACTTTCGATGTAGTATAGGTAGAATTCTCTCATACATATACATATGTATTTTCCAATATGTTTGTAGTTGGAGATTTCGATGTTTATCCTCTCTTCTTGGAATTGTGGAGAAATTTTATTGTTTACAGATTTTTTAAAAAATATGCTTTAATTTTTTGTCTATAATTCACTTCATTATCTGAATGGTTGTTTTTGTAGACCAGTGTAAATAATAATTTATTTTTGTGCTTCTGCATTTATTTAATGAATAATTTGTATCTTAATTTTTTGAACATAATTTTTGTTTGACAGTTTCATGGAACTGGCACACTGTGCAACCTACATAGGTCGAAATACAGTTTCTTATGGATACAATTAGCGTTAATAAAACAATTTTCGGATTGCAAAATAAATACTTTTTACGAATAATATTTTTTTATTGTTTTTTACGGAATTGCAACATTCTTCACCAGCACTTAGACAGCAGTAAAGTAGAAACTGCACATGTCTGTCAACATTTATGACACTGCTACGAAATCGACATTGCTTACACGCCGGTATGTGTACGTCCCGCCACCTCTTACTCCCTCTACCCCCAGTACATACTTCCAACATCCACTCTGTCAAGCTGTCAACGCGCCGCACGCTGACAGCTCAACTTTGTTACAGCGCTGATGATGGAGCAGCTGCCGAGGACATAAACACCGAAATACACTATGGCAAATTATTGAAAGCGCAACAAAGAAATTAACAAACGCACTAAGAAAATAAAAACAAAGGCAAACACACGTCAATCAAAGGCCTAACAGCGTGAGCGGCAGTTGAAGGCTTTATGCTATACTAAAGTCATTAAAATGCAAGTTTTATTTTTCTTCATTGCCTTGCTGGCAACACCCTTAGTGCGAAGCGAAACATGCTGTCTACAGAAAAGTTTTTCTGCTTCTAGAAAATTATATACAAACTAGTGGGTTCTTAGTTGACATTTGCATTAATGGTCGGGACACGCTTCTGGAATGATGCAGACGAGTTACTGAAAGAAGGAACACACTAAAATTAACATTAAATTGCACTTTATATAAGGAATGCACCCTGTGCCTCTCTCGGCTCCGCAAACACTTGCGATTGTCGGCTGATGCGCTCATTCAGCTGTCAAATTAAGCCCACTTCACACACGCCACTTAAGGCATTAGCAACGCTTTGTACGAAATATTTGCAAGTGCCTTCGCCCTGTCGCCCAAGTAATTCCACCGCATAAATAGTAAAAGTGCTTAAGCAAACCATTTTCGTTGCTGCGGGCGTAAAAATTAGTGTGGAAATTTATTTGTAAACTCTTGCATTTATTTGACAGCTGCAATGACACCTACGCAGCATGCGTACACATGTGTGGTTCCGTTGTTTTGAGCGCTGAGTTTACGTAGCTGTCAGAAATTGGAAGGATGAAGCGAAAGTGCGAAATTCACGGGCGGAGACGGGCTCGTCGCGCGACTCTTAGAAACTTACGTATGCACGTAAGCATCAGCAAAAGCAGCTTTCATTGTAAATGTAATTAGGTATTTGGCGCTGCTTGTGTGTGTGAGTACAGCTGATTCTGACAGCTCGGTTTATTAATAACAAATCACAGCCGCAGTTAGGTGAAAAGAAAACATATTAAGTAAAAAACGTTGGTTTCAAAAGTAATAGGCATCGGTTGAGAGAAATGTGAAAAGTATTGCATGGGCATTTGAATTACAAAGTGTATTGAAAAGTGGGAGAGTTGTAAAATTTCGTGTATTTCCCGAAAGTCATTGACGCGCTGACACTTGTGACCTGAATTTTAATGAGAAAACTTCGTTGTATTCCTTACAGACACGCATGCGAAGATTAACATAACAGACAAAGGCATTTCTTGTCTTCAGCCTGCCGTGGCAGATTTGAACTTTATACGGATGCATTTGTATTATTGACACTTTCTGCACGTCCATAGATTTACATAATAATTGGAAATTTCTTAATCCACTGCAAGCATATGTAAAGAAGACTCTAAATTAACGAAAACTTTAGCTTCGACGAAGGGAATGAAAGTGTCGAAGTTGAGAAGTAATATCCGAAGTTATGTGAATTTGACATTTGAGGACGAGTAGGTAAAATTGTCGATATACATACATCTGACCCATTGGTGCTTTTACCAATACAGAATTAAGATTCATTGAACGGAACTCTAAAATGAGTTAATCAGTTCTTATCAGTACTATTTGCTTCTCAAGACCGAACATTTCTGGAATCCCAAAAGATATGTTTGACTAGCAAGAGCTTTATTATCAGCGCAGGTTTTTGGTGAAATGAGGGCTAATGGCCGAAGCGTTCTTAATTTTATTAAGAAAACTCTACTCCGATTTTATGGTTGAGGCTGCGGCGTAGAACCTGTGACAGGTGATGACTGAAGTAAAAACTCTTGAAAATAGAATAAAAAGTGTGCAATACCATTACAAGCGATATTGTTGGACCTTATCAAAGTGCTCTTTGCTATCGTCTTTGATATTATGATTGATTTGTTGTGCTTGAAAACTTTAGAAGGGATGTAAGGAAAGTTTGGACAAGTCTAAATCTTCGATATTCTTTAATTTCAACATTATTTTCGATATTAATATTATATTTGTGGGTACGTAAAAAATCTTTTTAGTAATGCCACTACCTTCGACAGACTAAAATTTAGAAGAGTAATGAATGTGTATAAAATATACAGGCAATATATTTATGTAAAAGTCCTATTATATATGTATGTATATAGGCAACATAAAAGCCCTGTTACTTATACAGGCAAATGAATAAGGAAATTGTAAGACGAGTCCATATTCCCGCATATTTATATGATCACATAAGCCGTTTTAGTACGAAACTAAACGCTGTGTAAGGACTGTTATTAAAAAAATATTCAGCGGCCGTGAATCGAGGCACAGCAAAGTCAACCAGGCGACCAAAACAATTACCTCCAACGATTTTTTTAAAGAATAAAAACAGTTTTTAAAATGTCGAACACTGCGGACATATTAAAAGGAAAGCCGATCTACGCGTAGAAGATATAACATTTGAGAAGAAACTGCGCGTAGAAGATATTAGATTTGAGGAAATAAATATAGACTTTATAGGAAGGAGAGCCGAAGATTATACAAAGCGAGTCCAGGAGGCAAAAAAGGAAATAGCTTCCAAAGAGATGGTCATAAAAGCTAGAAGAGATGGGCAAAGATATCATCGCAAAGTGGCCTAATGTGATGAGCGCTGACGTCGAAAAGATATATAGACAAATAAAATACAGAAGGGTAGATCGAGAATACCAATACGTTCCACGGAGAGAAAGATCTATCTTGGGATGTCACTCAAATTTTGAAATGATTAAAGAGACCAAAAAACAAATTTAAAAAATAGAAAAGATGAGCTGCGCGTAGAAGATATCGAAGAGCATTACGTTTATGACATATTAGAAGATATACGTTTCGAAAAAATGCGTTGATGAGATATTGAATGAACGCAGGCTGCGCGTAGAAGATATACGCTTCGAGAAGCATTGCGTTGATAATATATTGTAAGAAGGTAAGCTGCGCGTGGAAGATATAACCTTCGAGAAACCTCGCATAGATGACATATCGAAGGAACGCAAGCTGCGCGTAGAAGATATAACCTTCGAGAAAGATGAGATAAAAGATCTTACAGAAAGAGATATTGAACGGAACGAAAGAGCACGACCCAATGGTAGCTGATAATAAGTCAACAACTAAATGCGATCAAAAACCATGCATCCTGACTAAAACGAAAAAAACTAAAGAGGAGGTTAAAGCAAGCACCTCCTTAATGAACGAAAATAAAATCAATGTAGAAGCAGTTAAATTTTTGGATTATGATTTTAAACAAGGGAATTTATCACCTACGGGAAGAGAAGACCTTAAGAGGCTTTTTATTTTTCGGGAGAGTCCTCACTTCGGAAAAAGTAGGGATGGTGGTTATCTTGCTACAGATGCAAGAATCAAGATCCGCCAGATGAAAAGCCAAATGAAGACATGCTAATTGAAGTCGATGACGTTGAAGGTATGACAACGGAAGATGCAGTACTGAATCCAAAAGCCAAGAAGAAGAAACGGATGGGATGTCTACTAACCGAAAAAATACAACAATCACCAAAATAATGAAAGATTTCTCACTTGAATAAGGTCTTTATTTTCCCCCCACCAGTGGTAAGGATTTAAAGAATCTTATTTAAGTTTTAATGTTTGATCATACAAATCAAACAATTTGAGCTACAAGTCAAACAGAATGTGTGATAAATATCCAATAATAAAATAATTAGCAATTGGTCATTTTAGAAAGCTTTACATTCCGGTTTAAAGTACGTTCTCCAATATTTCAGAATTGTTAAAAAAAGATATAGATGTTTTGATTCATATCAATCGGAAATTTTTCACACGCAATTTTATGTTTTAGGCCGATCGATTGACCACAAAGATCGTATGATATCACACCGTTACACATTTTCCTGTGGGAATATGTGAAGTCTAAAGTCTATGCGGACAATTCCGCTTCGATTCAGGTTTTGGAGAAAACATCATGCGTGTCATTCGTCAGCTACCAGTTGAAATGCTCGAACGATCATGGAAGTCATCTGAGACCTAGCCGCGACCAGAGATAATCTTCAAAAAAATAATACCAAAGAATGGTATTTCGAATGAAAATAAATATTCCCCATTAAATTTAAAGCTTCTGTGTTTTTTCTTAAAAAAAGAAGGTAACTTTGAAATGGGTCACCCTTTATAACGATACAATCCATAAGGTCATTGTTATCTCACAGTGATTAGTGCCACTAGTACGTGCTTTCCCACAGGGTAATCTGCTAGTCACTGAGTCTATTTGCTAACACATACATATGTATACATGTGTGTATATGCATTTATTTACCAAATTAATTGAAAGTGTTGTATGGAAACTTAAAAGCAAATTCCGCTCCCACGCTGTGCAAAAAAAAAATCGAAATAATCAAAAGAGATCGCAAAAAAAATTAAATGAAAATAAAACAGACACAGCAGACATTGAGGCTTAAGGCCAACAACGCGCAAATAATAAACATTTACTAATAAATAACAACAAATGCGGCGATACAACAAATCTATTTATTTTCGAAAATTCGTTTTAGTCAGACTCGCTGGGAGATCAAAGTCACGGCGCCGCCCACAAAAGGCCTTTCATGTTCTATTAAAAATATTTCGACAAATTACTTTAATTTTATTGAATTTCGTATTCTAAAAGCGTCACTTAAAAGTAATTTAATGAATTGATGGGTATTTTAGTAAAAGCACGGCGATCAAAGTGAAATAATCGAGCCACTATTGAGATAACCTTGACTAAAGAGGAATTCGTTGTGGAAGCGCACTTGAAAGTCGCATGTATGCATGCATGTGTGTGTGTGATAATGCTCTCGCATTGGCGGCGAAATTAGTATAAGCGATTTGCTTATGTAAATACCCGCTGTTGGCGGCTGATCTAACAATGGCCATGAATCAAGGTGTTTACTTAGAACATAAAAAAATTTAAGTAACTTGCTCAGCCTAAAGTAAAAAAGTAAAGAGTATGATTAAACATAATTAGCACGAATTTCAATGTACACAGAAGAGGCTCATTGTAAATAGACCTAAACAGTCATTCGGTTATAGTCTTAGGGTTATCAACTTTTTCGAAATTTTTTGTCAAAGAACATATGAAGTAAAAAACACTTGCATCAACTAAAACAATTTAGATTTGAAATTATATTTAGGGTGTTGCCACCTGCGATTTTGCGATGCTCTTGAACTAAACAAAGGTTTTGTCAGGTATTTTTATACTCTCGCCACAAAGTTGCTAAAGAGAGTATTATAGTTTTGTTCACATAACGGTTGTTTGTAAGTCCTAAAACTAAAAGAGTCAGACATAGGGTTATATATACCAACGTGATCAGGGTGACGAGTAGAGTCGAAATCCGGATGTCTGTCTGTCCGTCCGTGCGTGCAAGCTGTAACTTGAGTAAAAATTGAGATATCATGATGAAACTTGGTACACGTATTTCTTGGCTCCATTCGAAGATGGGCAAAATCGGCCCACTGCCACGCCCACAAAATGGCGGAAACCGAAAACCTATAAAGTGTCATAACTAAGCCATAAATAAAGATATTAAAGTGAAATTTGGCACAAATGATCGCATTAGGGAGGGGCATATTTGGACGCAATTTTTTTGGAAAAGTGGGCGTGGCCCCGCCCCTACTAAGTTTTTTGTACATATCTCGGAAACTACTATAGCTATGTCAACCAAACTCTATAGAGTCGTTTCCTTCAGGCATTTCCATATACAGTTCAAAAATGGAAGAAATCGGATAATAACCATACAAAGGTTATGTTGAAAATCATTAAAAGTGCGTTAACCGACTAACAAAAAACGTCAGAAACACTAAATTTTACGGAAGAAGTGGCAGAAGGAAGCTGCACCCAGGCTTTTTTTAAATTGAAAATGGGCGTGGCGTAGCCCACTGATGGACCAAAAACCATATCTCAGGAACTACTCAACCGATTTCAATGAAATTCGGTACATAATATTTTCTTAACACCCTGATGACATATACGAAATATGGGTGAAATCGGCTTACAACCACGCCTTCTTCCAATATAACGCTATTTCGAATTCCATCTGATGCCTTCTCTGTATAATATATACATTAGGAAATGAAAATACAATTCAATACTCAAAGTACACAAATTTATCTAATCTAATTAATTTTACAGCAAAAAAAAAATATATGTAAATTATTATCACTTTATCATGCGGGAGTATAAAACGTTCGGTGACACCCGAACTTAGCCCTTCCTTACTTGTTTTCCTTAACTACATAACATGTAGTATAAGACTTCTACGTTACTTGCTTGGTTTAGGAGGCAATGTCAAAAATAATACTTATAATACTAAATTATTTCATGCGTTTATTAAATTATTAAATTCCCGAATTTAAACAATTCCACTTAACGACCTTTTCCCAACCACGTTTCGCCTGGAGTGACATTTAACAATGCCCAATCACCAATTGTCCATCGATATGTAAAATAGCGAACAGAGGACTATTCCATGGAGAAATGACGACTTGTTTAAGGGATCAAAATTTAATAACAGTAATACTCGTACAATGGCAATACAATAACAACCATAATACCACAAACTGCAGGTCAAATGGACAGAAGCATGAAATATATACATACATATCAACACTATTTAACATACAGGGTGCGACATTTGAATTTGAATTGAAAATTATTGATATAGAAGACAATTTTAATAATAATTTCAAATTTATTTGAACAATTTTTTCACTCTCCGAAATCAGCATCATTGTTTTATTGCTGCGTCGAGCAAGTTTTTTCGAACTTTTCACTTTGTGATAGTGAAAAAGTCATCGTCCAGAGATGACACACCCTGTATGTATACTAGCAATTATGCAGCCTCACATACATTTTGTGCTTACATGCCACATTCGAGATACGCATTTGCATTTCCATAACACATTTAATTTATTTAACCATTTAAATGTGGAAGTTTGCATGCATGTGTGGCAAGCGCGTGCTACGCGTCACAGTTCACGCCACACCAGCGACGGCCCAACAGTACGTTTGCATATTTACTATTTTTCCTATCAATGCCGCAGTTTCCGTGTGCAATTCCCACATGAAATTGGGTAAGGGGGGTGGTGGCGCTCATATTGTTGGCGAAGGCTTCACTATGTTGTTGGTAAAAGTATCAAGGCGCTGCACATGTACATATGTATGTATTTACAGCTAGTATATCCGACGCGGTTGATGTCAGACTCCATATCACAATGAATATTTAATGCAATCATGTAACAATGCATGCGAACAAAAACAAAAAACGGAATACGTACACACACACACATGCAATAAAACGGCAAATAAGATAAAAACTGTGCGAACTGTCAGAAATAAAATGCGAAATGCGCGTATTCTCCACAGGATTAATCGGCGCCCGACAGCCGAAAACAATACCTGGTATTTGCGTTGTTGTTGGGCAAGCGCTGACCATTCGCAGTTGGACGCGCGTTACAATTGAATTTATGCGTTGAAGTGTCAATTTAAATAAAATTTATTGCCAATTGCTCCAATTGACAAGTGCACATACACACATGCGAAAATACAAATGTTGACGTGCTGCTGTTGGCATTGAGTCTAGTCCGAATCGGCCGATGCTCTGAGTGCGATAATTTGTAATAATTTCGGTGTGTAAATTCGCATGTCGGTGCATAATTTTCCACGCAAGTGTATTTATTAAAATTGTAGGATTAAACACAATTTCACGGCTTAAAATCAATTACAATCGCATCAAATTGATTTTTACTTATTTGCCTGCCACAAAGAGCATTTGCATAATGCCACTGGCGGACGGACGACTAGACAGTATTACTAAGCGTTAGTGCGTTCTGTGCCTGTTTGAAATTAAAGTCCCAAAGCTCCAGAATGACACCATTTATGTTTATGAAAGCCCAAATTACATTAGACCTCTCTAACAGCATATTAAGTGGAGTGGATTCGCGACAGGCAATCAACTGTGACTATAAGGGAATTTTAAGTTTATATAGATCGCTAGATGTCGCCTTCAAGCTACTGGAAAAAATGTTAGTACGGAAGTGTCTAAATGACCAACAGGTGCTACTTCGGACTGAGTAGGCAATTCAGAAGTAAAGTTCTCTCTCGACGAATAAAAACCAAACTCTATAAGTATTACGCTGGCAAGGTCATGTCGTCCGAATGAACGAATAGACTCCAGCTCTGAAAGTTTTCGACGCAATACCCGCTGTGGGAAGCAGAGGAAGATCTTCACTCCGTTAGAAAGACCAGGTGGAGAAAGACCTGCCTACACTAGGAACCTCCAATTGGCGTAAAAAATCCAAAATGCTGTCGTAATTTGGATATAATAAAATAATAAAGAAGAAGACTAATTTTTACTTTTTTGCCAAGGAATGTACATATCACGTTTCACCAAGATATCTCAATTTTTACTCAAGCTACAGCTTGCATAGACGGATCGACAGACGGACGGACAGACGGACAGTCACCCGGATTTCAACTCGTCTCGTCATTTTAGTTGTTTATGTATCAAACTTGGAATTGTATATGGGTCTTTGAAGGTAGTTCTTAGTTGGTGCACGAAGACAAGCTTATGCTTTCATACATATGGAGAAGACAACCTGAATTTCAAATCAAAAAGAAAGATTTGGTATTCACCACACACCACAGAGTCATTTGCATATTGACCGAATATAGAGAAGAGAAATTGCAATGTAAGAAGAAAGTGATCCCATAATCTGGAAGGCTCTGCTGTCACAAAATTGATCGAACCTTATCTCTATAGAAAGAAACTATGTATAAAAAGAGACCTTGTATTATGTCATACCTGACCAAATCATTAGCGGCACGTTAGTTGATCCAAAATAGCTCGATTTTCACTATATATCAGGGGACTATATGAAACTATGAGGGAACAATAAAAGAAACAACTCGATCAGTAATACCAGGAATAATCGGCTCGATATTAATGTAGATTTACAGATTAAAACCCAGTAATACTTTCGTCGAAGGCTTCGTTCTATGCAGTTTCCTTTCCCGCACAATGCTAACCTTCAATAGATGGTACTTAATAAGCATCTTCTTGGCTTAAAAATACTCTGTAAAGCCCAAAATAAAATTAAATTACATTTTCAGTTTGAATATCTAAGTTGTGTACAGATTTAAACTTAAATTTGTAAAAATTAACACTAAAATAGTTTTGACTGCCTTTGAACCGGTTGAGTGAGCAAAAATGCCACTCTTAAGCCAAACCTAAAGAACCAGCAGAGGGCAAGCAAATGGAGATCAAACTTACAAGTAATAAACTAACAGCTAAAAAGCTACGCTCAAGTGCCTCTCTATACCAGTTAAGGCACAAGGATTTTACCAAAACTATCTACCTACCGACCTTCGTCTGGCACCAAAGTACAATTTACGTAACCAGAAAAAAGATGCAAAAACTTGCTCCACAAAATGGCAAATAAAGCAGAAATTTATATGCAAAGTTTTCGGTTTTAAGTAGCCAACAACAACAATGCAGCAAACAACACTTATTTTGGTCGTGATTTTGCAACAATAACAACAACAGCAAAAGTCAAGTTGTGCTGGACGTTAAAAGCGATTACAGTCTCCTAAGTATCCGCAAATATATTGTAGTTTTACTGACTTTATTTAAGTTTATTGTTGTTGGACAACTACTTTTAAAATAGTAATTATGATTATTGTTGTAAGTGTCTGCAGACGTCAAGAGTAAAACACTTTTAGTCAACAACATTATTGTCACTTAATAAACGCAGACCCTGGCAGAGCGTTGCGGGGCAAGTAAAAAATGATAAAAGTTGAAAGTTCAGCACGTGTGGCGCAAGGACTGTGTAAAGACAGTACATTTCCGGATGGCAGCGGAAGGAAAAGTGTCTGAGAGATCAAGCGATTACTTTGACAATTAGAACAGCTGTTTTATGACAGCGTGAGTGAGCAGAGCAGGGATTGCTCTGCACTTTATTACAGAGGAATTGGAAGCAAGTGGCAAGTGGCAAGTTAAGAGCGGGGAATGGGGAGAGATAGTAAATAAAAGACAAAGCAAAATAAAATTAAAAACTTTTCTAATCAACTTGTATGTACATTCAACGCGTTTATGCGCCTTTAAGTATGCTACGGATGCAAACAAATGCACTTTTGGTATTTTCATGCACTTTTTGACATGGCAAACCATTTTACATATGTGCATAGTAAATTAATTTCTTACTCATTGTATTTCTCTTTATTTGTGTCTCCAGTTTCTACTCCGTTTAATATTTACAACACGTTTTCGGGCGCAACTTGGCCGCAAAGAATTTGCAGTCACTGCCAACCGCAACAACAGAGTGACACACTTTTCCCCTTTTATTTTGCTTTTGACTGTCGGCATGATACGTGTGGCAATCTTTATAATGCAAACTCTCCGAGAGCAACATACGATGTGGAATAAAGCACAGCGTTCGTATATTTTGCATGCAAATCTCCACATGTGACACTGTTGTTGTGTGTGGTGTCGAAAAGAATGTGAAATTTGGTTGCCTTGCAAAATTCACATTTGGTTGTTTGTCATTTTCGTGTTGCTGCTGTGTTGCAACTTTGAAATTCTTAAAGCAATTTCAGGCAAATATCACATGTGCGAATTGTATGCGAGGAGAGAACCGGCAAGAACGTGAAATTAAATGAAGTCAAGTGAAAATGATGTGATGAATTGAATGAAAAATTCATATGCTGATGAAAATAAAGCAGCTGGAAAATGTGAAGGAAAAATTAGAATTCAAAATATAAAAGAGAATATAGTGGAAATTGTGGAAACTCTCTGTTGATATCTTAATGTAATTTTTTAACAGCTTTCTACACAGTCGTCCTCAGTCAAACGCTCTCGAAAAAAGTAACGACGCGAAAAGTTTTTCATTGTTTTTCTCTTCGCTTTACCCTAGTAGGAGTACTTACTGTTACTATGACCAGCAACAAAAAAGAAATATGAAAAAAATATCCATAGAATCGTAGTGAAGACCTATTCGTTAGAGTAAATTCAAGTAGAATGTTACTTGCAGTGGACATTATTACTTCAAGAACGTTCTCTAATATGTAAAGGGTATATAATGCTCACTTATTTCCATAGAAATCCATAAATTTTACCCAAAATATTAAATTTCTCTGTTCATCAGAATGAATGAATTTATCAAAAGAGCTGTCTTCTCGAATACTAGCGGTTATACATCTATTCGCTTAATTTTCTATGAAACACACGTTCATAACTTTCAGATGCTAAGTGGGCTTGGAACACTGTTGAGTTAGCTTGTAAAATGATAGAATTATCTATTGCACCAAAAATTGAAGGATTCTTGAAGTCCCAAATTACGTCGAAACAGCCATGGATTCTACGACAAATGATTTGTTTTCTGAAACACACTCGAATGTTTGATTTGCCTGCCAGTGAGAACAGTAACGGACAAAATCTAGATTACTTCATTAAGGATAGAAACCAAGGAAAACTTGCGCATTGAACACACTTTATTACGTATCACCAATATTAAAGTTACAAGATGGCCAAGAAGGACGCAAATTTTATAGCAACAAAGTACAACAAAAAAGCGCCGCAATCTATCAACTCAGCGCTAAAAGGAGGAGCAACCACTTTACACTGCATTATTGTTGTAGCATGACCGCCAGATTCATCGATCAAACATAGAAAAATAATCAATCTTCCCTTTTACACACACACATTTTCATCAACGCTTATTAGATTCTCGCATTTCTCCACTGTCTCCTCAGCAACATTACTAGATTTCCGACGATCCTATCACCGCATGAAATTTCCTCAAGTTGGCGTAAAAATTACTTGCTATTTCTTATAACAAATTCAATTAATCAAGTGCAAGTGCAAAGCAATTTCCAGCGCTGCGGCCAGCGACAGCAACAGCTCAAACCCCTTTACAAGGCAGCACTACGTACCGCAATGTTGTGTCTATTACCGCTTCAGAAACTAACTAACCAAACCACAAAGCAGCTGATGTGACGGGGAGTGAGAGCTAAAGAGAAGTGCAGAAGAAGCTGCCTACCACCGCCATCAATAAACCAATTACACTTTCAGTGAACGAGCCAAGTCATCCTTTCTCATCAACTCGGGCAGGCATATAATCAACCTTAGCTTGAAAATGGGATCATTTATATATATATATATATAGTATATATGTATGTACATATTGCTATATGTACACAACAAGTGGTGGCCAAAACGATGACAACACTTCCTATAAAGCCAAAGAAAAACAAGCAGCTCTCAACTTCATCAACTGAAGCTCATCATCTCTATTTTTGACTTGACACCACCGGCCGCGCCGCGACAGCCGTGGAAAAAGTGTGAAAAAGTTGCACCATTTCGTCGAGTTGTTGTGCCCAAATCGGGTGGCAACGATGCAATCAGAACCCATTTATGTGGCAACGTTCGCGGCAGCGGAAATGAATGGACAACGGCTAGACACGCGGGCTCGACGAACCACAGCCGAGGGGCGGACGCGCGGCGGCAGCGCAAACTTTGAGACAATGCCGTAAGGAGTAAGCACATTGTAAGACTGACGCAGCGCGCTGTACGCCAAAGGAAACCCATTATCCGAGCTGTCATTTAAGATGCTTCATTATTCTGCAGTTCGCATTCATTATTTTTCGACAGCGCAAAACGACGAGCACAAAAACAAAGAGCAGAGTGAAGCGACGGCTTTAAAACTGATTGCCGCTGCTGCTGGCGGAGCGTGGGGCAAAAGCGAGCATTAGAGCATTCAGTGGTGTGTATGGTGTATTGGTGAGTTGCAAAAACTTTTTCGCCCCAATGAAGGACGAAACTTCATCTCGCATGCGTGCTTGTTGTTGTTCGCAATTCGAGTACTGCAGGCGGTAATGGCCACACTTTGGTCTGTGCACCAAGAACAACTTCCGTGGCAAGTTGTGAAAACTCTAAACCACTTTGACAAGAAGCGGCGCTTGGCGCAAAACAATGACGCTAAATATATTGGACCAGAGTAAAACTAAAATGTTAATAAATCTCTAAAAGAGATTTAAGCAAAAGACAAACAGTTTTCGATAACAAGAAAAATAACAAAGCATTTTTGTTAAAAAGTGTTTACTGCAAGTGAACAAAATGCGATGAATGCTCGGAAATATCTATATAGGAACAGTGGAGGTAGTTTAAGGACGTAGCCAAATGTAGGTGCTTTCGTAGGGTCGGGTCTTTGTTGGTTTCCATAAAAGTTATTTGCATTATTTTGCGTCATTACCAATAGAAAATCTCAAATCGGCTTATAACGGTATCAATCAGTTCAAATTGGTGGAAATATATTTAAATCGAATAAAATCAGTTTAAGGAGGATAGAGCCATATGTAGAAGTTCTCGCAAGTGAGGAAAGTTCTCTGAGCGCTATTCATATTGGAGTGGCCAGAAACGATTCTTTTACATATGGCCAAAAAACATCCGTTTGAAGGCGAGCAAAAGTGAGAAGGCGAACATCCCTCGCCATGGTTGTATGCTGGGTTTGGGACCCATCACGTAAAAAACCAATGAAAAGGACACAACAGCCTCGGATTAGATACCCCTCTTTTGATAACGTCCTCTTTCGAAGAGTAAAGACCAGATTCTGCAAGTCTCTTATCATCCCTGTTCTGCTGTATGGTGCAGAGACATGGACGATGACAACAGCTGTACGAGTATTACGATAGTTCAGTGAGTAAAGAGACAGCGGCTACGTTGGCTAGGTCATGTTACCCGAATGGACGAAAATACTCCAGCTCTGAAAGTATTCGACGCAGTACCCACCGCGGGAAGCAGAGGAAGAGGAGAACCTCCACACCTTTAGAAAGACTAGGTTGAGAAGGAATTGGATACACTTGGAATATCTAATTGGCGCCAAATAGTGGAAAGGATGAACGACTGGCGCTGGAAATAGGTTAAAAATACTCGAGTCAGTTTCAATATGTCACAAAAATTTGAAGATCAGTAAAAACCTTAATGTCTTGTGGAATGAGGAGATTAAGGCATGTTGACTTTAGCTTATCTTTTCTTTGGGTATTGCATAGGTTTCATTTAAGAAAACATAAATATTTTCATAAAAATTCCATGTTATCTGTGTAGGGTATTAAAATCAAACTGCTCGTTAGTTTATAAGACTAGTTCTGGCGCTATCAAACATTGTTATCGTTTTAAAAAAATTATAATAAAAAAGAGAAAAAGTTTGATATTGTAAAATACATATCTTCTATTCATTTCTTCATATTCTGGAGCTCTGTAGAGATCGTTAACAGTGACTCTTTAAGCCGCAATCGTAACAAATTATGAAACGGTAAAAATACTAAACCATTTCTTGATTATAGCTAATGGCGAGAGAGCACCTTAAGTACACAGAAATTACGGAAGAAAAACAGTGAGAGATAAAGTAAAAATAGGGAGGAAACTCCATCGTTGTTACTTTGTCCCTAAGGATGTAATGAAATAAAGAATATGGAATTCCTCAATTGTATCTGCTCATTACAATAGAGAAATGCACAAAAGGGAAGAAGAAAAAATGAAAACAAAAGCTTTCATGGAACAAGAAAGTAGCTTCAAAAGAATAAAGCAAACGTATAATTTATTAACTGTGCGGCAGGAAAATATTACTTTATGAATCTTCATTGAATTCCTTTGCGGGTTAGGTCAGTTTAATCTCATTGAGGCAGGAGGCAGGTAGATGAGGCATGTGCGAGTTATTGTGAGAGAATGCAACTACTCTTTAGAAATATTTGGGACAAAAAATGCTATCACAGACGCATGACCGTAGAGATAAAGCCGGGCCCGGTGATGATGGTAGTGAATTATTGCAGACAAAAATTAGCATCGGCACCCCAGATGCCAATGTATCACAGATGTTACACGCCTGGTCAAAACGCAACGTGTATTTTTTTTTCTATGCAAAAAGTAGTAGGTTTTTGTAGTGATCAGCGGTGATACATTGGCAGCCAACGAGTTAAATATTATTTATACAGGACTATATTATGGCAATTCCTTTAAGAACAGATGGTGTGAGTCACCTAATCACTTCTTTCAGAGGTTTGCAGCGTTCACATCCAAAGACCCAATAGTTTCTACGTTCAACAGGGAAAAAATAACGGTTTTTATCTACTTCGCTCTATACTCAACTGAAGTTAATGTGAACTTTGCCATCGAACGTTTTTCAGTTTATTTTTTCATAAAACTGAGCAAAATGTGTGTTGCATATGGAAAGTGTGGCAATTTAGGCAATTTAGCTTTCTAATGCAAGTCCATTGTGTAACCACTCGCCACTTATTAAAACTACTCATCAAAGTGATCACGAGCATTCCAAGAGGCTTAACTGATATCGGTTTGTAACAAAATGTGGCAAAGTAAAAGTAAACATTTGCAGAGGATTTGCCACTGAGCAGAGTTCACTCGTAAAAGCGAAAGTACCAGGGAAAAACGGAAAATGCCATCAAACAATGTTTTCTCCTTTTCTGCTTGCTGTTGCCACCACCCAACCAATACATTCTTTTGCATATACAGTTAACTGACAGCACAGTGATTTCGATTCACGTTTACAGTTACTCCGTGGCACTTAAATGCGTTCATTCAAGCAAAACTTGACCCAGTTTACGGCAGTTTCCCGTATGAGTGTCCTGCGCTGCTTGCGCACCTATCCCCCTCGCCTACACGCCCACTTAGCAGCTGCGCCCTCTCTATTTACGTAGGCCAATGGAATCCTTCAATTACGCTGTCATACGACGACATATTCACATGCTGCGCGACGTGACGGCTTTCCGGGCGCACGGCAAACAATGCCACATATGGCAAATGGCGCATTGTGCCTTCGTACTACATGCGCTACAGAACATTTAACGGTGTATATCCCAGTTTTTATTACACTTGCCTTTTTTCGCAAAAAACGCACACTATATGAATTACCCCATTTGATGCGCCCCTCTTTTATGTTGTTTACATTAACCATTGTTTGCTTGTTGCAGGACTGTGCCACAACGTCAGCATCGGCGCTGGTGCCTCAGCTATGCCGCTTTAGTGGGGCAGCAGTGAAAATGAACGATTTTTCTCGCTTTTCGTCGCTCCTTTTTTGTTGTTAAACAAAAATGGTGGCCATGCTTCGGCCGCGCAGTTTGTTGAGCGCGTCGAGCTGTGGCGGATTGCAGTAAAATTCAGTCAGTAGGTAGCCCCTTAAAGCGCGAAAGCTCGCAAGACAATAACTTACGTATGCATATATCCGCCATATCTGTACATGTATGCGAGGGGCGCGACCTGGTGCTCTGATAATGTAGTGGTAAATATTTTATGTGCCGGCTTGGTTGAAAGAATGAAGCGGCACCGCCTGTTGTCTGCTGCAATTGCTTTGCTGCGCTTCTTCAAGCCGCCACTGGCGCTGTAGTGGGCCGCGAAGCTGCTGGAGTTTCATATCATTTTAATAATGCAACAAAAGTACTGCTATTTCATTGTTTACATTTCCATTGAAATTGATTTCCCACTGCAGCGCAAATATGGAGGCCAGGAAAGACTTCATGCATATTTTATTTTAATTTTTCTTCTGAGCTTTGCAATATTTAAATGATTCTTCTTATGTAAGCTAATTGCACTAACCAAGTCAATACTTAAACCGATTTCTGGTCTTACTATGAAGACTAGTTCGAGGCAGTGGTTTCAAAAGCGCAAGAATTTACAATCTAAAGAAGGATTTTAGCAAATAAAGCCAAACAGCGACGCCTAACCTTATGTATGTATGTAATACTCTGCTATGAAATTTCATATACATACATACATATATTGCATAGGAGAGGAGGGAAATAAATTCAGAGTATTACAAATAGTGGGTGTTCTGCATCGCACGGAAGAAATGGTAGGCTGAGGAGCCAAAGTCTGCGCTATAAGGTGGGTGAGGAGTAATACAGCACGTTCTTAAGATCCCATCAACTACAGAGCATTACCTTGGCTTCTTGGATATGGCCGATGCAATAACGACTTATTATTCAAACTTTTTCGCCACCCGGGATGTTCTTTGTTTACCAAACCAAAATCACTATTTACCATGCAAATCACTTTCTTAGGTCCAGCGATTTCACAATTTTACAATAAAATAGACATGGTTTAGCTGTAAACTTGTAAATTCGTTAAGGTGCTTTCATTTGGTAAATCGACAATATTTTCTATGGGTGCTGATATTTCCACAAATATTTGCTTCATATTTCATTCGTTTGAAAGTATTGTGACGATTTTTGCAGGTTCTATGATCAAAACTATGAGAATGATGTGGATTTAAGTGGAGGCTCTCAAGCTTTTTGGAAACCTAATAGAGAGCTTACATTATTGATGAAGATAACAAGCAAATAACTTACGCCGTCATTTTTAATCTTTAAATCGGCAATCGATTCCGGTAAAATGGAAGCAAAATATCACCTTCCACTTTATTTACCATTTACATTTGTTGAGAACGAGCCTTCATTTTTTCTATTTGGGTGGCATGACATCTGTCAAACATATTCAATAACAACATCATATTAGGTTGTCAAAAAAAGTCTTGCGGTATTTTCAGCAGTTGGCGCTGAAAGCGCGTAGTTCTAGTCGCCAATAAAATTTGTGCAGTTTATGGACCCAATACAGTTTCCATTTCCACCGCACACCGATGGTTTCAACGTTATCGTTCTGGTGTAGAGGTGGTCGAAGATGCGCCACGCTCCGGAAGGCCTGTCGTCGAAAATTGCTGAATTGGTCGAAAGAGACCGACATAGTAGCAGCCGTAGCATCAGTCAAGAGCTGGGCATGAGTTATCAAAAATTCATTTCAATTTCAATAAAAAAAAATTCAATAAAAATACCGCAAGGCTTTTTTGACAACCCATTATTTTTTTGTTGAAAATGTCAGATTTTGTACTAAAAAGTGATTATTTGCGGATAGCATTTATTTTGTGTTTTCATTTGAAGAACAGTTCTGCAGAGTCGCATCGAAGGTCATCACGGTCTATCAGAAGCAACATGCAAAAGCTCGTTTCAACGGTTCAGAGATAATGATTTTGATGTGAGAAATAAAGAACGTTGAAGACTGCCAAAAAAGTTTGAAGACATCGAACTTCAAGCAATATATGATGAAGATGAGACCTTGAGTCAAAATCAAAAGGCAGTCATGGTAAGTGTTGCACAACAAATAATTTCAGACCATTTGAAAGCTACGGGAAGGATCCAAAATTGTAGAAAATGGGTGCCACATTAATTGAATTAAAAGACAAATAGAAACCCGAAAAAATTCTGTTTCAAAGAAAGTAGTTTTTCAACGAGTGGTCACTGGCGATGACATATGGATTTGTTTTAAGAATCCTAAACGGAGAAAATCATGGGTTAATTAGGGATTGATGGTTGTCGACTGCAAAAGCAGATCGATTCAGTAAGAAGGGCGTTTGTTGGGGAAGAAGGACACGGTATGATCTTCCAAAACCTAGTGAAACTGTTAACACAAATCGTCACAGATAAAAAATTATCAATTTGAACCATGCATTGATCGGACAGACGACACGGTTATCATTTGCTTTCATCGACGCGACGTTTCATAGCCATATAACGAAAAGGGTATGTTTAACGGCTATTAGGGTCAGTTGGCAGAACTACGTTGGACTAATTTATGCTGATGAATCTACATATATGTACATATATGTATAACCAGCTGGAAACCTACATTCATGTAGTATTTTATTCCATAAAAATATGTTTGATAAAGCCCAACTAAATTTGATAAGTCTTAGTAATTTTTTGGTCGAAATTCTGAATTTATAGAACAAATATTGTGGTTCCGATACTTTTTAAGGATATTGACAAACTGAGGTCATTTATTCAGTCACTTACAATCTCTTACAAACAGTCGTTTTTTTAATGAATAATGTTTAAATTGTTTTAAAAACGAGGCCCACCATAGTTGGATATTGATTTCGTAGTCTCATAATTATCGGCGAATAACTAAAATATTGCATACTAATAATTCAATCTAAATCTTTTTTCAATAAAAAATGTTATTTGATTTAGAAAAAATTTCAAAGTACTGCTAACTAATTAAATTAACGGAGGGACAGTGTCCCAACTCTATTTGGTGCATTATTTCAACTCTCTTATAAATAAGCCAGCCAAGCACACTTTATGTGGGTTACAATGCTGCCACAACAAAGAATTCCCAATTGTCAGAGATTCACGATGACAGTGCAACGACCTTACATTGACCCACCGACAAACGACTCCCAATGGGTCAAATAAATCAGATAGAGCAATTCTTTTAACATATAAAAGGATGCCGCTGCCAGAGCCAAGTAAAAAGAAATTGTTTTGAGCAGTGATTTTTATTCTTCACTCCTTAAATATCGGCAGTATTGAATAGGGTTACACGGTGGCAATCGTTTTTCTATTAAAAAGTTTCGTCAGCAAACAAACTCCGTTTTCGCTGCTCCGTTTTGTGTTTGAGAGATCGACCTACACCGCGCTGTGAGCGCTTAAAAAGTTAGAGCTTAGAGTTGAGCGGAGTAAGAAAAAATTCCAAAAGTTTCGCATGCAATTTTGTGTACTTCATTCCATTTGATTCGCTGCCACATCCACCAGCCGCACGGACATGCCTGACCTCAAGAAGCAGCTTTTGGGTTTGCTTGCTTCTTTTTCGTACATTTTTAGCAAACAAGATTTGCGCAAAATGAAGTGAAGTGTGCATGATGAAGCATATAGCTGGAGAGTGGCGAGCAGATTGAAGATGGAACGTGCCGCAAACCAAATGCAAACAGAGTTGAAATGTGTGGCCACTGCCAGGAATAGCGGGGTTGGTGTGAATTCGCTCAGCAAATATGGGTTGAAGAATGCTGGCGCAACCTAGATTAAGCGAAAATATTGAGCTGTTTGGAAGTGTATACATATGTATATGTATGTAAGTATTTATTTGAAAGCTGTGTGAAAGCTCTATGCAACAAATCAACTGCCACTGCAAACACTCCTCCATTGCATTAGTATGAAATTGCCTGCTTTCAATCGCTCCAAATTCTCGTTACTGACCCGTCGGCGGAGGCCACATGAAAGGGGTGGGCTCCTTCGAATTTGGTGGGTGATAAATTTTCTACTGCAATGCGTAGTTTCCAATGCAAACATGCCAACAACAACTTATTTTCAGTGTTTGTGTGTTAGAGTTGTCAGCGTTGTTTGTTCAACAACGCCATTCAATTCACTTTGGCGACGCATACTTTTTCTCGAAATATCTTCTTCTTATATCCCGTTTTTTTGTAATATTTACTTTTGAAAGTAGCGCTTTATTTACCTAGTTTCGGAGTTCTTATTGACGTTGCAGTTTTCGTCGATATCGTCAAGAGTCGTTCGAAAATTGATGGAGAGCTCTGAAGACGATTGCGACGTGCTGTCGTTTGCTTTTGCTGAGATTAAATTTTAAGGGCTCTGCCGTCGCCAACTCGAAGGCGCCAGAAATGGAATGGTTGTGGCAGTTTGGCATGGATAAAATATTTTGTGTAAGCTTCAGCTATTTTGTGAGTTCGCATTATTCTGAAGTGGCATATTTTTATCCGTGGCTGACTGTTTTATGAAAGATTTTCATCAATTATTTCAATCTGCGTAAAAAACATTTACTTTCAAATGAAATTTTTAGTTATATGTATAATATACACTAGGCATCAAATGAAAGTATAAATGTAATATATACTGGCAACCTCAGATCTTTCATTTACTTCCTACATTCTCGCTTAAGAATAAATTCATAAAGCATTTTATGTAGATGCACCGTTATGTAAATAAAAAGTTGCAGTAATATTTGCACTTATTATTTAGACGCAAAAAATATTTACTCCATCGAGAGTGATTAGTCTTCGCTGGTGAGCCTATGATTGCGCGTCAAATGAAAGTATAATTTTAGTTTTGGTTCATTTTTTTATACTCTCGCAACAATGTTGCTAACGAGAGTATTATAGTTTTGTTCACATAACGGTTGTTTGTAAGTCCTAAAACTAAAAGAGTCAGATATAGGGTTATATATACCAAAGTGATCAGGGCGACGAGTAGAGTCGAAATCCGGATGTCTGTCTGTCCGTCCGTCCGTCCGTCTGTCCGTCCGTCCGTGCAAGCTGTAACTTGAGTAAAAATTGAGATATCATGATGAAACTTGGTACACGTATTCCTTGGCTCCATAAGAAGGTTAAGTTCGAAGATGAGCAAAATCGGCCCACTGCCACACCCACAAAATGGCGGAAACCGAAAACCTATAAAGTGTCATAACTAAGCCATAAATAAAGATATTAAAGTGAAATTTGGCACAAAGGATCGCATTAGGGAGGGACATATTTGGAAGTAATTTTTTTGGAGAAAAGTAGGCGTGGCCCCGCCCCCTACTAAGTTTTTTGTACATATCTCGAAACTATTATAACTATGATCAACTTAAACTCTACAGAGTCGTTTTCTTCAGGTATTTCCATACAGTTCAAAAATGGAAGAAATCGGATAATAACCACACCCACCTCCCATACAAAAGGGTTATGTTCAAATCACTAAAAGTGCGTTAACCGACTAACAAAAAACGTCAGAAACACTAAATTTTGCGGAAGAAGTGGCGAAGGAAGCTGCCCCCAGGCTTTTTTTAAAAGTTGAAAATGGGCGCTAAGGCGTCGCCCACCTATGACAAGAACCATATCTCAGGAGCTACTAGACCGATTTCAATGAAATTCGGTATATAATATTTTCTTAACACCCTGATGACATAAAATACGAAATATGGGTGAAATCGGTTTCACAACCACGCCTTCTTCCAATATAAAGCTATTTTGAATTCCATCTGATGCCTTCTTTGTATAATGCGAGTATATACATTAGGAACCAATGATGATAGCGGAATAAAACTTTACACAACTACGGTATTTGAAAAATATGTAAATGACGGATAATGAAATCTCGATTATCACTTTATCATGCGAGAGTATAAAATGTTCGGTGACACCCGAACTTAGCCCTTCCTTACTTGTTTCAAGATAAAACTGAATTGTACTACATATTTAATACATTTGTAATTACTAAGGGAATTTCTGTTATGGTGAAAACTTTTTTGTTCTGTTCTTAGTAAAAAATATAAAAAAAATTGTAGAGAATCGAATCTTAATTGTAGAAGATGGGAAGAAGGGTGAAACGTATCAAAAAATTTATGAAAAATACTCCGTTTCGATCAGAGAGGGAAGAAGAAAGATTTTTGAATACTCCCAGAGAAGAAAGACATGCAAGACTCAATACGGTGGAGTTCCAAAGTCCAAAATTTTTATACACGCTGAGCGACTTGTACGTTAAAAGCTCCTGAAAACCCTGAAATTTTATGGCGGGAGTTGATTGAAAATTTTAATTTGGATGTTGCCATTAGTACAATGAAAAGAAAACTACAAACATCTGGTTTTAAAAACTATGTCGCAAAAAATTACCTAGGTTTTCCATTTCGAGTAGAAAAAAGGAACTAGAGTTTGCAAAACAATATCCAAATGTGCCAACCACATTTTTGGACAAAGTAATTTGGTCCGATTAATTCAAATTCGAGCTAAGGAGTTAAAAAACACGTAGGGGAGTGTAGTGTAATCATTCTGAACGCGTAAAACCACAGTGCATACAATCATCAGTGAAGCATGGAGGATGTTCTCTCATGGTTTGGGGCTGTTTCTCAAAATTTGGTGTAAATAGTGTACTTAAAATCGATGGACGAATGCCGGTTGCTTCATATGTTGACATTCTTAGCGAAAATTTGAAAATAAATGCTAAAAAAGTGAACTTGGGGTCGTTTACCTTCCAATAAGGTAACGATCGCCTACGCACATCTCGTCTGACTACTCGCTTTTTTGAAAAAGGCTTAAAGAAAAACTGGCCTTGACAGCTCAGGCACCGGATTTAAGCCCAAATAAGCATTTGTTGTTCATTTTTGACTCCAAAATACCAAAAAGCAGCCGTACAAACTTGGAATAATTTTTCTTAGAGACCCCCGGGCGCAACGTCTTGGGGGCGGCAAAACGACTGCTGTTTTTTAATATTCAGAAAAATACGTCAACAAATTTTTTTCCAAAATTTATTATAAATTAACGTGTCACTCTCACAGTTACCCGTTGCTTTGAATGTAACAAATACTTTTATTTCTCCAAATTTTCAAAAATGGTATTTAAAAACTCCAATTCAGGCAAAAATTCCTGCAAATTGTGTCAAAAGTGTACAAGATATAGGCCGAAAATGGGTTTTTTCTATGGCTTTTAATATGTCTTGTAAATTTACTATCAATTTCCTCAAAACTCCCTCAATTCTCACAATACGGAATTTTGGAACTTCAGAATTTGCGTGGGTTCTAGTTCCTAAACTTTATATACTTAATATCGAAGATATTTTGTAAAAATTCACTTTTGTTCGAACCACCTTATGAAACTTGTAGGTAGGTAGATAAAGGAGGGCGGCAGAACATCCTTGGCCCCGGGCGCCCGAAGTTGTAGCTACGCCACTGAACAGGAGTGAATTGCTTTTACACAGATGCTAAGTTAGATTCGCCACTGTAATGCTTGTTAAGTTTGAACTCGGTTCTTTGTAAAAACAAACTTATTACCCACCACTTTATCTCTAGCAGATCTGTGCAAGCTGTGTTTTAGATTAGCCGGTCTTAAAGTTTTGATGAATCTAAATCTTTAATCTCTATGAAGAATTTTAATCGGGCTTCTAACCAAATATTTGCGCTAATATTTAGATTACTGTTTGTGGTGCTCTGAAAACTAATGGTCCTGGCTGGAAACACAGTTTCCATAGCATAGTTCCCATAAGCTGCTTAAGACCATTCTGCTTCCTCAAAAGCTGTTTGAAGTAGTTAATATTAGAAAAAGTCTTGGAACACCACCTACATATATCAAAAAATTACTTTGAGCTAGCATAGATTGCGAACATAGCAAAAGGCTCTTTTTTTAGAAAAGAGGAGATTTAGTAATATAGTAATGGTCATCACAAGAATCTTACCGCAGAGATCTCATCTTTAAATCTTGGTATGGCAGAATATACAGAGCATGCGATGAGAATAAGTAAACTTTAAAACATAACTTATTGGAATATCCGGCCTTCAGCTATATGAAATGGTCCATATTCCACGGCTCTCAATATTCCAAACAAAAAAAATAGCAGCCGACGGAAAAAGGTCTGAAAGTGCGTGCTTGTAAAATATTTGATATTTGTTCAAAAACTCCTTCATAATAATTTTGAGTAGCCAAATATGTAACTACCGGCTCTCTGCTCCAATTGAGTCCCTTAGCGTCTGTGTTATGTAATATCAATGCACGTGAATATTTACCGCAAATGTCAGTGCACGTAAGGTAAGTGTATTACTATGCATACCTACAGAATACGGCAGCTGGTACCAAAGTCTCCAAAAACCTGTATTCCCGTAACATTGAGTCATCAAATACACAAAACGTTCTGGACTGCAATCGTTGCCACAAAACAGCTTTCCATGCAGCGATAACGAAACGCAACTTAGAGCTACACAAATATAAATATGTAACAATGGTTGCCAACAACAAAAACAAATTCGAAACAAACAACACGAGACATTTAAAAATATTTTTGTCAAGGATATTCCCACTGCACGTGTCTCCTGCGCCCGTCGGGGGTGGAGTGCTTGCAAGCACCTTGGGTGTTTCCTTCGGCGTTGCTTGGCTTCGCTACCGTTGGGTTGCTCAGAGACGTCAACGGGTGGTGGTTTTACGGGTGTGACGCAAAACCCCCTTTACCACACATTCCACGGGAGCGCTGCCCTTGCGTTTGTCGGCTTGGTAGACATTCATTCGTGGTAGACGCAACGAATCGTTACTTTTATATTGGAATTATGTCTGTTGCACGGCGTTTATGGATGTTTGTGTGTCTATGGTGCCACCCGGCTAGCCAGGGGCACTGCCCTATCGCATGTTGTTTGCCTCGTGACACTTCGCCGCTACCACTGCCACTTTTTAAGGAATTCGATGTTTCCGTTGTTGCGTCATAACGGAAATATCGCACTGCAGTGGTATTGGTAGCACTCGCAACAAATGCTACAACAACAATGCCGGCAACAAATCACTGCGCTGTGCCGGTGAACTGTATGCGCTGATAAAAATGAGAAATCTATTTCGTTTTCGCCGTCGCGTCGGATTCGGCACTTCCTGGTTGCACGCGCTGTGCGGCAGTCTTGTCGCTTTCGTGACTGGGGGTTAGTTTGGTAGCGAGCGATGATTAAATTTGACATTGAATTGCTTGCGCTTTATTTTTTGCTTTTCCGTGACTTCCGCCAACTGTGCACATTTTGCTCGTTTCCATTTTGCGGCTGCAGCGTCCATAAAATCGCTGGGTGGTGGCTGTGCTGCCACATGCCGCATGCCACAACCCTCACGAAGTATGTGCTTGAGGGCGGCCAATACAAATCAGCAAATCACTCATACAATCTGTCGTTGTAGACGTATACGAGGGTCTTTGTATTTAAGGATAAGCAGTAGCCCAGCATTTCACATCGGCTGCACTTAATATGTGCTTGTTGTTGGCATACAAAGGCTATAAGGGTAGTTTTTCACGCAATTAAAAACTGAATTAGAGAAATTAAAATCCACCCGACCCAAAACCGTATTCCAAAACCCTACACTTACTCAGCAGCGTATTTGTTTGAGGTTATGACAACCCTGATCTATAGATCCCATAATCTGACGTATGTAGTATAAAACTGTGAAAAGATCACAATTGATCTAAATTGGGCTTTACCGGGATGAATAGGCTGATACCAACCACGAATGACGCAAGAACAGAGTTGGATTTTTAAAACAGAAGTAGTGAAAATTGATAATAATTAAAAAAAAAACACCTAAAATAAAAATTCTTATAAAAATTGGCCATAAAGTTTTCCCGTTCCTAAATTTCTGTCATGATTTGGCTATGCCAGTTTAACCGATTTACTCAAAGTACTGGCACTAAAGTTTGGCTGAAGTAACTCAACTGGTAGGACCGACTAAGCTAATCGCTTAAAATCGAGTGCTATCTTCACTCTTTCTCCTCGGCTCTTCTGCTCACGCTAAGTTGAGATTAAAATCATGGTCGTTTTACTTTCGGCGAACTGACTGAGATCGATATTAGCCAAACTGGCAGCTTCGCGGTATACACAAAGCGTTTCGTCGACCCAGAAGAGTCGTTCGATTCATGTCTATGCGTGTTTGAGACCACAAAGGACCGATGTTTTAACTGTCCAAGAGGGATATCTAAGAAAATCAGAGAACAGAAATCAGCCTCGAAACATAACCTAACAATCCTAAATGTTATTATTTAGTATCCTGAAATTGAGGCTACAAAATAGTTGCAATCATTCCAGTTTAGTTAGCATTTACTGATAAAATTCAAAGTGGCTAGACTTACATATTAGCTAATACCTTTCTATTACTTATTTATATACAGTTTTTGAAAAGTTGCTTCAGAAAGAGAGGTAATTTACGTGGTCGAATCGCTAAAAACATGATGGATGCGGACAAGGTCCATTTTAGGTAAAACACATCCATGCTTTTGATACCTATGAACTTGATACATTTCTGTCTTTAAACTGACAATTGGCAGGTCATAAAATATTGTCATGTAAGCGATTCCAGTGAAAAGAGAGTCAGCTGACAATTTGGCTTGCGATGCATAACTATGTAGTTCTTATTATTTTTCAGTCTAGGAAGAACGCGGAGAGTCTCAGCTAGCTCTAGCATAAGTGTAAACAACGGAGATTTCAGAAGCCAGCTGCTTGAAGTAGAAAAATCGATTTGGTCATTTCACTTCAATTCACTTCATTTCACTTTACTTCACTTCCTTTATTACTAATACGATTACGGTGTCAAATGCAAACGTCACTGTCACTTTAATTAACGCAACGTCACCCACTGACACGCAAACGCCAACAGCGACAGCATGCACACACTCACCTCGTAACCGCATTTAAGGGGTGTCGGGTATTTAACTTAAATTACCATCCCTTGTCACGCAAGCATGCGAATTGGCTGTTTGTCAAAGCGTGAAAATTGCGCCCCCTTCCACTCTCCTCCTCAACCACAGCTGTGCCCACCCTAAACCCAACTTCATATGTGTACCCCAAGCCATTGTTCGCAGCTTTTTTTCAAAAGCATTGTCGGGCCTTTGTGCGTCACTGGATTTATTATTCAAATTTTATACTCCAACGAAATTTTCGTGCCCCACTGCAAGGTTTTGTTTGCTTTGTTGAGCTTGAGATGCCACCAAAGAGACCTTAATTGCGAAATAAGATGCGAAAGCACGCGTTGCGAGCGAAACTAAACTCAGAGCAGACAGCTGTCGCAGCGGCCGAAAAACTCTCGAGTTTGTTTGTGTACTTCTCGCTTTTATTTGCACACTAAATTGCGTTTGGGGTTGGATTTGGTCGAGTAAAATTTTTCGAAAATTTGATTTTAATTGATGTCACAAACTCTTTCACACAGCAAATGAATAGGCTTCCGGGCGACGGTGCGAGAGTGTTGCCAAGTAAGTAGATAAATTAAAATATGTTTAACAGTCTAGTTCAAATATTGTCTCACGTGTGTGTCTTCATGATATCCCAGCAGAAAAAAGAGGAAAAGCTGTTAGGAAAATAACGATCTTCTGCCGAAAACAGGTAGACAAAAAGGAACTAAACTCTATCTAGAACTTTGCGACTGATGCCAAAAAGCAGCAACACATTATATTTTTCGGTAAACTGGTGCGACAAGACAGTATTTTTACCTCGGCAATTCGGTTATTTCGAAGAAAAGAAAAATATGATGTAAATTGGTTTCTGACGGTATACTATTTTTGTATAATTATAACTATATGCTATAAACGGTACAAGGCATATTTATTTACATTTTCTTTTCTCATAAAATCTTGCATTTATGCTGTATTATGCTCGGACTGTCAAAGTTACGTGTTTCTTGTTTCCCGTCTCAACACGCTTTCAGTTTCGATTGTTCTTTTTTCAAAGTGTTGCCTTCTAACTAGGCAAAAGTGGAACATTGTTTTTTGTAACGTTTTTTTGAGTTTTTATGTAACGTTTCTGAAAATTTCAAAGTATTTTAAACAAGTTATTGCCAAAAGTAAAATGAGTCGGCCAATTTTATTAAAATCATTATCGGAAATTGCAAATGAGTTAGTCGATTCATCCCTATCATCATCAGAAAAGGAAATGACGATGCTAGTTGTTAATGGAGATTATCTATTATAGTGATCTCGTGGTATACAGAAAGTACATGGTATGTCACAAGGAGTTACAAAGAAAGAATAATACAAAAATCAGTCGAAACTCATGTCGTTGCATTTTTGTGGTATGCTACTCATCTTTTTTGATGCATATCTATCGAGTAGAAGACGGGTCTTACGATCTATTCACACTGAAACACAAACATATTTATAATTATTGTTTGTCCTCTGCCTACTTGTTAATTTTTATAGTTGCATAGTGTACTCTTAAAGGTGGAGTCAACTTCAGACGTATTCATTTCCAAATCCATTTTAAGCGTTTATTTTTTTATTTGCACCCTTCATTACTTCTATGAACTTATGTATTTTATTGTATGCACTAATTATTACCGAAAACCATGCTGATTTATAATAGGGTGCCATTTTTTTCTTGTATAATTTAAAATATTGAATATTTGTAGGCTGTAATGAGACAACAATTTCATCGAAAAATGAAAACGCTATTTAATGACATTTATTCAATTCTACTTAATAAATTAGATTTGCAGTTCAGACCAATCGTAAAGTATGGTATTTTAAATTTAGGTGGTTTTATTGTGGGTGCTTGCCGTGTCCTTTCTACTGGATACAAAAATCGTATTTTTACTTACAAGTATACTTATTGTTTCATTAGTAGGGTAGCTGTAACGTACCTGCAAATAAAGAGAAGAGATATATGATTAATTTTATTGCTATAAATAATAAAAACAGAATCATGGAAACAAAAAATCATTTTTAAAAGTAAAAGTTTGTTTTTTTTGTTAAGAGTATTTAGCAAGAGTTATTAACTTTCATTAATATGTAGTTGTTTGCTATTACTTCAGAGAAATATAAAAGACATGAGATCATCAAATAAATTTAACTATAATGAATTGAAGAAGTACGTCACTAGCGCTGAGCTGAAACTCGAGGCTTTAAATGTGGTTTTGAAAAAGCCGAGATTGGCTCATTTTTTTCCATCATACCTGGAAACGATTTGACCGTCTCAATTAAATATTCGGATCTGACTCATTTAGAAATTCTGAACATTTAAGTTTTTATAAGATTACGAAAATAAATATATTTTTTTATTCATAACTATTCAACAAGGCAATATCGTGTAGGATATGGTATACATAGGGACCTACCAGACTGCTCTTGCAATGGTAGTGTACGGAAGTACGCACCGTTTAACGGTTTCTGTTAGCAGGAAGTTATCTAATGCTTGCCGTTCGAGGAACTAGAAAACAAAAAGATCGTTGAAGACATTCTTCGTTCTGGACAATCTTCGACCTCTTCAACTGATGAAAATATTAAAAAAGGGGCTGTTGTCAGGCAAGTGATAGAGAGATGGCAAGAACGCTCGACATCTCTCGCGAGTCCGTTCGAATGATTTTGTTGAATATTTTGTGTATGGCACGCGTTCTTGCTCTACTCCTCGCGATAAAGCTGAATTTTTTTCTAAAAGAGTACCATAAACAAGCATTATAACTGCCGATGAGACATGGGCTTATGAGCTTGACGTTTCCAGTCGAACGAAGAGATAAAGCAAAATTCGCTGGAGAAGAAAAAAGTTTCGAGAACTGAAAGAATCGTTGGTATAAATGTATTACATCTGGTGGGAATTACTTTGAAGACGACAAAATAAATATTGATGAATAATTTAAAAAAATTTCGTTTTATTTATGATTTACAGGTACTTTTTGATCACAATGTATAATGAAAAAAAAAATAATAAAATGCCTGCAGGCAAGAGAACTTTTGTTACCCTTTAGAACATTTTCGGATCAAAAAAATTTCGGATTTATTTTAATCCAATATTTATAATAATATTTCTTAGTTCACATAACTGGTAATATAAATATTTCCAATGTGAACAACTTCTTGTATTAAAAAAATATTTGTCAGAAAATTGTACTAAAAATGAAAGAGAGAGGTTTTATCTCCCTAATAAATAATATAAATTTAGCAATTGCCTGCGAATTATCAGTCAAACTCCAAATAACAAAATAAGGCATAAGAAAGTAATAAAAAATTAAATATTCAGAAGTTATGACCATAATTATGACAAACAACATAACCTAAAATAACTTCTAAAGAAAAAACTGAGTTTTCCTATGCCATGGCGTCAAAATCTAATCATTTTTGACTCAAACGGTTCCAAAGTAACTGTATATGGTGGAGGAACATTTAAAAGAGAGCAAGCAACTTTAAAAAGATTTTATATGTTTCAGTTTAGGTTCCGATGTTCTTCAACTATCATATTTCTCCGACCAGGCATTAACACCCATAAAAACATTTCGGAGCAGAAAAGTGACAGTTCTCTTTTATTTTTACTACAAGCATAAATACACAAAAATGTCACACGCACACACACATATGCATATATTGTCGAATTACAAGAACTCACATCTCTTTAGTGGCATGAAATCGAAATAGCAACAAAAAAGCCACGAAGCCAACGCCAGAACGAACGGCAGTCGCACAGGAATAAATAAAATGCATTTCGGGAAATTCAATTTAATTGGTAAAAATTTACACGTAGCACATTTGTATTCATTCAGATGTACATATGTATGTGTTTGTATGTATGTAGTAGGCGGTGTTTGGGGCATTCGTGCTGGATTTGTCGACACAGAGAGTGGGAGGAGAGTGCCAGTATGTGTGGCGGTGGCAGGAGCGGATTGTTGGCACCATTAGCAAGTATAATTTTTCCATAGAAACATAACATCTTGTTATTGTTGTTGTTATTTTTGTCCCCGCACACATTTTATGTCATAATAATAAAGTGAATTATAGCATAGACGAGCATCCATGGAGTAACTATGCACGAACACACACACCTACTTTTAGGCGAGTAGATCATAATCCTCCCAAAAGGTTGTTGTCATAATGGCAAAGCCCCTCGGCAGCCACCGCGTCCCCACCGCGTTCCGGCACCTACTACATGTTGCAACATTTTATTTTTATTGGCGTTGCCAGCTTGTTTTTTCTTCTTATTTTATTGTTTTGTTTGTCTTTTGTCATTTTACGTTATTTCGGGTACTTTGCTTGTTTTGGTTACTCCTAAAAAAATAAAAATTAAGAACAAAACACAACAACAGCAGCAAATGAATGTAGCACAGGCCATTCACTTGCCGCAACAGTGCGCGCTACACTTGTATCCCTGTTGCGCTATGTGACACGAATTGCTTCATTCGCATGCCACGCACACACAGCCCGTCTCCGCAACCGTGAGGAGGAGGGGCAGCAGCAGTGGCATGCGCTTGCATAAAGATTAGTGTTGTTGCGGGAAGAATGAAATGAACGGCCCGCTTGTTGCAGCAATGCGTATCTTTGTATATAGGCTGCAGCAGCGGTGTGTATGTGTGTGCTTTCCACTTAATACCGCAATGACGTATATGTTGCATGTGTTGCACGCTTAACATGCCAACAGTCGCTTAAAATTGGTATTAATGTGGCATTTTGCTATCACTCGCACCACTTTGCAAAAATAAACTAAGAGCTGTTGTTGTTGTAGCCAATGTGTACGTGTTGCTTTGTGGATTTGCCCCTCATAAACAATGTTGTCGCGTTGTGCTACAAATGCCTGCTCCCCACTCGCCTGCCATATCTAACGATGGTCTTTGCTTTCTTTGCTGTAGCTGGTATGGGCAAATTGCTTTGTAGCATTTATAAATAACTAAGAATTCTTTACGCCAGAAGACAGGAGAGGTGACAATATGTGCCCATACCAGGGGTGTTCTAAATTTGTAGTCAGAATTGTAAACTGCTGAGAGCTCAATTTAAGATAGGTAAATCATTTTTTGTGGCTCGGCTCCAAAATAACATGCCTAATACTCCAATTGGATCTCGGATGTTACTAAATATTTATAAAAGATTCAATGAAAAGCTTCTATGAGCTAACATAAAAATGAGCTATTATTTAGGAAACATTGTAGTCATCCCTAATCAGAAGTCTGTTTATAATTAAAAATAGAATTCCAAAAATCTGAATAATTTTGAAGAAGTTGCACACGAAAATTAGGTTGATTTCCGGTTACTCCATTAAAAAGATTTTAAATAAACGATATCTCGAAAGCAGCTAATTGTATCTTCGAATAAAGGTATACATATCTATATTTATGAAATATTGGTTTTTGATTACTAGGGGACAATCTAACTAAAGCGGATTATAAAAATTTGCTTTATTGATATAATGCAAAAACTTCTTTTTGACCAGCCGCAACTTTACATGTCACTACCTCTGCATAACTAGCCTTAAGGAATATGATATAATGGTATTGAGTAAAGAACTTAACACAAAAAACCAAAAAGTAGCAAAGAGAAGGAATCATTTTTATATTCAAAGCAATAATCTTATCAAGAGGAACAACAATTAGACTTTCCCTTTGATGAGAGCAATTAGATACGCAAAATTGCTTTTAATTTTAAAGCAGAAGTCAATATGGTTAGATATTTTATTTTTAAATTTATCGTGCTTAAATGAAGTTGAAAAGCCCCCTGGAATACTGGAGAGAAGTTGAGGCACACACATACATATACATTTTTTAGAGAAGGTATACTTCAGAAATGTAATATTCTCACTGATTAGACGAATACCCAATGGAACTTAACACTCATGGTTGAGTTTATGTCGTCTACATACATAAGTATACATATACTTGTACATATATACATTTTCATAGTTACATGTGTGACATTTTTGGACGACAATAGTTAGATATGTAGATATGCGCATGTGTTTCTATTTATTTAGTACAATGTCATTTAAGACCATTGTGTACATGACACCTACTTACTGCCGTTATTTCGAGTATTCCCAAAATTCCACTACGACCGAAATGTCTTGTTAACTGTCAATTGTAACAATGGTCTATTGTTCTCACGATTCACGAGGCAAGCAAATGAGGTTCTGTGCACATATTGTTCACTAAACTCGAGTAACATTTACATACTACTTATATACAAAGGTATATATATATTTAGGTGTAAATACATAAGTGTATAGGTAAATATTTTTGTTATAATACTTTATTTGCCTGGACAGTGCGAATGTCACATTTTCCAAGAGCTCTAGACTGCTAAATATACATATGTAAGGGTGTTTGAAGAATGTTTGGATGCATCTGATTTGGTTTTGGAAGGGTATTTAGAAGGTTTCTGATTGGGAAAGGTAAATAGATTGGATGATAGAATATAAAGCAAAGTAAGACAAATTATTGAAAAACATAACAAATATAGTATAAATCATAATTGAAATAATTAAAAAACAATGGAAAAAACGCGTACAAAAAAGGAATTAAATTAAAAATAAAAACTAAAAATCAAATGCTATAAGATATTGAGTAAGAAGTAGTAAAAGAAATAAAACCTAAAATAAAACGAAATGAAAAAAATAAAACAATGAAGAAGAAATTCTTTACGTTTGCAGTTATGATATGTTTGTACATCGGCAGATCAAAATACTCTTTACACCTAATATTCTTACAGCTTACGAAAGTATTTAAAGATCGCTTTCTGCAGAAATTTGTCATACTTGCTGATCTTGTTGTCCTAGTAGCATACAATTTCCCTAAGTAGCTCTAAAAAATCATGTTGTTGTGATAATCTATAAAATCAGGGTACTTAGTTCGGGATACGCAGCCTTCAAAGTTTTTGAAGTGACTGTGGTCTGTCATTTTTTTCATTTCTAGATCTCTAGAACACATATTAAAGGCTTTTCCAATATCTTTCTTTTTGAAACGAGTTTTGCTTCTTTAAGTAAGAGCGGAAAGAACGTAGCTTAAAGTAAAAATTCCAATATTATCGTAAAAATGTATGTGTTTTGCAAGCCAAAAAATCTAAATAAAATTTCAATCCAGGGGCTTTTGCCAAATAGTTAATTACTAAAAAAATATAAAAAATAGATTTAATTGTGTAAGGCTTGTGTCTGTACTCTTAAACGATTGAAGTTCAAGAGCCTCATTGAGAAAGAGAATGATACGAATAAATTCTGGTATACAACTTTTCAGGCTCCAGCTCAACTCAAGAAGAGAAGCAGTTGTAGTTGGTAAAAGAAAATGTTTATATGTATGTTTTTAACGAGTGTTCTTTCATTCCATTTACAGCAGAACAGAGCTATACGCATAACAATCTGCATAGCTACATCTAGCTTACTTTGAGACATTTCACACATTCTTCAGTTGGAGAAAGACTCAACCAGAAGTGCTGCAATATTTTATTCTGATAAATTAAGATTAAACCGGCTAACCAACATTCTTCACGCAGCTTATGCCAACACCTACAACTCCGATAATCGGCACTACGAGTCTATCGATAGCAATAAATAGTAGTAAGAAGGAGGAGGAGCGCTTGATAAATATGCCACAGATAAAAATAAATAAAGTGAAGAAATGGATAGAGGAAATGCACAAAGAACGTTCGGCTTCGAGCGGTGAATGCGCGAAAAATGGCATTACTAAATAATGCAATTCAAATTAATGTCTCCCATTAGAGCAGCGACTGGGATTGAGATTAGCAGCAAAAGAACGATTGAAGTCAACACAATTCTGCAAATAGACATAAAAAATTCCAAGCAAGCTTTCAGGCCATCAACTACATTTTTACTGTATATTAGAGGCGCCGGTTCACCTATGAGAAAGCCAAGCGTTCAAAGTCCGCCAAGGCGATTACCGATTGACTGTCTTCCAAGCGTCACCCACCCACTTCTTTCTCCTTATTATATTTATATGCCTATAATGTGGCACAATCGTATGTGGGTCTTTGGAGCTGTTGGTTGTTTATGCCATATATATACATATATATGTATGTACTTCTGTGCACATGGCATTAGAATGGTGGCCAATGTTGCCTACAGTCGTTTAAATGATTCAACAAAATATCCACTAATAGCAGAAAATTGAACAGCAAATGTGTATTTGTATTGGCAATGACCGTAGTAATGGGTCCCCTACATACTCACGCCCACCAACGCGCATACGCAACCACATATACATACATACACACATGTGTATTTGCAATCAAAGTTGGCACAGTCTCAAGGAGTGGGTAGAAAATGAAATTAATCCCGCATAGTGAAGTCCAAGCACGTACCGCTGTCATCCATACTTGTTGTGGACCCATACTCTACTCCTTTGTTGTATTCTTTTTTATATTTTTTTCTGGAATTTGGCAGGCCTTTTGTTTGCGATTGTTTTGTGTAGTTTATTTTCTTTGTTATTTGTTTTGATTGTGTTCTTATTTGCTTATGTTTTTTCTCTTTATTTTTTGTTTGTTTGCCGAAGTTGTTGTCTTATACTCTGTTGTTTGTTTTTGAGTTGTGCTAATATGAGTTTTCAATACGTTTTTCTAATTTCATTATCCCCTACTGTGCATTCCTTGCTCCTATAGCCAGGCTTACAAGCTTTGGCTTCCGTTTGCCATTCTTCTGCACGTGCTTTCCGTTTCGATAATCTGCCCAAGCTACAAAACGAAGACAAAGTGGTGTAATGTAGGCAATTTTTTCTGTTAATACTCTTTCATCAAGCCACTCGCTTTTGTGCTGCACGTGCGTGTTGAGGAGGAGTGAAGGGATTGTGTGTCTTCCTAATCTCTTAGAGCAGTGCAACCAGAAGCTCAGCGAAAAAATGCTTGAATTTCTTCAGAACGTGTATCCGAGGTTCCTCGAGAACTGAGCACTCTCCAAAGTATGTATCAAACGCTCCTTATTTATCGACAGATGGCTTTTATTGACACAAAATCATTCTAAAGGTAGAGGAATAAGGATAAGGGGCAAGCTCATCGATTTTGTAGTCCCCAGTGATTCCGTTATTGTTAGGCAAACCTATAAAATTTTACAGTTTTTTTCTCATTAAGATTTCAATATTTGAAAACACTACCGAATATGAGAAACCCTTCAATATTTATTTTGGAAATATGTCAACACTACCTGATAACAGAACATCGAGAATCTAATATACACTCTTCTCTTGTTTAACCTTTTAAATCTCTTTCAAATCCAAGTAGAGTATATTGCAGCAATATTTTGACAAAAGTCTTATACTTAACATCTCAGCTAATTTTAGGATTCTAGCTCATACAGCCCAATTCTCTTCATTGTCCTTATCCTCCCTTAAATCGTAAAAATGTATTTTTAGACATCTCATAAGGTACCTGTAGTCCACTGAATCATATTCTATTTTAACGAAGATTTTATAATTGGTTGGTTTAATTATTTCCAAATTTAACTTGAGAGGCTTTTGATTCAATAAAGCATCGTTGGAAATTTTCTTTCCTATTAAATATATATAGAGTTACTTTAACATGAAAGCCACCTTAACTGATTCAAAAAATTGCACTGCTGTTGTCATTATTAGACCTATCGAACTCTTTTATTCGGCGCCTATCGTGAAGCATCCCTATTTTTCGGTAATCTATACAAGTCTTTACAGCTAAATTATTACCACAACCCACCGTCCGCAAGTTTCCACGGTTTTATTAGGCCTTTGTTTACGCAAACTTATTCTAAGTTGACAGCTGTTGCCTTCAGGCCAAAAAGGAAACGAAGAAGGCAGCATAAAACTAAATGAAAATGTCTATTTTGCAAATGCGTGTGCTGGCATTTTACGCACCTTTATCCAGTTTTATCGAAAGAATTGGCATAATTGGTATATGTTGCCTTCATCAGAATCAGAAGATATTCCTCCTTTGCACATGCCATATGCTTTCAGCTGAGCAGCAGTTACCTGGAAATACACTCCCCTTCCCATTGAATGCCTGTCAAACTACAAGAGTCTCATTCACTCTCACTCCAGCCACACCACCGTGTCAGCAGCTGTTATCTTCGCCGTTTTCACGCAGAATTGACCCACTTTCTACGAACCGTCGTTGTCATAGCATCACAACCCCACACCCAACAAATTTCGCACGGCCTCCCAGATACCAAACATCTGTATTGCTGTATATGGAACAATTTTTCAACGCTTTTTATCTCTCCGAATTCTATTTTTGCGGAATGGCATAGATTTTGCGAAAATGGCAATGCCTGCATTGTTTGCGCTTCACTAGAGGAGCTTTGCTCGTTAGAGCCGATCACACGCTTCCCAATTGTTCCTTCGTTTCCAGGAGTTGCTTTGTATGGATGTGTGTGCGCATATGCTATATAAAAGTTGCAGGAAGGCAGTGAGGGTTAGCAGCCAACATTGATTTCCGGTAACGGTTTCCGCACCGCACGTTTGCTGAAATTGGTGATTTGTGCTCGATTTCGATCGGCTCGGTGTGGATTGGGTGGATGCTACGTCGCGGAGGCGCCGCAGGTGTATTGTGGTTGCCCATAAGTGACTTTTATTGCAAGTTTGTGTATAAGTGCTGCCAATTGTACACTTGATTATTGCAAATATCTTAATTAAACTGTATTATTTTATTTGCCCATTAGATTTCGCAGAAATTGCTTGCAGTTGAGTAAATTCTTCGAGTAAATATATTTGAAAAAGTGCCGGCAGAAAGTTAATCGTCTTCGTATGACTGCAATCGGTTGCCAATAGTAGTGATGTTGGTAAGGTGGATTGTTATTGCCTTAAATCCATGAAGAAATTGAAATTTAATCTTTTGAACACATTAGCTCAATTTACAGCACATAAATTAATATTGGCGTAGACACCGCTTTAGTTTACCGATATAGTCGAGTTTATAAATACCAAGCCTGAACTTGAATAACTTCTAATGATAACCTGCAATTTTCATTAGCGAAACTAGCGATTCAGAATTTATATAACAGTTGCAGAATCTTCTAAAGCTATAAAAGAAAGTAAACATACCGCTACCTGGCCAGCTTTAGATGCATCGCATTTGGGGTCAGTCCATAAAACGTTGCAATTTCCTAGGTTTTACTACCTAATGCTCAATATAATTTGAGTAGAAAAGTTATTACTCTAAACTAAGAATTATTTTGAAAATGTAGAACGCCACCAATCACTTTACCAGTGGACACAAGCGATCTTTTATAAGGTCGAACTCACGGAAATCACTTCTAAAAGAAGTGAATTAAGGGGTTACATGAGTTTCCTCCGGTAAAAAACAGCATTTTTTCATGAATTTTTTTCTCATATAAAAAATTAAATTTTTTTTATAGAATTTGTTACTGTTACAAAAGTGTGTATACTATTAACAAAGCAATTCTGAAATTTTTGAAAAAAAAATATTTTAAACTAGGTGACGCCATTTCCGGTGACCCCTCTGAAAAAAGTTGTGCCAGCGTTGGCAGGATAACTCCTTAGAGGATTACCTTAAGTGAAAAAATACATGTTTTAGTTCTTAACTTAGAACTTGGAAAGGAAAAAAACTGAAAACTGAATTTTTGGCAAACATTTTTAAAAAAGATAAAATTAAAATTCCGCGGCATATTTTTTCCAAATAGTTATAATCGAAAAAAATGCTTCCTCCAAGTCTTTAAGAATTGTATCTCACCTGTATAGAATTTCATGAAGATCGGTTGAGTATGTACTTCTCGAGAAATATTGTCAACCGACTTCAACAACACAGTTTCGAGAAAAAATACAAAAATGATCGAGTCCAGAACCAAAGTATGTTTACATATATGTACGTATTATAAACTTAAAATTAGTTGGCCTATTTTCAATACACTCAAGTCGGCACGGAGTTACGTATACGCCATAGCATCACAGTTACTTTGCCATCATTAATAATCATTATCATATAACCGTTTTCTCCAAGCACATTCCATTAAAGCGCTAAACAAGTATACATATACATATATATAAGTCCACAGGTCTATTTGTGCCAAGTCATTTCAGAAATGTGACGAGTGATGAATTTTTCAGTGGAATTTTTATGACTAAATTCCCGCACAAACGTTGGCGCACAACAATTTACAGCACAATTGTAGATACGCACGAGCACCAGTAGCAACAAAAGCAATAAAAAGTTCTATATGCAGGCAATGAAAATTGCCAGTCAGTTGGAGAGCAACAAACACACGGCGCATAGCGTTCGGGCGGCTGGAGGCATTCAGTCGTGCCAATGTCAATTCAACCGCGCCAAAGCAAATAATAAAATTATCTCCGACATAATTCAAATGCATCCACACATTCGCTCATATTCCATATAATATTGCCTGATTCGCATGGCATAAGCGCTAAAGGCGCGATGGTTAGGGGTACGGAGCTTGAATCGGCGCGCTGGAGCTACGAAGAAGCGCCAGTCACCGGCGTAAACAATCAAATGTCAACATCCTCATACCATATGATATAGTATATGTAAAAGCAACAACAACAACAACAACATCGGTGCAGAAAAGCAACAACTGCAAATTTAGAACAATAACAATGTGCTGTAACAACAACGATAATCGTTTTATAAGTGGCACTCTGAGGCGACGCGACGCCAGCAACACAACACTATTTATGTGGCACGTCGCATGTGTCGCACAGCCGGAAGCAGGAGTTCGGTTAGGTTTGAGGTATTTGCGGCGCAGGAAGGCAGGCGGAGGAGTGGCGAAAGCATTGTAATTTCTAGTGCAGGAAGCGTAAACAAGCAATTTTCACACCGACGTTCTAAGGCAGCATGGAGAGAAGGAGGCAGCGCGCAGCGATCTTGGCAATCATGAAGGTAAAGTGAGAAAAAAGCGGCAAGAATAAATAGCTTAGCAGAAGTTGATTGAATGGAAGGAGTGCAATACAGCACAACTGCAAGGAAGAAACGAAATAGCGGCAACAATAACGGTGCCTCGAGTGCCAACAAACTGTGGACGTCATTATGAACAGCAATCGATTGCGCCGAGGGCAAACTGAAGGTGAGGGAAGGCTTACAGAAAGTTCAAGTACTTAAAGTGATGCAAGTAAAAGAGTTCAATGTGATTTTGGCGCGCTTGAATCCGGTAAAGAGTACGAGTACTCATTCGGAATCTTTATTTTTCCCTCCATTGATTGTTTTGTGAAGTGTAAGAAAGTGGCTGCGCCGTATAGTTAAGGCATATGGCAAGTAAAACGCAGCTTAAAGTGTCGCCAAATTGAATGTGTGTGCATTCCATCTGGTTGAACACTTATTGCTACCATTGCTACCTTGGCCGGCACAAGGACGACGCGTTTGCGCCTGTGCCGTTGGTAAATCCCTTTACAATTTAAATTTGCACAAACAAATGCTTCGCTCTTAAAAATGCGTCACTTTCCATTTGTTGTTGTTGTTCTGTTATGTACTTATATGGTATATTTTAGCTCAAGGCTCAAGCGGCAAAGCAAGTGTGTCGTTAAACTCAACTCTTTCGTGTAAAATGTCCTTTTATTGCGCCGTGCTACAAGTTGCTTGCCAGCAAACGGAGAAAAAATTAAAAAAAAAATGGAAACTGTGCGCTGAAAAATGCTGCTTACTCATACATTTTGCATTTTATTGCTGCTTTCGCGCCATTTCAGAAGAAATTCAAGCACAGTGAAGCGTATAAATAGGCGCTTTAGCGCTTTGTTTGTGCAAAAACTATTTTTCGGGATTTAAAAATGTAAATAGTTTAAAAGTAGGGACTGAACTTGAAAACTCTAAGGGGCACTAAATGAAATTTTTATTTATAAGCGCCAAAATACTTGAAGAAGTTTTGCCAAATACTACTCCTGAATTAAAAATAAGCAAATCATTAAAAAATATAATAGAAAAAGCATTAAAAATTTTTTTACTAACACTGATAGTTGTTTGATTGAGAATATAGCATCCGACTTGAAAATATAAACTCAACCGGGTTTTCGAAAAACTTTCAAACAGCTTTAAACTTTAAAAAATTTTTAAATATTCAAAATCATCAAGCCACTCAGCATAAGCAAAGTAAAAACGTTATTCAATTGTTAATTTCTTCTTCTTATTCTCTATTGACTAGACACAGCTTACACGGATATAGCCGAGTTTACAACAGCGCGCCAGACGTTTACCTTTTCATTGGGGATGCTTTATTTAGGTGGCGGGTCCCAAACCCAGCGCACCACCCTGGGGAGGGATGGTTCGCCTTCTTTCTTTAGCTTTTCTTACCCAGATAATACTTTGTCTAAAACCGGAAGTCGTGAGTTGCTTGAGTCGTATGTAAAAGAATCATTTCTGGCCACACCCTAGTGAATGACGCTCAGGGAAGTTTCCTCACTTGCGTGAACTTCTACGCATGGCTACTGTTATCCCCATCCCCATTGTTGATTTAGAATAATGAAAAAAGAGCTTCGTGGTCCACTCTATTGTCGTATCGAAGCGTTCAGGTCGCTCAGCTGAGCACTCAGAACTACAAACGTTTTTTGCTCGAAACTACATTTTTTCAAATCGGTGGTCGATGGTACAAAGAGATAGACTACTTCAAAAACTCTAGCTTCACAGGGACATTATCTAAACTACATACATGTGTCTTTATTGTGTTTTTTTGTTAACTATTTACTGCTAATTTTTCCAGTAAAAAAGTGAAAAAAGAAAGTAAAACAAAAAAAAATCACTTTACTGTCAAGTTCTATATGAATTAAGCTTGGTCCAAAGGCAGCCATTTTGAATAAATTTGTCAATATAACAGCTCAAATAAATATTTGAAAAAACCTGAAAGAGATCCATTCGATTTTTTACCATATTCTTAGAACGAATTGTTAAAGTTGACCCTTTTACGGATCCTCGATTTATCTATATCTTTAATAATATTAAATAGAACCAATCTCATTCACAGACAACCTTGAAAATTTTACGATATAAATACATATTAAGAATTTTATGATGTTTTAAAAATTTATCTAGTAATCGTTAGTGTTGCCTTTCATGTATTGCTAAAAATATTGAGGCTCAGTGTTTGTCGAAATATAAATCCTTTATCACTTCAATAACATCTTTTGGCCAGCGGAATTGACTTCCACATGACGCTGTGTTATCTTCTATTTATATAGAAACTATATACTGTATTTAGTGTAAGTATGTATGTATATAGAAGCATTTTTAAATATATATCGTCTCTACATTACCTGAAGCGTGAATAAAGGTTTTGACGACAAATGAAGCCAGTGCACTTTTCCTGTCACGACTGTGTCTGAACTGGTTTAAAAGTAATGAGAAAATGGTACATCAAACTACCAATAAGGAAGCAGGTTTACTAGTATTGTTAAACTAGAGAAACAACACCGCTAAGCGACTTACATCAACGAAATAAATAAGCAAAGAAACGGAATAGAGTGATTTGTTAAGAGACAGGTTGGAAGAAATTATTTTTGGGTCACCAAAATAGGCACGCCTGAATGACTTTTCTTCATTTCGCTTCAATATATAAGATTTATGTATATAAATATATGACAACTAAAGATCACTTACGTCGGTTTTTAATGCATTAGGCTCTAACCCAAATTTTAAGCAAAATGATTCGACATCAACATTTCAGACCACGTTTATAAGGTCGGACAGCTAGCTGTATAACCTCTATTTTCAAAGATTATTTGGCTGAAAAACCTTAAAGCATACACCAAGACTTCGTAGAGAGCTATATTTTGTAGAATTTTTGCGAAGAAATATCTATTTCAAGATACTGGAGAGTTTTAATTGGAGTTTCGAGGCTGATACCGAAAACTATGTAGTTTTCAGTATGAGCTCCACCTTAAATCCATAATGTATGCGATACACAGAGAATTAAACAGACTCCAATTTACCACCGAGTACACTTAAGAAATCACATATATATGAGCGTGTGGTTACCTTTTCTGCAACGTTTACAATTTAATTGTGCAGATCGATTTGCTGGCATGGTCTAGTGCTGCAACTCTGCTACCTCCTGAACTACATGCAGCCACACATTAGCCAACCGAGCAAATCACCTGCCAAACTACGGCAAGGAATATCCACAGGATGCTCGTAAGACGAAAGGTTTACCTTTGCAATGCAGGAGCATTTTAGGCAAGCAAAACGGCGCCATGGAGAACATTGAAGGCGCTATACCATAGTACAGGCGAAAGGGTCGACACTCCACTTAAACGGCCACAGCATACGAGTACTTTAGTTGCTCTCCTTAAGATCCCGATTCAACGATTTAACGATTTTCTTCTTTTACTGATTCATCCTTATTGTGAAAACTGGCGTTTTACTTACACATTCTATACATACAGGGTGTTGTTGCATACTTGAATGTGCGCTTTGTTGTCAATCGTAATCCTTTAATAAGGGTAAAGGAGGGGGAGGGAGAATGGGTGAGGTGTTCCCAACAAACACGTATCCAGAAATGTAACTGTTTGTACATACATAAATGCATATATACAAATGGCATTGCGACACAATTTGGCAGCAAGTTAAGGGTGCTCACCACACAAACAACTCACTGCCAGGAATTGCAGTTCAGTCGTTCAACAGTGCGCGCCAAGCAGATGGTAAAATTTTAAATTTGCAAAGATTTGTGTGTGCACACCCTCAGATACCATTCAGTATGTATGTATATATGTACATACTATACATATATACTTATATGAATCTCAAAAGCGGTTGTGTGGCATTAGGTGTTTGAATTGTTGGTGTGATTGTTCTGCTGACAGTCACATTTGGATATTCACACGTATTACCTTTCGATTACTCTAATGGCAAACGGTATATCGGAAATCTGGGTAACGGTAATGCTTTGAATGGCACCGCAATCGGCACTCCACTTTCGTTGTAAGTTTTTAAAGGTGTTTAGAGGACAGGCCAATAAGGATTTTGGAACATATGCTCGTTAATGCCGTACGGGCTGCTGGATAAGCCAGTGGCTTTTGGATTGGAATAAGTTTATATTTTTTTTAGGAATTAACCCACTACTGAACACATCTTTCTTAGTATTTAATTGCTATAGAAAACTAATGTGCCGGCAGTGTCTTCTCAATTACTTCGTCGATAGGTCTAAGGGAATCTGAGATCCATCCTTCCCGGTTTAAACCAAAGAAAGTATGACATCAAACGAAATATTAATCCGTACATAAATCTCGAGGAATATTTTGATGACCGAACCCTTTCAGAGGTTAAATATGTCACTAATGCCTCGACGAACCCAAAATATTATATCAAATGTAATATAGTCACGCTATTAATATACTAACAGTCCTCAGCTTTCTATTTGGTACCGTAACATGGCAGTCAGGTCTATGTAAACCGAATAAAACTGACTCAGCAGCAACTCTCAAAAATATTTGATTATAATTTTTTGCAACAATAAAAACTCTCGGTAGTCTATTGACTGTAAATGCCAAGAGCAGCGTTGCATTTAAAGTCAATGACTTACTAAACTGCCCACGTGGTTTTTGTGTATATGTAAGTAAGTGCACACGCAAACAAACCAGCTGAGGGAGGAACGGCATTATGCCAACTCGAATATGCTGTCAAATCGATGTTAGGCTGAAATAACTTTCGCAAAGATTGAATGTCATTGATACCGTTCGTTTACTGTTACATTACAAAAGTCAGATTATTACAAACGGATTAAGCTTGAATTGAATTGTTCAGCATCATTTGACAATTCACCTTTACAATTCTACGGATAACTATATAGGAACATACCGTTCTTTTCTGAAGTGAAATTTTACGAAGTTTGTTCAAAAAGTATCGCGAATTTGGTATTTCTTAAGAAAGTGTTTATTTATTCATGAATATCTATACTGCCCCCTTCAAAGTAGTCACCTCAGAGGTGTTTTGTCCAACGGCCATAGCACTTAAACAGTTTTTTTTGTGATCTAGTTTAACTCCTTCTTCGATGCAGCTGTTATCCTCTCAATGATAGCGTCGTCCTGTCATTGGCCTCTTCAGTTTTGGGAAGAAAAAAGTCACAGAGGCCAAGGTCTGGGGAATAGCATGACGTTAACATGGCGCAAAATCCAATTTTTGGTCTTACACAAATTCGCTTTTCGAGAGGATTGCTTTGAGCAAGTTGCCCATAACTAGTAATAGGAAATATTCCTGCAATCGAAGAAAACTGTTAGTGAAACCTTCACATTTGACCTAACGCACCAGCGCTTTTTCTTGTAGAATGCGCCACGCCATCAGACACGTCATAAACAGAAGCCCATGATTTGTCACTCACTCTGAGCACTGTCAACGTGACGCTGTTTTTTTTATCGAAAAAGAGCAGTGAATATGTTTAGTACCTTAACAATTTCTCTCATGGTGATTCGACTATTAGTCAACACTATTTTCTTCTCTTCTTCAATGCTTTCGTTTTTTCTTAACGTGTTCAGACGTCCTCTTCGCCGTTCACATCTGCTGTCTCGACCCCCTGAAGACATTTTGTACCACCGATAAAAGTTGCTTTTGTTTTTCACACACAATTTTGTACGAATTCTTTGATCCAGTTCTTGGAATAAACAAAAATCGAAAACGAACCAAAAAGCGTCCAATCAAAACCAATTAACTAAACGGGATATGAGCACCAACATAATGCAACAAAACAATTAAACATCTTCCGATCCTTCTTTTTGCACAAGCTTCTAGCACTATTTCCACGTTTTATAGCTTCAGAAGGTTTCCTATTCTACGGTTTAATTCACCAAAAGTCGAGTAATTTTATATTGCTAAATTAAATTTGTCCAAAATTCTCCGATTACAGATGTCAAAGTATCAATATAATATAATAATCAATATCTCGGAGGAGGTGGTTGATATTTAGTATATACCAAAGAGATTTAGTAGACGTAGATTTCAAATGAAATCTAACAAACAAAACTTTGAAACATATGTATACAAATTTGCCCATTTTAGTTCCTTCGATGACACCTCTAATACACAATAAATCGGAAATGTACTGCTAAAGCTCGTCAACCGAAACTTTAAATTAGCACTGATCTGCGTGAATATAGTTTGGTACATTTTACTTGAATTCGAACAACCGTATCGGCAAAAATTTCACTTATTAATATTTCCTTTAGATTCTATTACTGTTAATTTTTGGTATTCTGTAGAATCTCAACATTTTCGGGGTTAGGGATTTTCACAGCTTCTGTGATTTGCTTTTTTCTCTTCATGCTAAATTTGGAAAAATAAGAAATCCTTAAAAATCATAAGGACGCAAAAGCATGAAAAGAAAAATATTTGACTATTTGCTCAGTCGATTTATCTAAGAAACATTAACCTAAACATAGCCCAAGATGAACATAATACTATTCACACAACAATCTGGCTAACGACACGTTTTCCAATCAGTCAAGTATTGCCAACTCGGCACCACTACTCAGGAAACAACGAACTTGTTTCCACAAATGCTCTATTTTCAACCTCTCCTGGGTCAGCAAACTCATAATGGATTTTCGATATCGAAAGTGTTGTGTGAGCAAAATGTTTCAAACCGCACCTGTGTTTTTTGCAGAGCTTGTGGCGAGTTCACACGTTTCAAATTTTAACGTGCAACGCCAATTCGGCTGCACTGAAAGCATTTAAGTTGCAAAAGGCACAGGCAACGGTAAATCTTTGTATTTTTTTCCAAATATTATATTTCGGCAGCATTTGCTCGGAGAGCACCTCAACTCGGTACGATATACTATATACATATGTATGTATATGGGGCTTGCTTCATGGTCTCGATTAGTTGTTGCTGGCGTGTGTGGAGTCACACATTTGCCACTTTTTCGGTGATTTTTTAGAAGGTAGCAGAGATACGGTTAGAATATATGCGCGCATTCGTGGCTGCAGTTTCTCGTAAACTTTTAAGCCACCAATGTGGCATGCAACTTTTCGAAATCCCACACAAAAGTGCTCATATTTTTAGCTTTAAACTTTAAAGTGTTGCGGTGATATTCCGACCATATGCGCGCAGTTAAATTGGTGAATTTATTCAAAAAAGAATTTTCGAAAGCAAATAAGTGGCAACTATATATTTATTTGTGAAATTCAAAAGTTAACAGTATAGTCGGAAGCCACTCCGCAATTACACTATGGTGGCAAATCCGTTTAGGAAAATTGTCAAATGAAATACGTGACTTTTTCGCTTAGACGACGGTTGAAGTCGCCATGGTAAGAGCTTGACGAACGGGCGCCGGCTGTGCGCTTGCGATAATAGAATTCGCTTTTGATTTAACGTACAGTAAACGAACGGTAAACTCACGATAATAGGACGACAATTTAATGCCACTGCGACATGTCAATTTTCAGTTGGCGTCAAGTGACAGTCTGCTTGAGCTGCTCGCTGGAAAAGCGTAGTGAGCGCGTTTTTAAGTCACTGATGAGCATTCTTTAATGGGGGTTTGTGTGGGGCTGTGATTTATGTAGTTTGTATAGCAGCTTTTTTACTTTGAGGGAAATTATAAAATCATATAAAGCACTATTTTCCTTACATAATATTTAGAAGCCTCGCGTTTTGCTTCCTGTTTTTTATAAACAGAATATCCGCAATTTGAAGTTATTAAAAACATTTCTTTGCTAACTCTTTACTGATACAGGTCTAAGAGATAGAATTTCGCAGAGAGAGTTATTGATAAAGAAACCCCAGGACTTCCTTGGCGAGATATTTTTTAAATTTATTTCGCTGTTTTTCATTTTAGTAATTTTTTCACAGATTTGAATCATCCTATGGATAGTTATAAAGAAAAACCTCTGGTTACTCAAAAAACAATTAAAGCATAAATTCATAAAACTTTCCGAAATTCTGTCACTCTTAAAGTTTTCTTCGAACAAAATAAGTATTGTTGAAATAAAATAACATTTGAGCGGCAAATACTACTGAAGCACCATTTTGCAATTAAACGTTAAATGCACAGAGGTTACAACGCTTTTCACAGACGCCTTTCTTATAGCATTCATTGATTCTGAAAATGTATCCGGTCTCAGGTTTCCATACAACGAAAAGCATTTTGCTAGCTCTTTCTAACCACGGCTGCCTGATATAAATTTTTGATCAGTCAGTTTGAATGCCTATATGCTATAAAGGTCCGTTCTGAAGGACTTCCTTTGAAATACCTGTGCCAAATTACGTGAAGTTACATTATCAAAAAAAGAGTTTTCCTTACAGGGACTTGAGTTTGATGGATTAGCTTGTATGTCAGCTGAATTCTACGCTGATCATTTGCATATGTACAAGTATATGGTCTGCGACATTTCCCACTGATCCTCTACAAACTTCGTTGCTGACGGGATATATCCTGTTCGGGGATACAAGATTGAGTACCACTGACCAAACAAACTCAAACAACTAATTGCGCATACTGTTCCTCTTTTGATGGATAATTATAATAACACTCAATTAGAGGCGAAAATTCAAATATTTTAAAATTCCTAGAGAATGCATTGGAAAGTACGAGAAAGTGAATTGAAAGCAAAAACAGCAAATATGTGAATAAATATGGGCGAGATAGATAAACCACTGATTGAAAGTATAATCACACACACACACATATATATATGTTTGTGCGCCAGTATGTGTGAATGGCATTTGAAGCGTAACAAAGTGTGATGAGGATGGACTTTGGGAGCGTTGTGTAGGCAAATGGTTAAACTCAAAATATAGTAATACCAAGCGTATACGAGTATTACAATAATAAATTATGCACGAAAGTAATCAATCACTGTCAGTTGCGCGTTAACGAAAGTAACAATAATAATGAAGCATTTCACATAAATATTTGTACATGAGTACATATGTACATAAGTATATATGTATGTATAGTATATACGGTATACTTATATACGAACATACCATATACTTGGCTAGGCATACAGTGCTGGGTAAAATAATAGAAACAATCTTCGGACATTTTTACATCGCTATTCATATTTGACATATAACGGGTGATTCAAGTAGATGTACTTTTTTCAATAGGCTTATTTGACAGACACGAGTGAGCCGTGTTAAGCTGTCATGTTTGTTCAGAACTGTTTGGCATTTCATTATGGACTTACGTTTACAAATCGTTCAACTTTATCACGAAAATTGATTTTCTGAAAAGAATGTTTTTCCCGCGCTTCGCTCAACTTATGGTCAACATAATTGGCCCACTGAGCGTACTATTCGCAACACCACTACTCATCGTGAGATCCAGCATTCATTAGTGAGTAATATTCGACCGAATCGACCCCGTCCAGCATGCCCTTAACTGAGAGTGTACACGAAGACCGTGGAGAGTCGACCGTTCGCAGCAACTCGGACTGACATATAGTAAAACGACTTGGCGCATTTTACATCGAGATCTTAAATTAGATTCGTACAAACTACAGCTTCTACAAGAACTGAAGCCGCTCGACCTTACCAAGCGACATCACTTCGTTCTATGGGCTCTTGAAAAGTTCAAAGAAAATTCCACGTTTTCGAACCAAATTTTGTTCTGCGATGAGGCCAATTTCTGGCTCAATGGGTATGTAAACAAGCAAAATTTTCGCATTCGGCAGGAAGAGCAACCTGAAGAGATTCAAGAGCTGACATCATCGGTCCATAATTCTTTAAACATGATGCCGGTGAGAACGCAACCATTAATGGCGACCGTCATCGCGCTATGATAACCGACTATTTGATGCCTGAAATTGAATTTCGTGATCTCGGCGACATTTGGTTTCAACGCATTAATCAATGGATTTGTTGAGAGAACACTTCGGTGAGCAGATAATTTCACGTTTTGGGCAGGTAGATTGGCCACCAAGATCGAGTAATACCACACCGTTAAACTTTAGACTTTTTCCTGTGAGGATAAGTAAAGTCTAAAGTCCATGCCGAAAATCCCTTTTCCGTTCAGGCCTTGGAGGAAAACATCACTCATATCATTCGCCAGTTACCAATCGAAATGCTCGAACGAGTCATTGTAAATTGAACACAACGGATGGATCTTCTGAGACATTGTCGCGACCAACATTCGAGAGAGATAATCTTCAGAAAATAAATGCCAAGGAGTATCCTTTCGAATGATAATAAACATTTCCACTTAAAATTGAAGTATCTGTGTTTTTTCTTTAAAGAGTAGGCAACCCCGAAATAGATCACCCTTTACAAACTTCTATACAGTGGGATATTAATACTGAAGTGGTTGCCTTAACATATTTTTGCCACCACTGTGTCTATGTTACTACGTTTTTATGCACATATTTCATATAATATCCAATGTGAGCGTAGCGTTAATAGCCTATTCCCGAGTAGATTTAATCAATTATATACAAGCACGTATAGGGATATCTTTGGATAAATATGTATGTACGTGTTAGAATGTACATCAAAATACAAAAAGTATGTATGAAAACGCGATGGAAATCAGGCGCTGTTTTGACACGATCTTTCGGGGCCATTGTAGGTTAGCGCAGGCGTTGGATATATGTATATATATTTATATATAATTACATATGTATATGGGTATAAAAATATATGCTTATATACACAACAACACAGCTAGGGGCAACTCCACAGCATCAGCAACAAAATACGTAATTGTTAAAGCCTTCAAATTCATTGGCGCTTTGATGTTGTCTTCGCTTTGGAGGCGCTTTTCCAGCACCGTTTGCCCGCCAGTCCAACTGACGAGTTTTGGTGCGCGAGCAATTTCGTGTTTTGCTATTCATTAAGCGTATTCTTCTAAAGCTCTCTGCGTACGCTTGTCAGTTGTTGTTCATTAAGCAGCGACATCATTAATTTCAAAACATTTTTTTATTTAAATTTTTTCATATTCATATTTTATGCCTTCATGGCTGCCTATGGGTGTGTGAGTGTATGCTTGCATGTGTGTTCAGACAATTTGAACTGGAAACGATAATTTGTGGTGCCATAATTGAAAAATGCGCCATCACAAGCGTCATAATAGTCTGTGAATGCCAACCGCCTCACCGCCTGCCGGCCAACTCACCCTGTAGCGCGCCGCAACAGGCATGTGTGTGGCACAAATTCAGCGCTATGCACCACGCTGGCGATCGCGCCTCACACATTTTCGCCTCCGCGCCAACGCTGGCCCGACACCGAATTTTTTTAACTGTCACCGCGCGGGGCGGCGCGTTTTGTCATTTTGACGTTTCGCTTGTGCGCCGGTCGCGCGTAACAGCATTGGCGCAAAATTATTAATTTTTTTATTGTGGAAAAATATTGTTGCCGATTTTTGTGCACCTTTTTTGTGGCACTTGTTCGCACATGTGTTTCGCATGTTAAATAATTGCGTATAATTTTTCGCTTCAGCTTTTATTTTCGCGTTAATGTAAGCGCAGTGTGGCTATTGTTGGTGGCGCGCTGGTTGTGGCAGTTGTTTTTGCTTCAGTGCAATTTCGATACTTGCACTTTGAGTGCAGTGCTCGGCGTTCGGGCCGCCAAATAGGTGAAAAAACGGTGTCTAGGCGTCTGCCGTGCTGACATTTTGATTGTGACAAGTGTGTGCTCTTAGCACTTGTTGCAACTCGTAATTGATTACAGTTGCTTTTTGTGCAATTTCGCTGCTTTTTCGTTTTTATGTTTCTAGTTTTTGTTTGCCAATGAATGCTTGTTGTTTTGTCTCGACTGAAGGTGTTTACGTTAACATATTTTTATTGGTTTTAGCGCCGTCTCATAAATCGTAATTTATTTGCTGCATTTTCACTGGGTCCTCAGTCCAAGGGTTCATAATGTGTTTAAGAAACAACATCTAATGAGACTACAGTTCTTAATGTAATAGTACCCGAATATAGTTGGTGGTGATTTAAGTTCGTAAATTATAGGCTACGTGCTTGGGAATTATTTTAGAGGCTCTCCTGACGAGATCGAGACTATTGTCAATCCACTTCGACTATTCAGAATTCCAATTTGCAACAAGAAACATACTTGACTGCATCTTTCCACATATATTCCGTTAAAAAAATATATACGATTCAATGAGTTTAGGATTTAATTTTAGGTATCTATGTACATATATATTTAAGTCGATGTAACATATAAAACTGACCGTCTGATAATACTTACATATGTGTATTATGTACATATTCTGCATACCGTCATCTATCCCAATAAACAAATAACCAGGAATGTAGTACATGGCTCGAATCGAAAATCTTGATTGGGTGAAATTGTTGTTCGGGTTTTCTACTTTATTGTACTGAGCTCACTTTTTAAGCCAATGTTGAAGTGAAACTTCTTCCGACACACTTTGTAGTAAAATATATAACATGCAACGAAATTGAGTTACGTAACAAAATTACGTCACATAGTTTTAACTATAGAAAACTTGTTCTTGGTTGTTCACTGTAATTCGAGAATGTTTTGAAGATGGTTGCCACCCGTATAAGCATTCACAATTATATTGACAAGTAAAATATAATATTACAATGTATGTATGTTTGTAGTTATCAAACTGAAATGATTTATGTAGGCTTAGAAATATCGACAGGCCTTCCGTAGCGTGGCGCATCTTCGACCACCTCTACACCAGAACGAAAACGTTGAAACCATCGTTGTGCGGTGAAAATGGAAACTGTATCGGGTCCATAAACTGCACAAATTTTATTGGCGGCTTGAGATGCATTTTTGCCTTTATCGTAGTAGTAATGTAAAATATGCCGTATTTTCTCTTTATTTTGCTCCATGTTTGCGGCGCTATAACTCACGAACGACTTAAAAGAAACGATAATCAATCAAACACGTGTTAGCGCGTGAAATGAGCTTTCCAAAAAGGTATAGCATGACCCGATGCGACGAATAAAACTAGAACTACGCGCTTTCAGCGCCAACTAGCGAAAATACCGCAAAACTTTTTTACAACCCATTATATTGCAAACACTGAAAGCCTAGTTGTCGTATATACGAGTACAGATTATCAGACAGACGGACATGGCTGAATTCAATTAATCACGCTGACCACTTATATTTACATATCTATCCTTTATAGGGTCGCCGAGTTTTCCTTCTTGGTGTTACCAACTTCGGGGCAAACGTAACCCATGTTCAGGGTATACAACTTACAAAACAAACATAAAATGGGTAACCAACAAAAACATTTAATCGAACGGTTGCTACCTTACAAAAATATACTTTAATATACTTATTTCATAATAGTCAGAGAGTATAATACTAGAAAGGCCTGCATTTTTTATACTTTTAAGTTGCTGAAATGGATAAATAAATTTCATCGTTCATTACTGCATATCGAGCCATTAAAATTGCCGTTAAAATATTGAAAAAAGTGGCAAAGCAATTAAATTTGAACACTATATACATCGAGCAAACTAAATTATTACTCGGTGTTCAAGCAAAGATACCTGATTTAACCGCTGCCAAAATGGATCACATCGTAAACGCACTCCTCCCCACACACAAAAAAGGGCTAGTAATCCAAAACCAACTCTAAAATTTCCGCAAATGCCTTAGTTTACCCTCGAAGAACTGCAGCTAGACATCGGCAAGCTCAAAGCCAACAAATCACACGCCCCGGAATTCCAGCAGAAATCCTGAAAATATTCGTGCTGAGCGACCGGCAGTACTTTTGAAAATCTACAACGCCGGAATATTCTCTGAACTCTGGAAAAAGCAACGGCTGCTGCTAATCAGTAATGGAAAAGGAGAACCCAACTTGCCATCAGCATACCCTGGACTATATGGTACATAATTGTACCAGGCAGATCAAAGTAGTTCCAGGGTGAGGGCGGTTCCTTAGAGGGAGGTTTTTAGTGGCAAGTGGCACATACCGTTGCTGTGACGACAGCACGGAAGGCATTTTCCACTTCCTTACCCGGGGATATCTCTTTAAATTCCAAAAGGTTTCTAATACTGAATTAAGAAATCTAACCGAAACATTTGGGTACTTGTGAAATCAGACATACTTATCTGTCTACCGCATAAGGTTTGAGTTGCATGAAGTGTATGTGTTAGTTTGCACAGATATTCGTTCAACGCATTGGAGTTTCCGTAGTCGTGACTTACTGGGTAGTTTCATTGGCGTGCACCGCCAAATGGCTGCCACACTTTAATTAAACAACCTTTTGTAGCCACATTCACCAATACTTATTTATATACACAATAAATGTATGTGAATACCAATGTACATACACACACTGCTTTGTCGAAATTTCCATAAGCTGTCGAAAATTCATAATTCAATATAAAATCAAATATTTGTCTGTCCACAACCACGCTAATGACAGCGTCGGCTACTACCGTCACAAGCGCTCCCCAACCGCCATTGCTATTGTTATTGCCGCAGAACGCCAGCGGCGTTGCAAGGGTCACAAGCGACATGCGCCGTGGATTGTGTACAAATCCTGCTGCCGAGCGCGGTAATGCGGGCTTATTATATAAATCCATGCGCAAGAACACAAACGCAAGTCATCAAAGTAGGTGTGTGCAATGCTGCGTTCTTGGAGTCGCAACACTTTGCCGTTGCAGTCGCTAGCGTGCCTAAAGTACATTGCGCGTTTCTTTTAAGTTGGTGTTTACCCGTAGCTGTGTATGTGTTTGTATAATTTTCGGCGTTATTGCTATAAGCTGCAGCATGTGGCGGATGACAGCCCATTGTCGGCTTCGGTGTCCTTTTCTTCCCTTATTTGCCTAGTCGCTACATTTTTATAGCTGCAGGCGGCTAACAGCGCCTCACAAGAGCAACAAAAATATGCATGCGCATACATACATACATATGTACATACAAATAATCAACAACATGAGCCGAACCTTTCGTGCAATGTGTCAAATTTCTTGGAAGTCATTTCTTTACTTCTGTCTTCACATCAACTTTTTTGTTTTTTAGCTGCAGTTACGGTGTGTAGCTGTAGTTGTACATGTACATATGTAGACACATATATATATATGTATGTAGGTGTATGTGTGTCTGTATATTTAGTTATATAGATTTTAGTGAAACTGCTGCTTTGACATCCAGCCGCTGCTCGCAACTCGTTTGCGGCTTCACTCCTCGTGTGTCTGTCCATCGGTGCGATTCAAGGAAGCACACAGACACACTCAAATGCGCCCATACATACTTCGTCAAACGCATATCAGTTTGTCCTTGCCGGTTTCGTTACTCTGCCGTTGGTAATTAGTGGCATATCATGATGCCGGATCGTTTTTCTTGGCCGCTTTTTTGTCAAGGCGCCGTTTAGCCAAAATGCAGCTGTCATTTTTTGTTGTCCTTGCCACCAATGCAATACTTTGTACGTTATGCAATGGATTTTCGTACGAATAATTTGAGGCGAAGCTGTGCTCAGAAATTTTACTGCGATTTCTTGGTTAACAAGAATGCCAGCTACACACATACACAACCGTCTATATCATCTCCCTGCATATGCTATGTGCATACATATATATACGTTTGTTTACCTACAGTTCATGTCTGTCGGCGAAATGTGAGCATTCAATGTGGCAGCGACATTGTTGGCACAGCATTTTGTGTGGTCCCGAAAGAATTTGAGCAGCGTGGAACACGGCTGACACACCACATACACACATTCCCGAAACCACAATTTGTAGCGCTTCTTTAAAGTGTCATATGCGCATATTGCGGTGTCTATTACAAGTGTAGCAGGTCGTATCCAGAGGCCTCTCTGCCTGTCTGTCTTATTAAGCACTAATGACTTGCTATATAATAACCCAAATATTTTTATACGAAGCAGATTTTGTAAAAGTGACAAAAGATTCTGTAGTTACACATATTTTTGCTTCATTGAACTTAGAATATCCTCCATATTTTAATTTTTTATTGTAATTTTCGGAAGTTAAGGCACGGCATTAACCATGAACTTATCCATCAAGTTATAATTTAATTAATCCAAGGTACTTTACTACTTTCGATAGTTCTCCGAAACTATCTATTATTGGAGAAATATTTTATGCTGAAACCGTTGAGAACCATCAAAGAAAGTTTAATTGCCTATTTTTTCGAATAAAGATGACCAAGGTTAAAGATTTCAAACTCCTATAACTACAATCATCATCTCTGATGGAAAATTGGATAATGAACAATTGCATAATTTAAGGGGTTACATGGGTTTCAAAAAATTGATTTTTTATTAACTTATTAAATTCTACAACACCTCTGGAATATCGTAATAAGTTTTCAAGTCGATCTGAGTAACAGTATCGGAGATATAATTCTTAAAGACATGGACGAAGGATTTTTTTCGATTACCACTATGGAATTCTTTGTTAGTACTGTTTAATTGTAACAATACAAAATTATAATAAAACATTTCATTTTTTATATGAGAAAGAAATCGTTGAAGAAAGGCTGTTTTTTACACGAGGAAACCCATGTAACCCCTTAAGGCCACATTTAGGCTTATTGGCCTATATACAACGAAGTTACACATCTGTGGGATATATTTTTATGGCAATAATTTTTAATTAATTTTCGAAAGCAGAATAGTTCGTATTTATAGCTTAAGATCATTTACTCAAAATTGGTTACGCACAGAGTACCATAAAACCATAATCCAAACAAAATAATATAATACTTTTGAAAAAAAAGATCACGAAAATTTTAACAATCAAATACTAAAATTGAAATTATTGACGATTGCCAAGATTCGATTGACAATTAATTATAAATAATCAAGTCCAAATCTTATTGAACAAATACTTGAAATCGAAACGCTTTAATTAGCTAACCGCATATGGCTTTTCGTATGAGGCTACTTGAATTGAGGGTTTCAAATTACTCTACCGACACCACTCCGTGTACACCCCCACGAATGCATCGCGCGGCAAGTGTCATTGTTGTAACCACAACTGTCACATAACATAACGATTGACAAAAATAAATCGTTGATATTCAATATTCAAGTGGCAGCTTGCAATAAGCGCGCACACACGCACTGACACTCGTAGCACAACCACCACCACCACCAAGCACTTGTCACTTTGACGTGTATGACAATGGCACACTCGTGGCTACTCATATTTGCAAAGGAGCGCTTCCTGTCAATGACAAGCATAGAAATAGCGCACATTCTCAATGACCATAGAGGACGAGTATTGGAATGCCGACATTGTGGTGACATAATGGTATGAGATGGATGTGATAAAATTGCAAAAGAGTGCGCACGAGTGTGTGAGAGCGGCGGGTCGGAGCATGTGTACTCAGTGGCCTGTCAGTTTGGCTTTGACAGTTGCATGGAAAACCACACGCAGGTGTTCTAAACGATTTTCGCACAACAATACAAAGGCTTATGTCTATCGTATGTATAGGTCCATGTGAATTCCTATATTTGTGGCCTGATATCGTATAGGTAAAAGCTAATAGACAATAGTTTTTACTTTACCGGAAGTATATTGTTCATGTTTTCAATTTATTGAATGACAGCTACATGTGGCATGCTAGCATGCTTAGGTAATGGCAAATCCTTATATAATAGTTAACAATATAACGGAAATTGTAAAGGTTTGTGAGAATTTAGTTTAGATTTCTCATAAACATTCAAGGATAAATGGAAGTTGCGCCAAAAAGAGCTCGGAATGAAGAAATAATTAAGATCTCAACTTGAAGCGAGAAATTTTCGGTAAACAAAACAACAAATAGTATAGTATAGAAAATAAAATAAAGGGTGGCCCAAGTAGAGGTAATTTTTCAATATACTTTTTTTGACAGATCACTAGTGAGTAGTGTCAAGCTGTCATGTTATTTTTGTTCAGTATTGTTTGTCATTTCATCATGGAAGATCCGCCGTTTTCGATCCACATTTTGTTCAGCGCTAAGGCCCATTTCTGGGTCAATGGGTATGTAAGCAAGCAAAGTTGCAGAATTTGGTACGAAGACCAAACTGAAGAGATTCAAGAGCTACCGTTTCGTGCAGTAGAAACAATGCTTTGGTTGTGGTTTGTAAGCCGATGGAATCAGCAGTTGATATTTCTTCAAATATGATGCGAAAGTAACCGTCAATGGCGACCGTTATCGCGCCATGTTAACCAACTATTTGCAGCCTGTAATTGACCCTCGTGATCTCGGCGACAATTGGTTTCAAAAAGACAATGGATTGATTGACAGAACACTTTGGTAAGCAGATAATTTCACTTTTTGGATCGGTCCATTGGCCATCAAGATCGTGTGATATCGCACCGTCACACCTGTAGACCTTTTCCTGTACGGATATGTAAAATTTAAAGTCTATGCGGGCAATCCCGCTTCGATGCAGGCCTTGGAGCAAAACATCACGCGTGCCATTGTGTGAAAGAGATAATCTTCAATAAATAAATACGAAAGAATGTTCTTTCGAATGATATAGGGTTTTCACAAATCTCATGAAGTTATAAGTTATAACGATTCGAAAACATAGCATGGCGAATTGTAAAGAAGTGTAAAAACGATGGGTTGTGAGTACCCCGAAAATAAACATTCTTCATTAAATTTGAAGTTTTTTGTTTTTTCGTTAAAAAAAAGAAACACCCTTTATCTGACATAAGACGCATTAATAGTTTGCAGTCCAATCGTTAGGGGTATTCAGATATTATTTGTAATTCGTAACTTGTATAATATCGCACGCAAAAGTAGATTATTTATTAGACTATTAGTTACAAAGACATGGCTGAGAACTACCCTTAAAAATAGCGGTTGATTGGCTGTGGAAACACACCACATTTTCCGACCTGACACTTACGGGTGTGCATATACCATACACATAAGTATAAAATCAGCTTATGCAGACCTGTATGTCAAGAAACCGGCTCATATTTACAAACTATTCCATTCATTGCTTAACAAGTTTTTGCTTTTTTAAGAAAGTATATAATTATATCTCAGGTATTATATGTTGTTTTAAGTATATGTTTGCTAATTTAACCTCTAATTGTTCTCAATTAACCTTATAATTAATTATCTGATTAACCAATTGCACAATTAGCATTTAATTGAAAAGTCACCTTCACAGTTGAGTCAATTCTATGAGAGAAAGAGAGTTCAGTGTAATGCCAGATCGAATAGTTATAAAAACGAAACGCAATAAACCAAAATACTTTCTTCAAATCCTGCATTCAATAATAAAATAATCTACTCTTTTAAGATTCTTAGTTTTTGGCAAATTCTAATCAAAGAACGGTTGTATTTATCGGACAAATTTAATCTGAATTTTACTAAAAAACAGTTTGTACATATAATATCGGAAAATGAATTGACACCTGCTAATATACACTAAGGTACCGTTATTTTTGTGCCAAACAAATTCCAATAATAAATCTCGGCTTGTCTATATACGCCTTAATCAACACTTTATGGCGGAAGTTTCTGCCTCAAATGCGCTGTCACATCATAAAAAACGAAAAGCGAGATTGCTATTAATTCGCGCTCAATTTCCATATTAGCCCCATAAATCGTGTGTAACCGTAATGCGCATGAAGTTCATTATTACCGCAACCTCAACGAAAGCTGCCTACACGCCGCCTAGCAGCTGCGCACACACTTACTTACACGGCAATTGCTACACCGTGCCACATAAACAACTTTGCCTACGACTACTCGCTTTCTTCCTCTCGGTTTTCCCACATTATTTATGTATCTTCTGCTTTGCAGAAAAATAACTTCATCAACTTCCCCGCAAAGCGCCGTCTCCTTCCTGTGCGGCGCATGAAATTCATAATTTGAACGCAACAAATCATAATTTAACATTATGATCAATTCATACACGTCAAAACAACAAAAAATGCCTGTGAATTATTGCTGCAATCGGCGCAGTGGCAGTGCTCCTCTCTGCACACATACACAGATATTGCTGTACATAGTATGTATCACCCTTGCCGTGAAGTGACGCAAAAATTTACGCTGAGCAAGTTGAAGCTGGGCCTGCAATTCGGAGCACAACAAAAAGTGGCAACGCATGCGGACGAGTGGATACGTAGTGGGGTATTTACAGTAATTCGGGTTTATAAGCGAAATATCATACATACTTTTTCTATAACACGCAGAGCCTAGTAATTATACCGTAAGGAGGCACGAACTTTTTCGACGAGTATCCAGTTCAGCAGCTAAGAAATTTTGTCATAAACAATTTAATAGATTTTCTTTATCAATAATCCTAATAAATCTCATAACTTATATATCGGAACACAAATTTCACAAATAATTTTAAGGAATGCGACCGAATTCAAAGTGTGTTCCGATTACGTAGAAGAAAAATTTTAGCCTACTTCGTGCCAGTTCGCAACTAAAAAAATCAATAAATTTTATTAACATCTTTATATGTAAGTACATATGTATATGTTTTATACCAATTGAGTGTTCGATTCGCTACTCTGAAACTTTTAGAGAGTTGAAACAGTTATTTATATACCATAATATTATATAGTGAACGTAATCTTTAGTTTTGAAAAAAAAATGTTACCAGTCCTACTACCGATATAAGGTTAGATCCGCTAAGACTGCAAGTTGTGAATTTTTATTTTTACTGGAAAATAATGATCACTGCCCTAGTAGCAAGCGTGAGAAATGAAGAAATGAAGTCCGAAAATTTGTCAAAATCATTGTGCAATAAAAAAACTAAATAAATATAGTTCCACGTTGGACAAACAAAATTGTTTATGAAAGTATACCTTCTGTTTAAAAAAAGTAGAAATTTTATCCCTTTGAAAAGCTGGGGAAAAATCGGAAACACTGGGCCGACTAGTTATTTTTATAACGAAATACTTTTCTTACTACGCGTTGAGATTTTGAAAATTCAATACTTCAAAACTTTTCATATTGAGTCGAAAGAAAAGAACAGAGTAGAGTACAGCTGTCATAAAAGCGGAATGATAATACAAGGTGCGTTTCAAAGTAAACAGGACTTTAAAAAAAAACAGAACAGATGGTTTTTTCGACAAAATCAGTTTATTTTATTCAAAATAGTTTCCTTTTGCTTCAATACAGCTTTTCGCACGGTCTAAAACCATGTCGAACGAGTGTTTTAGCTCGTTGGCCGGTATGGCTTCCAGTATGCCGGTTCAAGCCTTTTGAATGGCCTCTACGTCTGCATAACGCTTTCCTTTCATGGGCAAATGCATTTTCCGAAAAGGAAGAAGTCGCACAGTGCCATATCAGGTGAATACGGGGAGTGGTTAATGATTAAAATGTGATTTTTAGTCAAATAATTATGACCTTCGAATGTTGGATTCTGAGTAATTTTTGGTCGTTAGTTAATTTGTGCGGAACAAAAAGTGCACAAGCCTTTAGTAAGCCCAAATGTTCGGTCAAAATGCGGTAAATCGATGTTTTGGAGATGTTTAATTTCTATTTCCATGAATTTCAATGATGATTTCGGCTGATTTTTGATGAATTCACGCACAGTTTCGATGGAATTGATTTGCGGATTTTGATTGGCCCACATGTTGATTGTCATTTATGTCCTCACGACCACTTTGAAAACTTTGAAGCCACGGGATAGGCAATCATCGCCATAAACTTGATTCATCAATTGAAACGTTTCGGTAAAAGTTTCACCAATTTTAAAACAAAATTTAATGTCGGCTCTTTGTTCGAATGAGCTTCCATAAAACCGATAACACAAACATACTGACACTCAAAATGCAATAACTTCACTTCCAATCAATGAAATGTCATGAAATTCTCACCGGACAATTGATAAACTTAATAGATTCTAATGCACCAGTCGACATATAGATGCCGCCAGATTTGGAACGCACCTTGTAATAAAGCTTTTGTGAGGAATCTTTTGCATTTGTGAAGGCTATTTCAACAAATCGCAAAGATATTGAAGCTTTCTATATTATTTTCGGAGCAGAAATAGTTGAAGCAAATCTTAGATTCTTAGTTCGAACAGAATTAGGACACCCTAGAGTTAATTGGAGACGATCAATTGTAATGTAATTGTAACAGCTGATGCTTTCGTAATAATTATCTTTATATTTATATATACCTATCATTATTAGAAATTGACTTGTTCCCTTGAGTGGTTATACAAAGTGCGTTCCAAAGTAAACAGTCCTACAGTTAGAATTAAAAAAAAAACCGATTTTTTTTATTTTATTTTCTTATTTACATATATTAAGAATGCACACAGAAAATTTCTTATCGTTCACAGTCGAGATGAGTGAGCTGGTGATATATGTAAACGTAAATAGAGCCCAGAAAGTATAAAGACGGTACTTACAGTAGGAAATAAGTAATAGGGGCTTTTCCCAACCTCTTCCATTATATGGAAAGAATTATGTGCTTACCTGGAAAGATTAAAAAAAAATAGTATTTAATAAAATTATATGTGTGTCTAAATATTTATTCATTGAAAATATTAAATTTACTAATATATTATAATAAATTTAATTAAAATAATATATTTTTTTATTTATAGAAAATATTTGAATAACATATGTTTATTCATATATTTAACTTAAAACAGCCCCTAGAACACACTGTGTTTGAAATTAGAAGCACCAAAAATATTGAAAAAGTAATTAATTTTTACCTCAAACACTGAAGAAAACATTATGACATCAACCAAAAAATACTAATTTTAAACCCTTCAAAGGCGGTCGAGAGATCGTTGAAGACATTCCTCGTTCTGGACGACCTCCGACCTCTTCAACTGATGAAAATATTAAAGAAGTAAAGGATATGGCGCTTGGCAAAACGTCAGGCAAATCTTAAGGGGATGGCAAAGAGAGTTCGACATCTCTCGCGAGTCCGCTTAAATGATTTTGGTGGATAATTTGAGTATGAAACGCGTTCTTGCTCGACTCGTCCCGATAAAGCTGAATTTTTTTCAAAAAGAGTATCATAAACAGGTATATTTGGACAAACGTGAAGGTGCGAATTCCGATCCCACATTCATGGAGACCATTATAACTGCCGATGAGACATGAGTTTATGAGTTTTACATGCAAACACGTCAATAATCATCGAATAGACCCCGTTTTCAGTTGATTGCAGAGATAAAGCAAAGTACGCTAAAGAAACTGAAGAGTTTATGTAAAGTGTTTTAAGGAGTGGAAAAGTCGTTGGCATAAGTGCATTACATCTGGTGGGGATTTGAAGGCGACAATATATTAAATATTTCCCTTTTATTTACAATTTCCATACTTTTTTGTCACAATGTATGTATGCTCCTAAAATACTGATGAATTAAGTATGTAAAATAGTGTATCCTAAACTCTCATGATTTAAGCAACAAAGATTACTGTTATTTTTTGCAACTAACGAATTCACACGTTTTTATCAAGCAGACCACTCTCACAAGCTTCTTTCCCAAAATTTCTGCCAAATAGAACATTTCCCAGCTGCATTTTTTAGTCAGCGAACATTTCTAGAGCTTAAATTGGTTTTAAAACTTTGTGGCAAGTTGCCTATCTACACATACACATATACACATGCCTTCTGGCATTTGGGTAAGAGAAAAAATTAAACACTTCTGATCAGATGTAATGCGCCAGCAAGCGATGCAACTCTGCGGCAGCGAATGCAATGCCGGCATTTCCAACAACAAACACAACTTTTTAATTAATGTGTGCCACGCTTTTTGCTCCTTTTAGCGCTTGTTCAAGTAGACACGAAAAAAGCAACAAAAAGCAACAAAAAACAACGAAAAAACAGAGAAAAGCTGGTGAAAAAAAGAACTCGAAGCCCACAAAGTGCGCAAAAAATTTAAATTAAAAACGTCCGCGTTGATCCGCTGCAATACGCGGTGCTTGTGCCGAGCCTTGTTGCAACGCGCTGTTACACGCTCACACACACAAGAGTCGCTACTCCAGCCGCCCAAGTACACCCCCATAATTACCCAAATTAAGCGAAAAAATGTGGAACACACAAAAATGTTGCAGCTGCCGCAGCTTGTCAGTGTTGCACTTGTTGCAAATGTGGTAACGGATGATAAATAATGTTGTGCAAAGTTGTGTACAACAAAAATAAATATCAAAAATGATGCAAAAACATGCAAAAAATAATAATAAAGTCGTGGATGTCTCTGTGGATTCATTGGAAAAGGCAAACTTTGAGTGCAACAAATTCGCAAATTCGTGGCAAAAATAAAAATTCGTGCAGCGGTCAGCGGCATGTTGTTATTGCACCGCGCAATAACTGTAATAACGCAAAAACACGAAATCATGCCCCGCGGCAGCGAATTACAGGAGGTGAGAAAATTATACGCCGCACAAACAGCAGCCGCAAGGAGGCAACAACAACAATAGCAACAACAACGCGCTAAAAACCAGTTTCAACGCGCACAACACCAACAGCAAACCAAAAAATGCTACCCGAACTACAAGAATAATTGTAAGTACAACAACAACAACAAACATGTTGAAACCGCGCAACGGCAAAAGCTTTACTTTTACAACGGCCTAAAATTGTTTGCAACACTGCCGCCACAGCAGTTTCATCACCAACATTGCTTGCAACACCGGACAACAACACCATTACCTCATCGCCTTTGCGTTGCAGCTTGTGTCCGCACGCTTTTATCAATTCCATTTTGGCGCTGAACATTTTTCGCCCCTCCAATGGCATTGTTGTTGCTTTCACGCGAAATTTAATGATGAAGTGCTTAGTGAACCTGTCGGCAACAAATTGGCACACCCAAAAGTGTGTACGCGTATGCTGTGTGTGTGTAGGTGTGCATTTCATGCGATTATTTCGCTGGCAACACCATTGGCGAGAAGACGGCAGTTATGGCAATTGGCACCATACTGTTTGCCACAAAATCGAAAATCATGCAGAACTGCATTAAGTTGTTGTTGTTGGCACAAAGTGCACATAATTGCGCACCCTTTGTTGTGGCAGTGGCGGTGACGGCGGGTGAGTGGGTGGCAGCGCCGGCACAGCGCTGTAACAATGCCGCAGCCATTGTTGTAAAGTTGAATTATTGTTGTTGTTGCCGCTGTTGCTGCAACTTACAATCGAGTTATTTAATTATATGACCGAAATTCTACGAAATTTCCACTAAGGTACAGATAAATATGCTGACACTGGCGGTCAAAACAAGTGCAGGTAGGATAAATTATTGTACGAGTAGTCGTTTGAAAGTGAGTCAGGTCTTCTATGCGGTTGCATCGTTATACTAGTTACGTATATCTTAGAAGACGGATATAATTACGTAAACTTTCAGTAAAAAAGGAGCTGCCTTTATGCCGCTATGTCCGAAGTTGTTATCTCCGCGAAACTAACACGGTTGTGTAAACTGACGTTAAGCAATACCTAAAGCTCCGTCAGGATCGGGAAAAACCTCTGCGAACCGTTCGATACCTGGCGAGGTTTTCGACAAGGCGACTCCTTACACTTTTTCAATCTACTCCTGGAGAAGATAATTCGAGATGCAGAGCTGAATAGAGAAGGTACAATCTTCTATAAAAGTGTACAGCGTACGCTGATGATATTGATTGACCTCAACAACCGCGCTGTTAGTTCTACTTTCTTCAGGTTGGACAAGGAAGCGAAGCAAATGGATTTGCTAGTGAACGAGGGCCAGACGGAATATCTCCTGTCATTAAACCAACTGTCGCGACTTGGCTCCCACGTCACTGTTGACCGTCATAACTTCGAAGTCGTAGATAATTTCGTCTATTTTGGAACCAGGATTAGCACCAACAACACTGTCGATATCGAAATCCAACACAGAATAACTCTTGCCAACAGGTGCTACTTCAGAATGAGTAGACAATTGAGAAGTAAAGTCCTCTCCCGACAAACAAAAACCAAACTCTACAAATCACTCATCATTTCCATCTTGCTATATGGTGCAGAGGCATGGACGATGACCCAAAAACTGGATTATTTGATTTTTTCACATAATTTTGACTTGTGAAAGAAGTCAATAGTCACAAAGTATAGGCTTTGTCTAAGTCTAAGGCTATGGTATGTCCTAAACACCAAAGTTAAGTCAAAAATCGATTCTGCATTATAAAGGCGCCAAAGTAAATGAAAAATAGAAAATTATTCCGACGGAAAAAATTCGTAAAACTATTTTAAGTCTTTCGGATGCTGAATATAGAGCTGTGACTCGTAGTACCCCCGATGTATCCTTAGTATCCGATTATATTCCACGATATTTATAGAGCTTTTGCTGGGTGGCTACCAACATTATATTGCCTGCGTAGTCATCTACCGTACTGCAGATTGTCTTATTATCAAATAGTGCTTTTCAAGATATTTTCAGGCATTATTATTTGACGTTAGTATTATTATTTTAACAGTAATGGGTTTGGCTAAATCAATGATTGGGTTACAGCCCTAAATATCAAATGCATTGTTCAACAAAATATCAGTACCTCGCGGGAGTTTACATATAGTCCGAATAAGAGTGATAATAACCGAACTTGGCGATTTTGCCCTTAAAGGCCTCGTCTTCTAAACGAAAAAAAATCTTTGACTATGTTTGGATGCTTTCGGTAGTATTTTTAGAGGATAACGGGTATCTTAGGCCTTTGACATAAACTTTTCAACAAATTGACCTTCTCTTGGGACGAGCTGGCTTTTCTAGAATCACAGATGCATTTGTTGTGCCGCAGATATAGTAACATTCATTTGGGAGCGAACCACTGTAAACCGCTTTCAATTAGAAGACAAATCTATTTTTCAACTAATTTATGTCGCATAGTTTAACAAAGCTTCACCAAAAAAGTACTTACCAAAGCGCTGGTTTTGTGCCACATAAACCCACACAAGCAGTGGCAACAAAGCAACAACACAAAATTTGCTACAAAAATCATTTTCCGTTTGAAAATTAAATTTTCCTTGATGCCGGCTGCACTTTAGCTGCACTCAAATGTAGGTTGTGTTGCACGCGGCAACTATGTTACCAGCCTTTAATACTTGTTTTGGCGTGCAACGCTGACCAGCAGCGGCACTTTGCCGCATTATGTGGCTAACGGCTTTGAGCTCAGTTCAACTAAAATTTAGTTTCCATTCCATTTTAGATTTGATTTTAGTTCTAACAGCGGCTAATGCTCTGCCTTGCCACAAAGTTGAAGCAAGCCGCTACTTACAATCACTTACCGGCACACTAGAAAGCGTTGTTGTTATTGTGGAATATTCACTTGCTGCCGATAATCAAATTTTGTAGCTCTTAAGTGCTCTCGGTCTGTTCAACGGTTGGATTTCCTGCCCTCAAATCGCTGTTGCACAGAGCTCACATTCGTTGCACTTCAGTAAATAGCGGTAATTATGCGCCTGTTGCAGCGCTGGGGTCTGTTGTATTTGAGTTCTCGCACAGTACCTACTCTGACTGGATTAAGACTACCAAGAGGCGCTTTAGTGGCGGAAAATTTTCAACGGAAATCTCAGAAAATGATAACCCTCAGCCCAGAAATTACCGCAAGCCATACGCAAGAAACTGTATGCTGCAACTTCTTTCACCAACTCAAATGTTGCACGCAACCAAATTGCGGCAAATTAGGCATTTCCGCTGCAGTTGAGCTCAACTTTGCTTTAGCCGCTCGGCTGACGGCTGAAAATTACAAACAATTGTTGTTGCTGCTTATGTGGCAGGTGGTTTGTTGCGGCGCAATCATAAAGTGCACTAAATGCAGTTAGAAATTTATTTCTTAGAAATTAGGCTTTGAAAGCCGAGTTATGACAGTAATTGGAGATTGTAAAGCAGCCAATTTGGATTTAGAAAGAAATCTTCACGACTGTTGCTTTTGAGAAGAATGAAGACGAAAACAAAACAATATTTGAGTGAACAGAGCAAACAGTGCTGGTTGTGGCTTTACAAGGTTCCTAGTGATCTCTCTTATAAAGCCAATATGACATGACTTTAGCTAACGGTTATCCAACATACTGGAGAAAAACCGTAATATTTATGTCAGGAAATTGAGAGTAAAGCCACAGGGTCCAGCTTCAAAGCTCCGTAGTGGGAAGTTCAATAATACCAAAAAGCATCAATATTGATGTTCGCTGAAGTAAATTAAGAAGTGTATAGCTGGCCTTTCGGAGAGAAGACTGCTAATTCATTTAATGGTTACTTGGTTGAAAGGTCGAAAGCGCCCGCTGCTAGCCATCTTTAAGCTAATTTTTCTTCGAGCTGATTCATTAAAATTCCTAAACTCTTCCCATTTTAGCTGGCCAATTTTGCTCAGATTGAAATATTGGGGGTGCCATAGAAGGATTAGTGACTTGATGTTTAATATTTGCAAATTTCTATTAACCAAGTTTCTGGGGGTGTTGATTCAAGGGTAAAAGCGCTGTGCTAACTCATTTCACATTACTTAATCCCTTCTCAATTAAAAATATAATACCATCTTTCGACCGACACTTAATCACGACATTTCGGCTCTTGAATAGATTATCTTACTAATATGCCAGATTTAGAAACATTTCGTCATAAAAACGGACACTCGTTAACCTCGTCACCGAGGAGATTTGGGTAATCTAGTCGAAATCTACCTGTTTTAGCGTCATCTGTTTGTCAGCAAGGAAATCTATTATATTATCACAGCTGATTTATACACTACAAGGAGAAAAAATGTTTCTTTACACATTTTAAACATGGAAACAAACAAAAAATGTTCTGAAGTCACTTTGCCATCAAATGAAAAATGTGCTTCTCTTATTTCCATTAAATGAAAATATTTCGAATAAAACGACTTTTATAACAAAATACGACATTGCGATCATTTCTTTTAATAAATATTAACGATGTGAATTTTTTAACGTCAAAAACAGCTGTTTCATTAATAACGGCAGTGAGGACATTCTAGATTAAGTGTAATCTAATCACTTAAAATTTTTCGGTCGGTTCATGAGAGCATTTCTGGTGGTGTTTAAGCAGCCTTTGAAGTGGCTGGATGGCAACGGAGACTGATTTTTTGACAACGACAACACCCTGCTTTGTTTTTTCCTTTCATATCTATTTATATGAGTGCATTAAGTTTATCGGATATGGCAATGCTGTCCGGTAAATGACTATTACCAGCGACCATTCACAATAATATTATCTTCTTGAATTCGCAATAGTTTATTAACGCTTCACATATTTTTGCTCGTTTTCGGCTAAGTAGCGGCAGCACACCCTTTACTATTACATTTGACAGATAGCACCGATCTTAACCTGTAAAACAATATCAAAATTGTAGCTCTTAGTGGAGTACAGCAGTAGAAACAGCGATGTCAACACAAGAGTCGTTTAAAAAAAGTTGCTTTCTTACTTAAAAAACAACATTTTCTCTCTTTCCTAAACTACTCCACATGCATATTAATCACCACTCATTCCTGGCGCATACCAGTAGCAACTTTGTTGAGTGCAATTAAACACTGACTTGAGGGTCAGCAGTTATCTTGTTGCTCACCTTGTCCGTGTGCTCGGCTTACGATAGCGCAGAGTGCACGGCAATTTGCGTAAAAGCGTAAACAATTCTTTTTTCACAACGCGTTTATTATCACTTTATCGCAAAGCCGCCGCACAGCTGCCCTTTCGGGTTGCACTCGAGCGTATAAATTTACAAAGCAATCTTGCGTTTGTTCTACTCGCTTTTAATGTATGTACATATGTAAGTGTGGCGCACAAAGAGTGAGTAAACTCAGGAATTTAATTCATTTATAATTTATGTTCATTACTCCGGCATGTCGGCGTTGCGCGCTCAACTCTTTACACCTGTTTGTTTTGCTTGATACGAATCGGCCAACAAGCTGCTTGGCTCCTGCGCTACACTTTGATGTACGCGATGTGCAACTCTTTTGCAGCGTCTTTGTTGTGTTTTCTTAATTTTTGCGCGCTTATCCGCCATCAATTCATATTTTTCCGTCATTTTTAATTGCGCGTTCCGACAGCTTGAATTCCCGACGGATTGGTCAGGTGTTGAGCGCTTTCAGCGGCTTACCGGCATTATTAGCAATAATAAATGGCGCGCTCTGCTGCTCAGGTGAGCGCCGTCTTTCTTAGAATTTCGCGCAACTAATTTGCTCCTTTTAGTTACTCTATACCTTTTTTCGGTTCCTTTTCTTTCTGCAATATGCCGCGCAACTCTTAAATAGTTCTGCTTTAGCTTTCCAACCTTTTGCTTAACGCCAGTTCGGGGAAGCACCTTGCTGCTGGCTTCTGCATGCCAAGCAGCTTTCGTGCCCTGCTTCTTCACTAGTTTATTACATAATAAACTTCCGCTTTGGGCTGGTGCCGTCTAGGGACATGCCAGCAATGGCAACACGCATACAAGAAGTTCAAAAGTTCGCGAGGAAAGTGGCGGCATCGGCTGCAGCAGCAAAAGGAATGCGCGCCAACCTTTTGGAGAGTCATTAAAAAACAGAAAATATGCGCGGGTAAGGCAAAAGGTTAGGTAAAGTGCAAGAAACCGAGGGTACGATGGCGCTCGCTAATAAATAAATATATATTTATTTTTATCGCTTGTAATTTTGTTAGTAAAATAATCTCTTTTCGAAAATTCCTGGGCGCACACTGACAGTCGTTGCTAACGGTCCTACTCCGGGTTAAGTGTTTGCAACTCTGCCGCCGCCATGGTTCGTCGTTTTTTGTTGTTGGCGGCGCGCTCTGTAATTTTATTATCGTATTCTTCAGAATCCCTAATGGGCAACTCATTAAGATTCGGTTGCAACGGAAAAAACTAAGAGCTCTTTACTTGAACCGGTTGCAATGGATTAAGCTTCGATGGAATGTACTTGTGTATCTGTGCTAACATCTGAAGGAGAATTTATGAATTATATGTTAAATTGCTATTTTCCTTTAAACAAATGCACATTTTGGTAATGAGTGGTTTAGTGAAGAACACTAACTAAGATTTAGGGCAGCAAATCGGTAAGAATGTCCTAGATTTTCTGATGATTGATAACTTAAATTTGTTGAGAAAGGCAACTACAAATTGCAGATAAAGTTAGAATTGTGATGTATATAAGAAGTTGAAGGTTTAGCTAGGCTACAAAAAAGATAGACAACATATCTCAGTACCACATTCGACGGTTTCGGTCTTTGGGAAAATCTTCGCACTTAGTAAGGAGATGAATTATATTCGAAACTGTCACCAAGGCATAGCAAAAGAAGAATTGCTTTGATCAGCCGACTTAACTCCCGTTTCTCGGCCGAGTTAACCTTGTATCGATTCTTGTTTCCGAGTTCTTGGATTAAAAAATCAGACACGATGTAATAAAATGAACTGTTTACTTGTCAATCAGCCAACTTAACCCCCATTTGCAATCCGCATTCTCGCAGCTCTGCGAACTTTGATTTTGAATTGATCAAACAGAAGGTTACTTCAATGATATTTGATAAGACCACTGGGAGTATTAATATAGGAATTCTTCATTAATGTATGTGGATAAGTCTGACTGAACATCCATTTCATTTCATCTTTAAGCATAGACAATTTCAATTTTTATTTATATTCCTTCTGTGTATTTGTATAGTATATTGTGGATATAAAAATGCATCTTACGTTACAGACAAACTGTTTTCAGACTCACTCAAAGTCACAAAGTGTAAATCGTTCAAAGAATATATAAAACATTTCTCTTATTTCATCATTTGAAATTCACATGCTTAAGACACTTTGAGAAATTTGGCTGTCAAGGTTATAAACAGCGCTTAGCAAAAGCTTTGTGTGCTGCCTGTGCTATCCACACACTTAATCCAGTGCAGAGAGCGAGTAGTTATTCCTCACAAACTCGCAAAGAGCCTTCACTTTGCCTTGACTCCTTTCACTGCTGGTTCTGTGCGTGCACTTTGCATACCCGTTTGTATGTGGTATTTGCTTAACCCTGGACGACCGGTAGGCAGATTGTAAGAGTTTTTCGTTTCCTTTTCCTTTTTCAAGTGAAAATTCATTTTAAATGCAAAAAGCAACAAGTCACTTGAGAAAGCGGCAAAGGTGACTGGTTGACTCGCATAACTGTTATCCTTGTACACATGGCGCATGGATATGTGGAGAGACAAGTGCTGATATGCTCGGCTGATGAAAGCCGAGTTATGAAAAGGATACGTAATAAGCTGTTGAAAAGTCAAAGGTGTGCCGCTGACTTAAAGAGTGCGAGAAATAGCAGGTGAAATTGTGGAAGGTGAGTGAAAAGTGAAAGAAGAATTATATTCTTTCATCTCTGTTTTTTTCGTTTTTGTTTGCGATTGAAAGAAAACCAAACGAAGCAAAGCGTTCCCGCATTTCAAACATTCGAGCGTTTGTGTGGGTGTTAAAAGCTATGACTGAGGATATCTGGGTAGATAGGAATGTTCTGTAAGCTCACACGTGGAAGTATGTTAATCCGCAGCTCCAGGTCATCAGGCGCTACAACGGTAAGTGAAATAGAAAAAACAGACGAAAGAAAGCGACCCGTTTATGTGGGTGTGAACTCTCTGTAAATATGTATATAGTATGTGGGTATATCGCCCAAAACTTCGTATGTGTGACAGAAACACACATACATACGTAACTATACCTTCCATTACAACCATACTGGAATGAAGCGCTTCACTTCTCGAATTTATGTGGGATAATGAGAATAACTCAATTCAGCTTGAATAGCGCATGTTTTGCAAAAAAGGAAGCAGGAAAAAAATGCAAAAGTATGCTTTTCAAACCGAAAAAAATCAAAATATATGCGGTGGATTCGCACAAAAACCTTTTCACATCCCCTGCTCGCAAACGAGCAACCACATATTGGGTTTAATTAAATGCGGACAAATAAGGGGGAGCGCAAAAGATGCAGTGAATGAAGAGTTGACGACAACTGAGTGAAGTATATTGAAAGAAGGATACTCCATAAAAAAGAAGACAACATCAAAGGTTGCATTTTTTAGCAAAACAAATGGCTTTGGTAGAATTTCGGTACACAAAAGTGAAAGCTGTAGCAAATTTGAAATGAGCATTCGAAGTGATTAAGTGAAAACTCAAAAAAAGTGGTAATTAGTGTATGAATCAAAGAGTCAACTGTCATTATATTTGACTTAGTGGAAATAACACATAAGAAAGTTGTAAAAATGTCTCTGATTTGCAGTATTTTTTCCTTCTTGGGACATTTTACTTTTGCGGAGAAAGTCATTTTTTTACTGCTTATTCGATTATCCTCTATTATTTTGCTAATGACAGCGCTGCGATCACCCGAAATACTGCAAGGAAGTCGAAATACTTCCTCTAAACCAATTTGAGTTCAAAAGACCGCACAAAATCGTTGAGTAGCCAATGGAAACTCGTTTGAAATTTTATTAAAGACGGATATTAAACAAATACAATTCGTTAATATTGAAGTTGCCCACAGCAAATATACCTATATAACGGGGTTTTCAATATGGACGTTACAAAAGTAGACCCATAGGGACAGCAAACGGTGCTGTATTTTTTCCCGCTCTTTGAATATTTATCTTCAGTAAAGTTTGCCATTTCATCATGGAGAGTTATACGATCCAACAACGAGTCGAAATAGTAAACTTTACTACCGGAATTCGGAGTCAGTGGCCTCAACTTTAAGAACGGGTATTTCAATAATAGCGCTACAAAGGAATGTTTACCATCTATCCATTTTCATTGAAAATATTACAAAAATGGCAATCAGCTGTTTACGAGAGTTTCGAACTCGCATAGCTGCCGTCTGTCACCTACAAATTTGGATCTGATTAAGTGCCCAGTTAATCCGTATTAACGCTGCCGTCTGTCAAGGCTATTATCTCACGAAGTAGCCCACTCAATTGGCCGCCTCGGTCGTGCGATTTGACGCCGTTAGACCATTTCCTGTGGGGCTACGTTAAGACTACGGTCTATGCCAGCAAGACAGCGACGACTAATGAACTTCGTACGAATATCGAAAGCGAAATTGCAGCAGTATCGGCCGATTTATGCTTAAACACCGTCGAAAGCTCGGTTCAGCGTCTGGACTTCTGCAAGCGTGTTCGGTGGCCATGTAAAAAAAAATCTAGTTCCACACATACACAGTCTTACAAAAGTTTACATACGACCACAAAATTTTAATTTTATTATAAATATCAAAATACTGCTTATATGTTGCTGGTTTTTATAACTTTAAACGAAAGATAAAACCATTAAACCGCTTCTCAGAGCTGTAAATATACAAAAGCGGTTTGAATACGCTCAGAAGTATGCGAATATTCACATAAGTGACCCAACGTTTTGGGAAAGGGTAATAATTACTGATGAATGTAAATTTATGGTCTTTGGAGGTGATGGTCCGGCAACAGTTTGGCGAAAACCAAATACAGCATTACTGCCCCAGAATATAACCCCTACAATCAAACATGGAGGCGGTTCGGTCATGGTATGGGGGTGTATGGCCGCAAATGGTGTTGGCAAATTAAGGATTATAGAAGGCTATGTACATTGACATTTTAAAAGATAGTTACCTTCCTAGTGTGGAAATGCTAGATTTGGAAGGAAATTTTATATTTCTCCAGGACAACGATCCGAAACATTCTTCTAAAGTGGTAAGGGAATGGATTCTCTATAACGTCAGACATAAGCTGGAACATCCCCCACAATCTCCCGATCTTAATGTTATCGAACATTTGTGGGATATTTTGAAGCGGAATCTGAAAAAACGGCAAAAATCATCCATTGCAGGTCTAAAGGTAGCACTAATGGAGGAATGGAGTAAAATTACTCCCGATATTACAAAAAAATTGGCATTATCCATGCCCTCTCGACTGGCAGACGTAATAAAAGCCAAAGGAGGTCATACCGAGTACTAATTCATTTATTTTTTCTTTAATTTACTAGGCGTATGTAAACAAAAGTGAAATATTTTGTGTTATTAAATATAAATTTATTAAATTGAACTATTTTTAAAATTCCTTTTTAATATTTAATACTTTAAAATAAAATAAAACAAAAAGAATTATTATATGCTCAGTTTCCTTTATCAAATTGCAAATTTTAGTACCGTATGTAAACTTTTGTAAGACTGTGTAATAGCATCGAATATACTTTTATAGGAATAAATAGTTTCACTGATATCCCAAACTGTATTTGTTTAATAAAAAAAAAAAACTTTTGAAGCGCTCTTTTTGAGAAACCCTTTATAACTATAAAGTGAAGATAAAGTTAGAGAATGTTAGACTACCCAAGGTTTTCTAAGACTGTGTAGAACATGATGCTTAACTGCGAAAGCACTAAAAGTAGTTAAACAAAATTAACTCCAACTATAATGAAATGCTTGACTTGAAATTTAAATTTAATTTTGAAAAGGAGCCTTGAACACGAAGCACCCTGTAAGTTAATAATAATTCACTTACTTAGATCATTCTTACCCAAAATTAAAATTTTTTGCTGAAGATTAAGAATAACTGAATCACCAAAAAAAAATTCCAAGGACAAATGTATTCCTAGTAGGCATAACAGTTAAAACGCATCAAAATTCTTTGTTAATATATATGTACATATATACATACGTGTAAGAGGATGCACGTAGGCAAATCTTATCGAACAAATCTACAGAATATAGGCAATTTCGAGCTGATGCCTACATTTCCTAGTATTTCAGCAGCAAATTAGGTGTGATCCGAGTGGATTGTACACTTATGAGGACAGCAATGCATGGAGGAACAGTCGAATACACCCTCATACATATATACTTGAATATATAGTTGCAAGTATACTGTGTAGAGAGATAAACAATGCATGGATATACATGTAAAATTGTATGTTTTCATATCTACATATCTCCGCCATCCACAATTGAGGAATGTATGCGGTAGGTGACCTGCTGCTTCTGACCTTTCTACTTTGTTGCTTTGATGAGTACCTCGAATTCATCGGAATACTAGTTTGTTGGGCTCTTCTACTATATATATGCATCTGTTGCTGCTTATATGCTGTTTATTTGTACGTATTGGTAGGTATGTGGTGCTGTGTGCGCTTGATGAGCTGTCTGAGATTTGAGTAATGCCAACTGACGCCATTCCAGCGGACGCCCGATGCTACTTTGTTGTTGGAGTGTTTTGCTAATGAGCAGATGTTCGTGTGTGATTAGAAGACATCTCGGTATTTAAATGATACACAAAAGCAAAGTAAATGAGTTGAATAAAAGGTGTACCACCATTAATCTTTTCACATTTGAGTCAATTCTTGGATTTTGGCTTTTATTTTAGTCGATATGGGGAAAATGAAGAATGTGGCGGAAGTGCGGCACTCTATATATAAACAAGTCGAGTTAGGCATGCCATTTATAAATTAAGCACGATTCCACCTATTTGTTTTGGCAATCTCTGTCTTGCCTAGGACGTCTTTTTCGCTCTTTCGTGCCAAAAAGTAAACTTTTTTTGACATTTCATAAAGCATCGCTCGTAGAGAGCCACTTTAAAAGGTGTTTCCGCAGCTTGGTCCAGTAGCTGTCACTTTTTATGCAATGTTAATACAAACTTTGCATGATTAACAAAGCATGAGGGAGAGAATTTCGATTGTTGTTTTCCATACTCTCGCAATAAATGTCAGTCAATTAGGCCGACTTAAAACTGACTGACCTAGGCCTTTCAAAAACTATTCTGAAAACAACTAAAGGAAATTACAAAAATTGCTCTCGACTCGAGTGAACTTCGCGGGTTTTCAAAGCAAATCAAGATACCCTTCACACTGCATTTCCTGAAGGCGATCAATTATTTCTATCCCTACAAATGCGAAACGGCAACTTTAAAAAAGCGTATATACATATGTAAATATGTGTAGTCTTTTGACCATTTATGAATGTAATCAATCAAATTTGTTCAACACTTGCCAGGCGTGGATACTGACAGCTGTCAACTTGCGCGGCCCGAACATGAGTGACACATGCGAGTATGCAAGCGTACAAGGCGCGAAGTCTGTTGACATTCAAAAATAAATGTGTATGTGGAAAGCAAAGTGACTCACATATATAAATATTAAGTACATGTACATATGTAAGGAAATATGCATTTAGGTGGGTAAATATATGTATATTTGACCGAAGTGTCAGTTTACCAGTTTTCGCCTCACCAATTGCATAGTGTGGCAATTCGCTTGGCATCACATAATGTTGCCACTAACTTGCCATTATTTATTTACTTGATTATGTGTCACGTCGCACACAAATCAGTGGACAATTTACTATGAAAATAAATTCAAAATTGCTATAAATTAATCGAAGGGCGATATTATTGTGATGGGTAATTGTAGCGCATAAACAGCAAGGCAAATAATCGTATGTGGCTAAAAGGCGGCAGAACTCTCGAGTGTGTGCATTTTTATGCCTGTGTGTATGTATGTATGTAATATGTTTAGATAAATAAATATAATATGTAAACACATAAATTGTCACCTAAAGTGTTATAACTCACCACAGTGTCACTGCGCTGTCAAAACTTGCATTGCTTGCTGTTTTCATTTGAGGAATTTATGAGAGAAAGGGGAAATTGTGGGCAGGTGAAACGATAATGGGGAATTATTTAAATAAACCAAGTAGTCGTTAAGTTCGTTTGAAAAGAAGCATTGTATGTAGACATGTAGCAACATCGATATCTTAAAAACAGGTTGCCGAAAACTGCAGGCAGTTATGAAAAATGCTGATATTTATAGTCAATAAAATTTAATTTTTTTTGGTAATGAAAATTTAATGATATATTTGAGAATTTCTATCAAATTAAAGAAATTTAAAAAATTTTCTCAAAAATACATATTTTTGAGTAGAGTTGCCACATGATTAAATTGTTATACTCGATCCAATTGCTTATAAAATAAAATGAATATTTGGGAATTTGTATCAAATTAAAGAGCTTTAAACAATTAGTCAATTTGTATTTTTGAGTAAAATTTTGGATTAAATTTTTCATGCTTTGATTGAATTGCTAAATAATTATAAATTAAAGAACTTTAAACAATTTTGTCAAACATATTTTTGAGTAGAGTTGCCACAAGATTAAATTTTTAATTTTTTGTTTTTAATATTTGTATCAAATTAAAGAGGTTTAAACAGTTTTGTAAAAAATATTATTGATCAGAGTTGCCACATGTTTCATTTATTATGCTTTCATTAATTTGCTTAGTAAAATGAATATTTCAGAATTTGTATCAAATTAAAGAATTTTAAACAGTTTTATCAAAAATATGTTTAAGTAGAGTTGCCACATGAATAAATTTTTACTATATGTTCAATCAAATTAAAGAAGTTTAAACAGTTTTATCAAAAATATGTTTAAGTAGAGTTGCCACATTAATAAATTTTTACTATATGTTCAATCAAATTAAAGAATTTTAAACAGTTTTATCAAAAATATGTTTAAGTAGAGTTGCCACATGAATAAATTTTTACTATATGTTCAATCAAATTAAAGAATTTTAAACAGTTTTATCAAAAATATGTTTAAGTAGAGTTGCCACATGAATAAATTTTTACTATATGTTCAATCAAATTAAAGAATTTTAAACAGTTTTATCAAAAATATGTTTAAGTAGAGTTGCCACATGATTACATTCTTATGTTCGATCAAATTGCTTAATAAAATTAAATACTTCAGATTTCGTAGCTACATTAAGAACTTAAAACAATTGCAATTTTAGTCGGGTTTCGATCTGCTTAAAATCTGATATTTATTTCAATCAAATGGTTTTTTCTACTGGTACATATTAGATCAAAGTGTTTCATGAATTGTTTCAGTAGATGTTATTTAAAAAGGGCTGCCACATCTTTAATGATATTTATATTTAAAAAAGTTAAGGAAACACCGCAATAACAGTATCAAACCCAAAGGTTCGGAAAAGCTTACTGTTGAAAATGTTCTTAAGGCATACATATTCACATAATGTATTAAATACAAATTTTGTTGTGCTTTACTGAATGAATATGCACTTTTCGCGCCTTCCATTTCATTACCAAAACGTCGCTTCAATCCGAAGGGGTCCGTCGCCCCGGGCGCAATGTCTTGTGGGCGGCAAAACGATCTTCGGTGTTTTTTAATATTCAGAAAAATACTTTTACAAATTTTTTTTACAAAATTTATTATAAAAGATAAAGAGCTGTACACTCACTATGTAATAACCGGAATAACAATGAAAAATATTAATTTCTACTCGAATACTCTTCAGTCTTTGAATTTGTCTTATATCTTTGGCTTATATCTTTCTTAAAAATAGTGATAGAACTTAAGATGCACTTTTTTAGCTTTGTCTAGCGACGTGTCACTCTCACAGTTATCCTATGCTTTGAATGTAACAAATACTTTTATTTCTCCAAATTTTCAGAAATGGTATTTAAAAACTCCATTTCGGGCAAAAATTCCTGCAAATTGTGGAAGATGTCTTGTAAATTTACTATCAATTTCCTCAAAAACCGTATTGTGAGAATTTTGGAACTACAGAATTTGCGTGGCTTCTAGTTCCTAAATTTTATATGCTTAATATCGAAGATATTTTGTAAAAATTCACTTTTGTTCGAACCACCTCATGCAACTTGTAGGTATGTAGGTAGATAAAGAGGGGCAGCAGAACATCCTTGGCCCGGGCGCCCGAAGTTGTAGCTACGCCACTGGCTATCTAAACTCAAAATTTCTAGTAATTTACACGTTTAGTATTTTACATAATAGTGTACTAATTTTTAAGTATTTAAGTATTTGAATAATAATTAATTATTCTGATTTTCATTGCACTGTATACTTGAATAAATCATTGCACTAATATTTCCAACAAAAAGCATTTATTCTTTGCAAAAAGTCACATTAATTTAAATTTACCTCTCTTAGTAAGAATTACTGTCGAGTTTTGTATTTTTCCACTAAAAACCAATATTTGTTCAAACAGTTATAAACTTTTTTATATTATTTAGCTATAATTCATTTCCGTTGTTGTCTTTATATTGTTTAAAGTATTAGTATTGGTTTTTATGATTTTTGCCGCTATGACACTTTGCGCCGCAGACTGCCCGCATTAACATCGGTTATTTATTACATTTATTATCCGCACAAACAATGCCAATTACTATTACAAATAAGTACAGCGCGAAATTATTGACAGGCGCATGAATGAAAACACAAATAAGAGAATAAAAATGAAAATAAAATTAATGTAGCGGAAAATAAGCGAAGCATTATGATAACACAAAGCGATATACAGGGTCTTCTTGTTTGAGGAGGGGAGCATGGGGTAGTATGTGCTAGTTAATAATAAATGAAGCTTCTGCATGACTTTTTATTTACTTACTAAAAATAATTCGAAGCATTTTTTTTTCACTGGATAAGACTTTAATTCGAAAACTATTTAATTTTAATAATTAAGCAATTATTAATGAAATTACCTTCTAAAACTTTCTTTAATTTTAAATGACTTTCAAAAAAATGTTATGATTGCCTAAACAAACTGTTAGAAACTAAAACTAGAACACTTTTAATTTCTAGGCGTACAGAGTTCAGTATGAAAATAAATCTGAAATGAACGACGTTTGGTTTTGTTTTTTACGAAGGTTCCCTTGAATAGTGTGTCATTCTGAAGCAACCTTTTTTCAACTGAAAAACAGGCTAAAAGCTTTCGAAATTGTGAAAAAAGTCACTCAAAAGATGATGTCACTTAATATTAATATTAAGAGGTGCCTGTTTCAAATTTTCTATTTTTCATATCTCTTATTGTGCGGAGGTTATTATATGTGCACGCGATGGCTGCCAGTAAGGATGGTAAACTCGATTCCGATTCTACTCGAGAATCCAGTTTTCTCGTAAAATAATCGATTTTTCGAATGTCAGGAATCGATTCTTAATCGACTTCGACTACTGACTACGTGTTAGACAACCATAGCTCTAGACAATGTTTTCAACAATGATACAAGTGTCAGGAATTCAAAACACGTAATATCATTTATGTTACAAAAATCGTATCGCACAGTGTAATTGTTTCAAAGCAAGAAAAGTAAGAAATAAATTTCGATTCCTACCAACCGTTACGAAATTGGCAAATTGATCAAATTGTGTAGACTTTTTGTTTCAACACATTCAAAGATGATATCTACAAAGATCTTTTTGAAAGAGTTTGGCTCTTACTCTTTCCAAAGTATAGAACACTGATATGCTTTTGTTTTTTAGACAGAATAGAATTAACTTCTTTAGGAATTAGGTGATTTTTCGACTATCTAGAAAAGTAATACAGTTGACACTTACAAATTAGAACCTGAAAATTCTAGGTAGTGAGAATTTCCAGAAATTATGTACGGAAATTTTAATCGAAAATGTCTGAGCGTATTTTCTTTAAATGATTTAACAGTTTAATAAAAGGATGATAATCTTAGAAAATTATCGTAATTATCTTTATATTTTTACTGATAACATATCATTTTTTATAGGAAAACTATAAACAAAAAAATATGTATATATATATATAGGTGTGTATATAATGAGTGACATCTCTACGTTTTATTTTATTTGTTTGTGATTTAATGTATACAAGCATATACATATATATGTTTAATTGAACATGAAAATGTGATATGTATTGTCGTGGATTTTTGACTTTGGCTTTTTGTTTTTTATTAATAGTGAGAAAAGTGCACAATTTAATAATTACATGGAAAAGAATTTCATTGCAGTTTCTTAAGCAAAGTTAATAAATTTTTCTGCTTATACATATATAAATAAACTTCCAGAAATTGCAATCACCTTAGAAACAAAGTGGTTCTAATATGTGTGCGTCGACTGTACCGTTAAAAGTTTTGTTTTCTTTCAACCGAACTATTTTTGAAACTATCTTTATCTCTTACTTTTTTAATATTAATTATTTTTTGTACAGAAAAGATTATACAGCATTTATGAATACAATATTTGTCGAACTCCGAAACACCAAACATTTAATATAAATTGCATTGCAATTTTCAGCTTAATTAAAAATCGCTGTTTATTTCATGAATTTAACACCATTCTTGCATCAAGAGTTTCAAAAATACAATTTTCGGTATGTGTGAAATATAATTTTTGAGTATTTTTGCCGTCGACAATTGCACGCCTGACATGGCAACCACATTTTCGCCTCGCCGCACACGATGGCCAGCATGCCAGTTTTAGTGAGCAAGCAGCAAAACAAATAATTTATGATTTCTATAAATGCATAGCAGCAGTCGGCTAAAATCTGCAGCAAAATGTTACACATGAATTTATTTATTTGCATTATTTCAAAGCATATGTATGTACATATGTGAGTTTCAATAAATAATATAAATACAGAAAGTTATACCCAACAAACAAATTTCACTTTGATTATGTTCGTTCGATAGACTCTTCATAAAATAAAGGCAATAAATTTGAGTATTTATATTGTAGGTGCTACAATTTTATTGCACACTGTAGTTTTAGCAAGTTATTATTGACAGTTAAAATCGCACAAATTCCATATTTCCCATATGTTGTGAAACACTTGCTTTGATTGAATCACGTTTCAAGCACATTTTGCTTGCTTTTATATGAAATTTATCTGTTTGCAGCTGTATACATATACATATGTATGGATGTGTAAATGTTTGTGCCACATATTTATTTGCTCTCCGAATGTTTTAGCTACATTTTCGCAGTTAAAATTATAGCATTTATGTGCCTTTAAAATTTATGTGCTCCTGCTGGCAGGCTTGTATATATAATTATAACTGACAATAAACCAACATACGCACATACATACACATTTATGAACTCATATGTCAGCTAAAAATTTATGTGCTTGCAAGTTGCCAACGGAATACTGCTACATGTGCGTCCTGAAACCAAATGCCTGCTCTTTTAGGCTGTGCGCTGAGTGCTTTGAAATTAAATTACTCATACGCAGTGGAGTACTTGCGCTTCCGCCTAGTCAGAGGACAACGCTACCAGTTATGTGGAAATACATATATAAGAGAAATGACAAAACTTATTTACTAGCACTTGTGTATTGGTTTGTGGAGACCAAACAAGTGAAAGTAATTAACCGAGCCTTTCATGTTAGAGATGCGCTTTACGGTATAACAACCTCTATCCCAGGAATATGGTTGATCAAACAACAGTTTTAAGGTTTGATTATTATAAATATGCACAAATAATAGATAAAAACATGATTTTTCAAAATAACTGAGTAAATTTAGGTGCTGAAGTAAGGAAAATCGTTATCCCATATTTGCATTAGAGGAATAAGATGCCTCTCAAGAAAATAAACAAAGGATTTTAGTTTAAGTTTTGTTTAACAAATTCGCACAAAAATATTGTACACAGATTTTTCAACAAAAAAATATTGAACCAAGGTCGCAAAAATGCATTCAAATATCTCCTCCCCATTCGCTTATGAAAAGAAGAACATGGCTATTAATGGTGTAATGTCTTATTTCTAGTTAATAAACGTATTTACTATCTATAGGAAAGTATTTTCTCGATACTTCGCTATCAACTTGTTTATTTTGATCTGACCTGCTCATTGTGGAGCATCTTTTAGGATCAAATGTCTATCTTCAAGGCCCAGCACATCAACCGCTATCGGAACGCAGTCACTTTCCATTAAGTTAGCATTAGCTCCGATGGCGCAGCGCATTAATTGAGTTATTTCGTAATATGTATTGTATGGGTACTTGGTCATACAAAAAATCACGAGAAACTGCTAAACTGATGAGCTTGCAAAATGGAGTACTCTCGTCCTAATATCACACCAGGAACTAATCGCTGCTCTCAAACGTTTTAGTAATGAGGGTCTGGTTATCGGCTGAGCTTGGTTTTTCTGCCTCCAGAATAGATAAGAGGTAAATTGAACCCCTTGCTCTCAGCAATTCTTCTTACTTCTCCCGAACTTTAGAGCCTTGACAAAGGTTGGATATTCAGCTTTATTTGTAGTTTTACCACTAAAAGTTCTTATACATTTATATATTTTAGAGATTAAAATGCATAAACAAAAGTGTTACTGTACCGGTGTACCGGTAATTCAATAATCAGTACTGATTTTTTGTGTTGAAACTGTTGTACGAGTACAGACTTCAAAGCCCACCGGAAGCGCTGTGCAAGCCCAAATTTTCAATTTGTAATATTTTTCATTTTCCTCTCCACTTCTGCTCTATGTACATACTTCATCAACCTCTTAGGGTTTTTCTGTTCACAGTCCATTTTATATTTTCAAAGCGTGGGAATTTGTGGTGCAGCGGATGTGTGTCGCGTTACACGCTCGCGCAGTCAGCTGTTAGACGCACACAGAGACGGCGCACAGAGTCGTTGATTTATCAATTAAACGCCACTTAAATAGCGGAAAATGTTATTTGTGCTTGTACACGACATAAAAACGAAAAATAATAACAACAAAAAGGGTGAAAAAGTTACTGAAAATGCGCGCACACATACATACACCGCTTATACATGGGAGAATGTGTTTGCATTTTGAATTGATCGTTTGATTGAGCGCGTTTGCTTTGCTGCAGCCGCGGCCTGTGTTGTCACACACACAGCGCAGCAGCGCGGAAGTTAGCGGCGCAGCCGGTGTGTTGTCAACGCCGTTGTTGTTTTTCCTAAACAAATATTTTTTGTTGGTCTCTTTTATTATTATTTTTTTTTTCAGAAAGCGCAGTCATTAAAGACACACTACTTTTTACGACTTTGTACTATGTATATGTGTAAGTATGTATGCAGTGTATAATTACTGGTTGCATAACAGTGTCAGTTGTCAGTTGATTGCTCATAACAGTTTTTTCATTACGAAATTTATTTGTCATTAGTTTTTTATTTATATTTCGTTGCCGGTTTACGACACCGTGATGAATGCTGTTGCAATTAAATTCTTAAATTCTCAGACAACGGCGTCAGCGACCATCGCCCATTTGCGCAAACATGCACACAAACATATGCGAATACTTGAATAATTTTTTGTGAAGCGCAGTCAATCAATCAAGCGGATAATTAAAATGATGTGATGCTGAACTGGCAGACTTAAGTATGTACATATGTATGTATGTACACATAAGTGTATATAATTGTATGGACTTTTTATGAAATATTTAAAGATTCTTCAAGCAGCAGCGTTTCGACCTAATTACCGCTACTCGTCGAAATACGGCCCAATTTCAGTGCACTCCAGTCCCTCGTATAAAACTTCCTCATTCTACTCGTATAACATAGTAACAGCTTTAATTGCCACTTAGGCACTAAAAAAGAATCTCTTCAAAGCTCCGCTAATCACTGCTGTCTCTTTCGACAGCTAAACAAAGTCATATTGACGCTAAAAAAATATTTGTACTATACTTTATATAGACATTAAAGTGTATTAAATAACATTAAGATAAGCAATGAGGCGTGACGAAAACGATTTGAAGGCGAACTAGTGCAAACGCGCGCGGAAGCCAACACCAACATTAGCTGGCTAGAAGGCGGCGGCGGCGGCGGCGACAAGCTGAAAGCATGCGACCGGCATTTGTTTTGAAGCTTATCAGCAGAATGTGATTCAATGAGGAAAAAACAACAAACAAATATCAATAAAAAGTGATACGCAAGCAAGGCGAAAAAAATTATGAATAAAAAAATATACAAATAAAGCTTTAGTACGAAGTAGTTATAGTTGAAAAACCGTTACACGGAAATAGAGAAACTAACAGTGCTTGCAGAGTCGCGAATCGAACAGCAACCGGTGTAAGTCACATACTTGTAAACTGGTATAAACAAACAGCAACCATCTACACTTCTCTACAGAGAGCTGCTCTCTTTTCTAAAGTAAATTACAGGTTTATCAAATTACAACAAAGTTGGGGAGTTAATTTGACACCGTATGTGAATACTTTATTAAAGCAAACAAGTTTTACAGTTGTAAATTGTTCAAATGCCAAATATCTGTGCAAAATGGCAATACAGAATATTTATTGCTTCTAATTTGTTTTAAAATGTTATATTAAAAAGGGTGATCCAAGTAGTGGTACTTTTTTTAGTAGCCTTTTTTTGACAGATCACACGTGAGTCATGTCAATCTGTCATGTTATTTTTGTTCAATAACGTTCGGCATTTCATCTTGAAAATATTTACGCCTGAACAACGCTTGCACATAGTTCAACTTTATTACGAAAATTCAAGTCTGTAAAAAATGTGTTTCGCGCGCTTCGTTCAACTTGGTCAACATAATCGACCTACTGAGCGTACTATTCGCCACACTGTCAGCCATCTTGGGACCCAACATTCATTATTAGATAACATTCGACCGAATAGACCACGTCAGCACCCATTGGAGAGTCGATTCGGCGTCGTTCGCAGCAACTCGGACTGACGTATGGAACAACTTAGCGCATTTTACGTCGAGATCTTAAACTGAAAGCGTACAAGATACAGCTTGTGCAAGAACATAAGCCGCACAACCTTCCCAAGCGACATCGATTCGCTCTATGAGCTCTTGAAAAGTTCCATGAATAGTCGACGTTTTCGAGCCAAATTTTGTTCTGCCTCAATAGGTATGTAAGTAAGTAAAATTGCCGCATTTGAGACGAACATCAATCTGAAGAGATTCAAGAGTTTCCATTCCATCTAGAAAAAGTACGGCTTGGTGTGTTTTGCGGGTGGGTGGAATCATCGGTTCATATATCTTCAATATTGATGCCGTTGAGAACGAAACCGTCAATAGCGACCGTTATCGCGTCATAATAACCGACTATTTGATCCGGAAATTGAAGCTCGGGATCTCAGCGACATTTGGTTTCAACAAGCTGGCATCACTTGCCACACATCGCATGAATCAATGGATGGATGGTAATATTGAGAGAACACTTCGGCGTAATCGCAAGTGTTAGAAAACATTTTAGCGCAGGGTTGCCCCGCAAGTGCCGCACGCTAGTTGGACATCTAGTATGCTCCAAAACTTGGCTTATCGATGAAAGCTTATATTACATATTTTTGAGCAGTACCAGTTTTTTTGTGCAGCTAGTATTGTATGTTCGATTCTCTACTTTCAAACAATTGATGTGTCGAAGACAGCTTCATATAGTTTGAGTTAGCGAAATCTGTGAATACATTTCAATATGTCTTTAATAAAGAAAACTTCAATTTTAAATGAACAGCTCTTTTCGAAATTATGTTTTCGATGCTAAAAAACTAACAATTGAATATAACTCACAATAGTTACAGATTCTCGTGCTGAAAATTAATTATGTTTACGAAGTTCATGGCCTTATCAAAAATTATACCTATATCAAAATAACTTCAAGTTTATAAAAATACCTACAGATGCGCACTAATACTGCTCACGGAATAGCCGAACATTTCTTAATGCCATATCATTGTAGTTGGAAGAATTCGATTCTAATCTAAGATTTCAGACGAACTACGCCCTTCAAGCGCGTATAAATTGCTCTAAGTAACTCACAGTTTTTACTTCAACTTAAGCCGACTTAAGCTAAGTATTTTAACTCAGTGTTACGTATATAATCCGCTTTAAAGCAGAAATGTATGCTTTTAAATAAAAATAAAGAAATAAATTTCGAAACAATATTTGAAACCTTTACGGTAGACTCAGCGAACATAAATATTTTACAAAATTTAAAAGCACTTAAGAGCGGAAACAATTTATAGGAAAAAGGCACAATGGCTGAAAGCATTTAAAACACGCACACATACGTATGCATAAAGTTATATATATTTTTAAAACATACTAGTATTTACTTTTTCCATTAGCGCATACAGAAATCTCAACATGCAGCTGGAAAATTTGCAAAAAAAAGTTTCAAGAGTAAAATAATGGAATTAAAGTCAGGCATTTGTTGCGCCACAGGGCAAAGGCTCTGCGAAGGGTGCGCGGTAATATTGGCACTTGAAACACTTGAGTGCATTATATATGGTTGTACACACATATATGCACACATATATTCATGTGTGTGTGAATATTAGCCAGCGGCGAGCAACCTGTGGCGTTGACCACGGCAACCCACGGTCAAAGTGAGTCTACATAGACGCAGCATAAAAGCATAAATGTAGTTATATTTTAACTGCTTTTTTGCTTTGTTTGCCAACGCGCTGGCTAACATGCTTTTTCCATCATTCACAATTGGTGTGAACGCAGAGGAAACAATCGACAGCGCTTTTAACGTTAACTAAGCGGTACAGTGCTCATTTATATTTATACCTTCCACCTTCTCTCATCTCACGCACTGAGATTTTGGCTATCTATCTGAAAGTATTCCTCTTCATCCTTAAAAACTGCTTAGTAGCCGCTCCGCCGATCTCAGACCATTATAGCATATAGCTGAAGATCAAGTATGGTCAACTTTTTTTTTGCAAAATATCTTCATGAAATTTGGCCAAGTTTAAGGTCTGAAGCAGCTCTCCTATCTCCAAACAAAAAGTTCGTTTTCCATTTAGTTTTAGATAAAATACAGGGTGATTTCCTTTCGCCGCGACTGTACTTTGGAGTGTGCGCGCACCGACTGGATTCGGTAGAGGGCGTTCCTAGCTAACAAAAGAGCGGCTGGTTGTGTCTGAGCACCTGGAGAGTCTGGACAAACATTTTCGATTGACGTCGCAGAGGTACCCGAAATTCTGTGTGAAACTCGGTAAATCTGCGACAGAGACGTTTGATATGATCCCGGAGGATGCCTTCCGTGACGCCTTCAATGCTTGGAAATGGCCTCGCGCTTAAAGAATTGTAACGATTAGTTCAATCAATTTTTTTAAATCGGCTCAGTCCTATTTACTTTTCGGACAAACCCTGTATATATGTAAGAAATGCACCTGTGGAGGCTATTATAGCTACGGTGCAAAGTTAAAGTTTTCTAGTTTTTGTTGTGATTATACATTTATGCTTATTTACAATATCTACATATGTAATAATATGTAAAGAACTTGACAGATAGAGACTGTACAAAAATACGAATAAACAAACTTTGTAAGTAAGTATGTAGTTATGGAGTTCAACTTTAGACTGTTTATCCGTCCTGTGAAACAACAACCCAAGTTATGACCAGTTAAATGTGAGCGGACAAAAGCCTACACAACTTTAGTTGGAGTCTTTACAAGTAGAAAAACTCAACCGCAGCGGACTTTCATAAAAAATCGACTAAAATTAATCATTAATAAAGCATTATTTTGCGGCTAACTAAAAACTTTGACGGGCATGGCCTGAAATCATTACTGATTCAACTTACATTTGTACATCATGTGATCGGAAAAATAATTAAACATCTGCATGAACATTTATATATTACTGCAAGCACATGTATCTATTTAGCGCGATCAGTGGCCGGACCGAATTCCATTCAGCACTTTAGAGGCACCCAAGCGTTTAGCTGAATTATTCGAAAGATGCGCTGTGCCATTTGCAGTCGAGTGGTAATTACTTCGGCCTACTTTGTTTTAACGTATGCATATGAATCGCAATAACTTTCTAAGTCAACTACAGCGATTACCATATGAAGTGCATTATTTAATTACCCAGTTCGACGCCGTTTCAAGTGTCCACATAGATTTAATCTATTCTCAAGTGCGCTTAACAAAACAGAATATATCGTGTATATGTGTATATAACGCATATGTATATATGCCTACATATATGTATGTATGTGGATATACAAACATGTATACATATTTGCTTATTAATTTACAACATAAGACAGACGATTTCGTTCCTTCGTTGATAATGGTCAATCATTTAAACAGTTATATTCAACTATTAGAGTAAAAAACATTTTAGATTTCTAAAACACAAGAAATTTTGACCGATTCCTTTGGGAAGGGAAACGTTAAAACACAGACCAAAGTTCAGCTTCACCTTTGAGTTGGTTGTAATCAATTTTAATGAATTCTCAAAACATGCTAAGAGTTGGTGGTTTTCTTCCCTCAATCCTGATCAGATCTTACTTTCTACCCTATTTTATATTTTATGGTCCTTTTTAATGAATTAAGTGAAGTACGAAATTAAATTTCAAGTGGGTGAAGATATATAGTTATAGCTACACCTTCTCCTTCAAGTTGGTTGAATTTCAATCTGGGGTTTGTCCTTGGCGAACATCACACATCACATTGGCGATGGGACTTCTTGCACAAGCTGCTGCCAAGCTACGAGTTTTCTAAACGCTCGCAACTGGGACATCAGCAGAATATCTGATATTGTTCAATTTACTGAAAACTGGTGATCTACCTCCGCTTCTTCTCACTTTCAAGATGACATCTCACTTTCTTGTCTACGTATTGTACACATTACAACTTTGCTTGCCCTTTGTTGATAGTAAATACTCATTTGTTTTGCATTTATAAAATCAACATGTATTCAAAGCTTCACATTTTAACACCTTGATTTCTTAAGAAAATGATACTTTAACCAACCGATCTGTCTTGTTTTGTGTGTTGCATATTTTGCTGTTCATTGTTAGCGTTGCTATGATGTTTATTTGTCAAAAGTTACGTCTGCGCGTTGAGTTCTGCTTAGTCATGAGGCTCGGCAACAATGTTGCAACTTTTATGCGCCGCTTCATAGGCAGCTAAAGAACTAAACAAAATTTGGCTGAATGGCCTTTTTAAGCAAGTAATGTAGTATATGTACATATGTATAGCTGGAGGCAACGATGGGTCTGACCGCATTATCATTCTGATGAATATTTTGAAAAAGGCTGCTTTTACAAGGTGCGTTCCAAAGCTTCAATACAGCTTTTTGCACGGTCCAAAAGCATGTCGAATGACTGTTTTAGCTCGTTGGCCAGTATGGCCGCCAGTATGCCGATGCAGGCCTTTTGAATGGGCTCCACGTCTGCATAACGCTTCCCTTTCATGGGCAAATGCATTTTTCCGAAAAGGAAGAAGTCGCACGGTGCCATATCAGGTGAATACGGGGAGTGGTTAATGGTAAAAATGTGATTTTTGGTCAAATAATCGTCCTTCGAATATTGCATTCTGAGCAATTTTTGGTTGCCTATCAATTTGTGCGGAACAAACCTTGAACACACCTTTCGTAAGCCCAAATATTCGGTCAAAATGCGATAAATCGATGTTTTGGAGATGTTCAATTCCATTTCCATGAATTTCAATGATGATTTCGGCTGATTTTTTACAGTTTCGATGGAGATTGCGGTGATCACGGATTCTGATTGCCCCACATGTTGATCGTCATTTATGTCCTCACGATCACTTTGAAAACGTTAAATCCACTCGTGCACTCTGCTACGGGATAAGCAACCATCGCCATAAACTTGTTTCATCAATTGAAACGTTTCGGTAAAAGTTTTACCAATTTTAAAACAAAGTTTAATGTTAGCTCTTTGGTCGAAGCTCATTTTCACACCGACAACACAAATATACTGACACTTTAAACGCAATAACTTCACTTCCATTCGATGAAATGTCATGAAATTCTCATTGGGCAATCGATAAAGATAGAAGATTCTAACGCACCTGTCGACAATTAGATGGCGCCACCAGGGGGCGCTAGATTCAAATTACTGTTTACCTTGGAACGCTCCTTGTAGATAATTTTGTAGATTGGAAAAGTTTTCCAAATTCCACCTAATTCCTAAATCATCACACTTTATAGCTTCTTTTTTGCGGTTGCACCTAAGTGCTGCATAAGTTCAATCGTATTCATTCTCCCAAAAATTTCGAAACTAATCACCAAAGCATGCGCTATTATATATTTCCAAAAAGTGGTACCGAAAACGAACAAAAATTAAACAACAACAAAACTATGCCATCGGCACAAACCAAAAAGGCAACAGCTTGTGTTTTTTACACGTTTTTAGGCTGTTCGCCTGATGCCTTTGTATTGTAGGCTTGTGGCCATTGTCTGCCTAAGTCAAGATATTAAAGTTTAAAGCTGAAAGCCACAAAAGCCCATTGCACAACATTTTACGATCACTTGAAACCGGATCGCGCCGCCATGGCGCGCCAAAAACCAAAGCCGCCACACAACGTATCGACCGCAGCAATGACTTTGCCCAGCAGTTTCCTGCTTTTACTGCCTCCACAGCCTTTTTTCAACACAGCGGCGGCAGCAGCTTGCATTGTTTTGATACGGTGGAGCTGTTTGTGCGCGGCTTCTTCCATATTTTAGTGACGTCTTTGGCTGGTCGGGCGGCGGCTTAGTTTGTTGGCACCATTGATCGCTACCAATGCTGTGAGCACCGCGCGATTGGCGGCATGCTTCCTCTATCCCTGGCTTGTGGTGGCTTGACTGGGTAGCTGTCGGAAATCGCGTCTTGATCTTCTCTGTTGTAAATTCGCCGAAATGGCACATACAAACGTGCGCGGACATTCAGAGACCAGCTCAGCATGCAGACCAACCTTAAAGGCTAAAATGTTTCGCGTTCTTTGCGTTTTTTTATTTACCATTTGTAGGCCGTGCGGACAAAATATGCAGGCATAAAGGAATGGCAAAATAAATGCAGAAGCTACAAGCTAACAGCTTTTTGTGAAGGCACTACAGGCCGCCAGCCTTTAATCGTAAGTGCATTCGCCGACCGACGACGACGATACGCATAATTGCGACTGGGTCGACTGCGCATGCGCCTGCGCAATACTTCAGTTCTTATTGTTTATTTTTTGAAAGAACGCCAAGTACCTGTCGGACGCTGCGAGACCCTGTCTTACCATTGCTTTTATTTAACATTTATTATGGCCGAGCCTACGCGTATGACCTGTTAGTCGGCGTTCAGACGGGGACTCTTTTGTCACTCATTATCGGCAAATTCTCTTTCTTTGTCCCACAGTCGAGTCGATTTTTTTTGTTTTCCTTTTCACAAAAAAAAAAAAACAAATGTTTGTGCGGTTCGGCTACGCTTCGTAAAGTTCATTTGTATGTTGGTTTGGTCTCACATTTTGCTAACCAGGCATTTCCATGGATGTGGTTCATGCCGAATTGCGTAGCAGCAAACTGTTAAGAATAAGAACATAAAGTGACACCCGAGCATGAGCGGCACTTCGTCTTTCTTCGTCGTCCACTCGAATTTAAAAAAGCCGGTTTGGGCGACAAAAGAGTCCGTATGTGAACTGTCATTTAATGACGGCGTTGTTGTTGCGCTCATATATAATATACAATTCTTTTGGACCTATGTACGGCCGTAGAGCTCAGTCGCAAAGAGCGCTTAAAATTTAATAGCTCTTCTTTAGAGGAAATTTACAAGTCCCTTAGTCTCCTCGGAACAGCTGTTTTCCATCAAAAAATAACGCCATTGTACTTAACCCAAAAACAAAACAAACAACTGCTTTGGAAATTAAAGATACCTTGAATGGTTGTGGCTGTAGCACATGCTTTTGAATGTCTGTGATTCCTACACAGCTCGCCTAAGTATTCGAATATGTTGTAAATACCCGCTCAAATTAAACCAAACAAAAATAAAAAATAACGAATAACGAATAAAATAAACGATTACAACAACAGCACAGCAAGCGCTGCAATAAAAACTAACAAGCAACTGCTGCAGCTTTAAAAACTTGTGAAACTTGACTCGCAAACGTCGCAGAGGATGGATACAGCGTCTGACGGACGAACCATGGGCATACATACGTACGTACGTATGATGATCATCTGATGGTTTCGTCTGCCCAGTGAGTGTTTGTGTATGGTCGCGGCGAGTCGGCGTATTCAACTCATCTTTTGTATGTGCATTTGCCTCAATTTCTTGTTGTCAGCGGGCCAACTTGATGGAGCATGAGGGACGACACATGGCATAGCGGCACGTAAGGCCAATATCAAAACAACTGTGTAGCGAAATGTTGGACAAAAAATTTTGACGCGCCAATTTATAGCCTTCGTGAAGTGCGCTCGATTGCTAAGTTAATATTTGAAAAGCAAAATAGCTATAGTGCACGAGTTGTCCACAGATTTCAGAGTAAATTGTTCGAAAAAACCTTAAAAACCGTAATACTTTAAGTCAAATATACGGATACTAAGACTCCTCAAATTGATATATCAGGTCCACTAAGTGCTTTGAAGTTCTTCCACTGTTGTTTCTCAAGTCAGAAGCTGTTCACTGTTGTAGCATACTTTCCCTCTGAGCCAACTAATTCCCTCATATTCTTATCCGAATAATGTGAAACGACTAGTTTCATCGTTATAACATAGCCAAGGTACCATTAAAGCATATGCTTCTAATGTTGTTCTGAAGGAAGCTATACAATTCACAGTAAATCACTTGTACTCTTGGAAACACCAATTAATCCAAAAAAAATTTTGTTTTTAAGAACTTTACTCAACCGGATGCAGAAATTTTTAATTAACACTACTTTATTCTACTACAATAAAATCGAATTTCATATTTAGGGAACTCTTTCCTCAGGTCCAAATGATTGAATGAATATTTAAGGTCTGGTCTGTCGTTACTACAATAACTTTCTCTGCTATATGGTGCAGAGGCATGGACGATGAATACATCTGATGAGTCGGCGTTACGAGTTTTCGAGAGAAAGGTTCTGCGGAAGATTTATGGTTCTTTGTACATTGGCAACGCCAAATATCGCAGTCCAAGGAGTAATAAGCTGTACGAGATATTCGACGACATTGACATAATTCAGCGAATTAAGAGACAGCGGATACGCTGGCTAAGTCATGTCGTCCGAATAGATGAAAACACTCCAACTCTGAAAATACTCGACGCAGTACCCGCCCGGGAACCAGAAGAGGAAGACCTCCACTCCATTGTAAAGACCAGGTGGAGAAGGATTGGGTACACTTGAAATCTCCAATTGGCGCCAAAAAGCGAGTTACCACGAGTGGCGAGCTGTTGAGAATTTTAGCAGATTTGAATTGGTTCACATTGGAATTGGAATCACGTGAATTAACAGATGACAGCATTGCAAAATTAGAACCGAAATGTTAGTTCACGCAATTATAATTTAAAGCGTGAAGGGAATAAAACTTATGCACTTAAAATATTACAACAGCAAAGCATTCGTATACTGCCCGGCTGACGGTCTCTGAGACATTGCAATCATCGGCATCTCGTGGTCGGCGGCATCACCTCGCTGCGAAAGACGCAATTCAGCAAGAGCCGCTTGATGCGGCACACAAAAACCGACCGACCAACGTTGGAGGCAGCTTTGGCGGTGCAGTTGTGATGATGACGATGGTGCCGGTGAAGTCGGCGGTGGTGTTGTTCAATGTGCTGCTGACTTTAGTAGACGATCGCACCGGCGGCAGCTTGAAAATGAAGCCGCCATCTAACAAACGCTGCACGCCGACATGCGAGCAAGAAAAACTTCAACTGCACGAGTAAAGTTCGAAAAAAGAAAAAATGCATCTTGTGCAATGAGGGAACCAAAGCAATGGGGGACGGCAAGCAGTTGAATTGTTGGCCGGTTGATTGTTTGAACGGGTTTATGCTGCAGCTGTTATTATTATTGTTGTCTTATTTTGTTGTTTCGTTGCTCTTCGATTGTGGCTCAATGGTTGCTGGCTTGACTGGCGGCCCGCACCAAGTGTAGCGTTCGTCTTAGGCTTGCCAGCTCTGTAGCCGCGTAGCCTGCATTCACGTTTGTCGGCCGGCCGCTTTGTGTTTTTGTGAGTGCCGCGCGCATGCGCGCTGTTATTATTATTTCTCTTTCGGTATTTAACTTCACTATAGAGATGCCGAATGCCAACAAAATGTGCAACAAGTAGGAGGAGGTATTTATCTTGTTGTTTTCTTCGCTTTTAACGCTGCTATTTGAAATGGCTTTTCTGTGGGGCTATCGGCCTTATCGAGTCTGCTTTTAAGTGTGTGTATGACTATTGATGTTTTATATTTTGTTATTAAAATTGACGCTTACTCTAAAAGCTGTTAAAAGAAACTCTTTGCGGACCTTGGAGACATGTTTTTTATGTGACTTTTTGCAAAATAAATCCCTTTTCTTCTATAAATTATATAGGTTTCAGCTAGACAAATAAATATACATAATTTCTATCGGATAATTTCTCTAATTTCTATACAGCGAATATTGTCATATATTTGGATTCATTCACATTGAAGTCTCGTAGATACATATGTGTAGAAAAGCGTCAGCCTAGTTTTCTACCATTACCAGAAATTGCAGACCATAATGTATGGCCAAAAGTTTGAGAGTGCTCCTAATAAAAGGAGGAGGAGGAAATGAAACCTACTACGAAAGGAACCTCGTGCGCTACTATTGCTTTTAAAGATTAAAAATTTTAAATATTAAATTCTCGTTTGAGAGTTGAGTTGAAGAAAACGTTTAAACTTGTTTTCAATTTACTCGAATAAAAATGTCGATCCATTTCGATTGGAAAGGTCCTGAAACTATTACTTGTACCCAACAGTTAGAAGAACAAGCCGCCGTACATACCATGCTAGTGTTCTGCAGTTCACTTTTATCAATGGTAAGCATGTCTTCTCACTGGAGCTCGCAAACATATTTGCAAGATTTTTTGGCTGGTAAAGTATGGCTCTCTTTGGTTTTTAAGTACCCTGTATCTATCAATTATATGCAAGTATAGTTAAGTGGATATCTGTATATCTTTTCGTATACATTTTGAGGTGCATTTGAAGTGCAAATTGCTAACTAGCAGTCTTGGTGTTTTAACAATGTGTGCCAGTAGTATCTGGATTCTACCAGTGTCTTCCGACGCATTTCGTTATACCTGCCGCTTACTACATACCTACACACATTATTGTTGTCTTCCAGTGTATTCTATACATTTTTATTGTTTTTGTATTCCATCTTGCTTTCTTCACAATTCTGCTTTTTTCTTTCTTCTTTTCGGTTTCATTGCCATCTTCGGCTGCTTCCTTTTAGGAATTGTTTACTTTTGTCTACAATATACATACATACTTATTATGTATGTATTAGCTGCTGGTTGTTTCTTATATATTTGTGTACAATTTTGTTGTTTTCTAGCTTTTCGTTTGCGCATAATTTCGTATTGCTCGAAAAAGGTTTCGGTGAGTGCATACGAACTCAGAACTACACACGGCAGTAGCTCGCTTTCAGAGTTACCACGCCGGCGGCCCCGCATTGAACTCTAGCCGCGCATAGACCTGCTAAAATAATTCGGGGGAATCTATCGGTCGTAGTGCAGTTGCAAGTGGCGGCTTTGTTAATTCAATTGATCGCAACGAAAATAAAAAAGAGAATGGAGTAGGTAGAAAAAACAAAAATAATAAGAAAAACACACAACAAAAGATTTGATCTATCTTCATTTTTCCCTTTTCGGCGATCTTCTCATTTATAATTTAGTTTTCTCTGCATGTTCTTTTCAACAACATACATTCTCACTAGCGCGCCCCTCGGCAAATTGTTATTGTTCTCCCTTCTTCCTGCAGAGCCAATGCGCTCGATAGGCGATTGTTGTTGTCTGCAGTATCATTGCATGTGAGTATATACTTGTATGTACATATGTGTCGAGATCTGATATTGGCGGCACCGGCGGCTCGGTGGTACACTGTCTTATTAGGCTGTCGTTCGTTGTTTCGCTGCCACCACTTCATCTATTTTTATTTTATAGACCACAGCATATTTATACGAAATGGTAGGCAAGAAAAACCGAAACCGAAATACCAAAAAACTCATCATGATCTCGCACACAAACATATCCATACATATCTATACGTGATTTAGATATGTAAATGTTCAAACGTGTGTACAATTGTGTGGCTGTGACCTGTAGCGACCGCATAGGAAGCGGTAGCATAAAAAAGAAAAAACCCGCTGCCTTTAATTTTCTTGTACGAGCCGTGTATGTCTGCATGTCTTTGTCAGGCTCGTCGTTGTTCTTAATATTTTCGGTGTTTTTCTTCTGCTCTTTGCACTGTTTGCTTGTTATAGTTGCGGCGTTTTCAAACTCAAATGATCAATGGATGTTCTAACATTTGGTGAATACTCCAACAAGCTGCGTCGCAAGTGTCGACTCATCGACGTATACTCAAACCGAAAGGCACTGTTAGTGTATAAGGTCCACGGCGGTCATTACTTCCCTTTTATTTGCTTTTTTGTAGTATATTTATGAAGATTTCGAAATAATTTTTTGAACGAAGAAACATGCCAGGGTTTGAATTTTTATATACATATAATAGTATATCAATATGTGAGCTCTTACATATCCACAAACTTATATAATGGTCTGTGTTTGCTTGCTTTTCTGTATAATCTACTTTATCGATCATTAGATGACTTGAATTTGATTTTTGAACAAGTTGCTAATGCTTTTTGCACTTGATAAGTTGTTATCCCATTATTTTTGATAATATCGTTTAATTATTTATGGTTATAATACAGAGGTCATTAATACTTAGACGACTGTGTTGAAGCCACTGTGATTACAGCTGTGAACTGCACACTTCATTAACCTACTTCCAACCAACACAAGCGTCAGATTAAAGAGACTACTTCTTTTCCATTCATTATTTTAAACCAACATACATACGAAACTTTCGAATATGCGTAGGTCGATCCAGCCTAAAATATACTTTCCGTAGTGTTCATCGCATTTTGTTTTACACGTAGTAAGGTGCGAATGATATGCTGATATTAATGTACATATGTATGTACCATTTAACAAATGCTGCTTCCATCAACTGTGTTCTGTCTAATATAAAAATTTTTGAATTTAAAAAATCCCTCTGAGGTGGATCTTTAAGCAAATTTTATGCTTTACAAGAATCGACAAATTAAGAATTCTATCTTCGTAGTTATTGTAGCTTTCCTGTATACAGATATGCCAATTTTAGCACACAAATTCGATAAGTTCGGTAAGCTACAGTTTGACTCATCCTAATATGGAGGGTACTCATTTTGTTTTTAAATCAAATTGAATCTTTTAATATCTAAGATATTTTCTCCTGCAAGTAATTTTCATTTTTTACATTTTTATTTAGTAATCTTGAATGGTGGCAACAAATTCCTCCGTTCACATTTATTTTTGGTACAATTTATATCTGGCCGTTGCAGCCGTTCCAATTGTGAAACGTCAAAACATACCCGATCCAGTCAGCTGTCAAAGTCGGGTAGGAGAGTTGCTCTCTCATTTCCAATGGCAGGAGAGTTGGGCATCACTTTATCTCTGCAGTAGACTAATTTGTTGTCATTTAAACACGCGGTTGATTTATTATCTGCCAGCACCATTTTATTTTGGTCTATTTCATAGCTGAGTTTAGCAAAAAAACTTGTTCCGTCTCTGTCGACTCGTTAAGGAAGTACACAAGTAAGTTTGGTAGGATATTAGTCCCTGTAGGTAGTTATATCTCTATTTGTATGATTTACTAATGATTTTCAAGCGATGTATATTTTATATGCAAACTTGAGTTGTGTGAACTACCTTCGGTTAACTAAACAGCAACGCTTCTTTCTATGGAGATTTGCTTCCAACTTTACTGATATCACGTTCAAGAGTTATTGGTATGATATTAATGAGAACCACAAATAATTTTTCATTGGCTACCTCTCAAGATATTTGAGATTTCATAAAGCCAAACCGGCAGCGCATTTGGAAAAGCTCTACATCTCACATTTAGGTTCAAAGTCGATTTTCCTGTTATTTGTTTGTACACATTGCGTGAAAATCAATATAGACAGAAACTTAAACAAAAGTTAGTCGCCTCTTTATTATTTTGCGCAATATAAAGAGATTAATTTCCTGTTGAATTTTAAATGCAGAGCTTTCCATGTTTTGAATGAAGATCCCTTTATTTAACGGTACTAATCCAAGTATGTAGAATTCTCGCTAGTTAATTTTATTTGGCAAGATTTTTTCGAAGGATGGTTTTCAACCGAGAACTAATAATTTAAAGTTACCATATTATTTTTGGCTTTACTTTTGTATGAGATCGCAAATAATTTTTGTATGAAAGTACTACTAAACACTGGCGAAATTTCCGTTCTGTTCCCACGACATTCGACTCTAAGGAATCGGAAAAGACATAGCTTTTTATCCCGGCAAGGACTGTCAACTCGGCACCATACCTCGAAATTACTGTATGAATGTTTTCTGTCGCTACATCAACAGCAACAACAGGGAAATAAAAATTTCAACAATTGCACGTAAAAATTCAATAGATTAGATGTAGACCTAGATCTAATTATCTATATGTATGCATATTTTGAACCCGGTGCTCTGTAAGGGAATGCATTACTTCATTTTTGCTATTCCTAGAGTACATTTGTATTCGCCATGGAGTTTAAAGTCTAAACTTTACGTCGCCATAACTTTCATGTAACGCATCTTCCACCGATTGCCGCTCAGAGATGCACATAAACAAATAAATCCATATGTAAGTATGAACGTGTATTAAAGGAAAATCGCAATTTACCTGAGAATTGTTTATAGCCGCCGAGTATTTTATGCTTCCACCATTTGACGATATTGCCCGCCATGTTGCTGACGAACGCCAAAATAAATGCAAAGTACGCGCTTTTTACGCTGTTGAATATTCCGCTTGTTGTTTGTTGTTCGAATTGTTGTTGTTTGTTTTATATTTAATTCCACGTCGCAACGTTGCACGCGGCTTGTCAACGTTTTTTTATTGACGGACCGCTCGAAGTCGATAACTTCTGTTTTGCCGTTTGCTGTGATTCACTGTTTCGCTCGCCACGCTTTTTCGGTTTTTCGCTTTTTGTGCAGTCTGGCGCAATGTCTACGACAATTGGTTTGCGTGATTTACGACAAGTAAATGCAACCGCAAACAATCAGTAGCAGCCGAGTGCCGACAGTGCGTGCATAGGTGGATATTACACATTGATGGTTTCTGATTTTGCTGGCTTGGCTGTTTGCTCTTGACGGCTGAATTGCTAAACTACCTTTGCTTTTGTTTTTGTTTTATTGCCGGGTATTTGCCTATTTATTATTTGTGGCAACGAAACTTTTTTGTAATCAGCAGTAATGCCAACGGAGCTTGCTGGAGACAAATAATTTGCTGGATTCTTATTTTTTACGCTTTTTTATTTTTATGAGAACACTGTTTTCAATTTGCTGCTCCCACTTTTTATTTTATTTTTATTTTTATAATTTTTTCTTGATTGCAACACGCGCACATTTTAGCATTCACTGTACTTTGCACTTCACCGCGGCTGCCGTTTATTATCCTTATCGTTTTGGCAGGTAAAATGAGCGCCGCCAGTCAGGCAGTGGCTCAGCGCGTCACTTACCTAAGTGGTAAAACGCTATATGTTTTTGCATTTGCTGTGTCGCTTTAATCGACAGGTTTTTGGCGTATGGTAGGCAGTCGCTTTTCCACCACTTCCACTCTATTTTACTGTGTCACTGTACTCACGGGCGCACTTCCTTACCGCTTTATAGCGCCTTTACTGGTTTGGACAACATTCAGCTGACATTTTCAGTGTCTGCAAATATTTTAGCTCACACAACTTTTCGCACTTTCTCTGCAATGCGGGTCGACAAGACTCGTGCTCACATATGTACATATGTATGTATGTATGTATGAGTATGTATGGGTCCATTCGCGGCTTCAAAAATCAAATGTTTACTTCTAGAAGAAAACATTAACCTTAAGACCACATTCTCAACCAATTGTTGGCCAACCTGAACAATTTATTTAATACTACCGCTGCACTTAACTCACTTTATTTCTTATTTAAAACCAATTTCTATTTTTAAACATTGATTGTTGTTGGTTTGCAACTCGTCTTAATTTTTTCGGCGACAAAAATATGCGCCACGCACTACCGACACAACAAAGCACTCAATTGGTCCGACACAGGAAATTCATTGCTTATGGAAATTACATCCGGCCAACGCTCGAGCACTTTGGCATTCTTCTTCGAGTATTTTTAATTTCCATTTGAGAAATCGCGACACTTTGGCATGTTATTTACATACAGCTGAAGTTTGCTGTTTAACATTATCTTTGCACTTTTTCACTAAAGAACTCCAAAATCTCATCTATATCGATTCGAAAACACTTTTCATTAAAATTGCTAATTGAATTCCATTATTCCAGCACTTTCGCACTGCTTTTCATAATTCCTTGCAAAATGCAACACAAAAACACATGCCTTCCGAATATCTCGCTCGGAACTTCCGTTTATTTTTCAGCCTTTAACCGTCCCTTCTTCGCATAAAATCGGTTTCATTTCACGAATATCATTACTTTTACGCTCAACGTACGACCACTGACTGAACGGGCACCACACTGCCGCAACGTTTGAAACAACAAACCTCTTCTACGCCACGCCACGCTTGTCGGCTGCTGCCTGTGATGTATTCGTTTTTCGTCAGCGCTGCTACTACACTGGCGTTGTTGTTGCCGTCGTTGCTGTAGTTGACGTGCGCGTCGGCGTTCTCTGGTCATAGCAAGTCATTGTTGTTATGTTTTTTGTTGTCGTTGTTGTTGACTCCAAAAGGCGGCAATCGGCATGGTATACAAAAGCGCTTGTTGGTGGTAGCTGGGGAGCAGCCTAGCTAGCTAGCAAGTTGGCTGGCGGCACACCAAAGCGCAAGGCGGCAAAAGTAAAACGTTCGCGCGCTGCTCGGCCAAGTGTAGCTATTGTGAGTACACTGAGCGGATAATTGGAAAAGTGATGCGAAGAACTACGTCAGGTCATATATTTCTTAATGAGGAATACAGATCTGAGTGCTTTTTTACTCCCGAAATCCGACTGAAAGCGGAAATTTATTAAGTAATATTGAATACCCTCTGTTGAAAAAACTTAGCCTTCGATTACGGTGCTCCATGGTCCTCAAAATATAATCGAACCAGCATCCTAGTAGCCTTTACTTTAGATTAAAGCTCATAAAAGAAACCTTCACATGAAGTATTTAACGAATGGCATAAATTTTAGCGCGTGAATTTTTCGATAGCGTAAAGATAACGCGCTAGTCGGGGCCAAGTGCGCCTTTAGTCATTATTCAGATTGTCTGTGAAAGGGTTTATAAACAGAAGGCTTAATCTGGGCTTCAATCAGACTTTTCAGATACTGTGCCATTCCAGCCCAGGAGTTCAACTCAAAAGCAAGACTTTCAACAGTCCTTAGGAGATTTAGAGCAATACGCAAGCAACGCATACACATAGTTGGAAATTATGGAAAACAACGTTCAGCGCCGGACTTTGCTTTTTTCAATTAAGATCAATGTAACATTACAACAAAATCAGGATAAACATATATTTGTTGGTGTATAATTCTTTTATATATTTTGTGTAATTCCCTTTATTTTTGCCAGTGTACATTTCGCCTGTATTATTAAGCGCCTTCACCCCGGTTGTACGAGTTTCTAGCATTTACGTTTTGTTTATATCGAAAATTCGAACATAACTTCGCTCTCAGAGAGCACGCCTGGTTTTAATCTGCAATGTGCTCTGAGATATATATTGATATACATATATATATTATGACAACAGCTTCCTCTGGCAGCAAGAAAAGCACAAAGGGAGTTGCGCTACTCTCTTAAGCGCTTCGGCATTGAGTTAAGAGAACATCGTTTTCGAAATTGCGTACGGCAAGAGAAAACTTGTTTTGATGGTTTGTTATTGTTATGAACAGCAAATGTAAATATATTCAATTGTATTTATCCGTATGAAATGAATTTACCTATCGTATTTACAAAAGTAGTGTCATAACTCAAAAAGTCGATTTTTAAGGAGAACGTTTTAAAGTTTACAATTGTCTCTTATTTAGCAAATTTAAAATAAACACCATACGTGGATTGAATAAACTACATACGTAAGTGGACTGCATAGAGTATAGTACTAAAGATTTTTACGGGCATAAATATCTTCCGCTTTGAATTATGGCGTTATTTGTGCAAAGCAATTTCGCTGTCATACCTAAAATGAGTCGCTATTGCTGAAAAAAAACATTAAAAATTATAATTTTATTTACAATAATAAAAAAAAAACAATCTTACTCTAGCACAACTGAGATGGGTCGTTGTTGTGATTCAAAAGTAATACTGCATAATAAGCGAAATAACAGTAGACCTTCTGTGGACTGTTTAGTAAAGCAATTTTTGCATAATATGGACGAGGGCATTGCGCACATTTGTGCACACTCAATTAAAAAATCGTGTTTTTGAGTTATGACACTGTTCATGTAAATAATCGATATGTATAACATGACTTTATATTTTGGAAAAATCTACCAATGTCTAAGTTATTATATTTTCTGATTTGTTTACAATGGATGGCCGCCATAAATTTGCGGTCTTCCAGCCTCTGTTTAATTGAAATATTTTTATATACAAGAGTATATGTATATATTGTATATTATATTCTTTGGATGGATAGTATATTGAGATTGATTCGACATATTTAGATTTGGATTTACTGCGAGCTGTTGAAAATTTACTGACATATTTTAATTATTGCGAAAATACCGCATCGTGCAAGTGTATACATATACGTACATATGTATGTACATAAGTATGTATATAAAACTGGGTTGCATTTAAAAAATTTGGATTCACATCTTTTATCTGGCAACAGGCTACACAATTTCGAAAACTAAGATGGAAAGATTTTATTCAAGAAATATTTAAATTTTATCCGTTAATGCAAACAAGGGCGGTTTGGAATGTCTGACAATCCGACGAAATATTGAGGTAATTTCTTTTAGATTGGTTAGTACGGGGATGACATAAAATATTAAGAAAATAGGGAAGAATTTGCAAAAAATATAGAAAACCATCGTGAACATGTGAATAAACTGAACAAAAATATAAAATATTAGTTAGAGCATAGCCCAAAAATAGCCCCCATCAGTCCCAGGTTCAGGCAAACCACAATGGGAGTCCAAAAACAAACAGAAATCATTTGTTAGATATCAATCGAAAAGCCAGCGACCATAAAATTTACCAGTTTACTTAAGCGACTCTTGATAAAAAAATTAGCCAGATACTTACTTCAGTGACCCATCCGTTAGTGACATCTTTCTGAAGTGCATAGAGTGCATTCGCGGAGTTTTATGATAGTGAAATTTTTCAATAAAAAAGTTCCATTTAATTTTGTGTGCGGAATCAAATTTCTGGTGCCAAAACGTTCAGAATATTGGGAAACACCTTCGCTGATAACTGTTTGTGGTGGGGACAAGGGTTTTTGACTGGTATACATTTTTCAAAGAGCGATGACGACGGACTACGTCCACGACGACCATCAACATCAACTCGTGATCAACATTTCAATAAAATAAAGGATTTGGTGCTTTGGAATCGACAATTAACAGTCAGAGACTTTACTGGCAACGTTAGAAAATTGGAAGGATCAGTGAAAGCCATTTTGAAAGATCATTTGGCCTAAGAAAAGTAAAAGTACGATTGGTTCCAAAACCAATCAATTTTTTTTCGAAAAACAGCATAGCATTAACCGGGATATAATTAAATGTATTATCACTGGCGATTAGTCTTGAATCTATGTTTGCGACCCGGAAACAGACGATCAATCGGCCGAATATGGCGGCAAGGTGAGCCAAAGCCGAAAAATCCACGTTAAAAAGACCGAAAATCAAGGTGATGTTGACAGTTTTCTTCGATTATCGAGCTTTGGTGCACTACAAATTCCTTCCAATCGATCAAACTGTCAACAAGGAATACTATTTGAAGGCATTAAGAGTTAATCGCTACGCGCATTTAATGTTATTCGGGAAATTGACTTTGACAATTGTTTCGAGGATTGGAAAACACGTTGGCAAAATGTGATTGCGGCCAAGGGTGATTGTTTTGGAGGGGACCCATAGTAATATACAACGGTCATAATTCAACGAATACGAGTGTGTCTCAATATACTTTCAAGACCGAGAAGGTCGAAAGAACTCTATTCTAGGACCACTTAGTATAATAAGTGAAATATAAGTATGGTATTTTCCAAAAAATGTCAGAAATCCCATCAATCCATAATTTCGTTTATACCCAAATAAATAGTACACAAAATTCGTTGCTTCAATTGAAAATTTGGATCGATATATATACTTGTATACAACTATGAGTATTGGGTACTTTTGCATATATGGTAAGTTGGAACACTGTTTTCTTCTGGGTTTATCATTACAAATCAATAAAATGCGTTAACTTAAATCACATGAATAAAGAGCTAAAACTTTGAGTTCAATACTTATCGTACTCAAAGTCTCGAAGCACACGTAACGAGTCATGAGAATAATCCATTTTTCACTGAAACCGCCATTGCTTGTCTTAATTGCGTGACTACAACTCTACAATGGTTCGTGGATCAGAATCACGATTGAGCCAGTTAAAATGTGTTAACATTTTTGACGAACAATAGAAAAACAGGCTTGCATTTTATAGGATCCATTTCTTCTTAATTTATTGTGATTTTAGAAGTTCTAAACCAAATGGAACACGAAAAATTAATGCTTTTTATAAGTAGGCTCTCTGAAGTTCATATCTTTATACAGTGAAAGCTCCCATAAGCGGATACTGGCGGAACTAGCCTTTCTGTCCGGTTAATAGATTATCCTTAATAAACATCAAAAAATGTTGGGACCGGCCAACGTGCATCCCATAAAAAATGAGTAGCCGATGCGTGTGAAGAAGATAGTGTCCCTTTTTAACAACCTTAAAAAACACATAGAAATTCATATTTTTATAAACAATATGTGCGTATGTAGAAATGTATAGACAAAAGTATCTAAGCCTTTGTACACAATATAATTTTGTTTTTGCACACACAACTTCCAGTTCCATTAGCAGCATGATCGCTGTCTCGCTGATATTATTGGTGTTTTTGTTGATCAAATAGAAAATTCGAAAAAGGGAAACAGAAAAATCCGCAAAGACCAACCGCTTTCCGGCTGTAAAACGGCGATTCCCGGACAGATTTCAGCATGCGGCTATCAGAGGCGAAAACCGAAGACTTGAAGGTAAAACGTATCTATCTCCGCAAGCAGCATGTACGCGGCTGGACATACAGTGGACCGGACAGACGGTCGCATCGCATTCGCATAAATGGGTGTACAGTAGAAGAAAACAGGGCAAGGAAAGAGAAGCGAAAGGGCCGTGCGATGCTTGAATGAACAAGGTGCACGCATACGGGCAATTATGGGTTCAGAGAAATCGAAATTGCTTCCTAGCAGCTTTGGTAAAAACTTCAAAGGCTTCTTAAAAGCAGTTTGGGCAGAAGCCGAAGTTAGCCAGCCTCCTCAATTCTTCAAGCTGCGCAGGGCCCGCAAAACAAAAAAAAAAAAACACAAAAGCAACAAACAAAAATGAAATGAGCATAAACGTCGACAATAATAACGAAGAAAACTGCAATAAAAAACAGGAATTGGCAAAAAAACACGACAACAAAAACAAAATACGCGATTTGGCAGCTGCAAAACAGGGCGGAATCGCAGAAGTGCAAAAACAAAGACAATGCACTCAACGGCCGTGGTGTGGAGGTGGGGTGAGCGGTAAGCGGTAAGCAATGCAAAAGGGCAGACGCAAAGCCTAACAGACTCGATGGTACCAAAATGTGCTGCACGATGACAAACCTTTTTGCTTCGAGTTCATATGAGTGTAACATAAATGTGATAGAAATGCTGGTAAATATTTAAAAGAAGTGTAAGGTAGGCCCAACACTCTTTGCTCGTCTTATGTTTTTCAGGCAGTCAAATTTTACAATTTGTTAAAAATTTGGCGCACATCAGTTGATTTTTCGAAACTTTAGATGAACTTTTGTCGCATAAGCAACGAGACTTCTTCATTCCGTTCGTTGAACAACAATTTTTGCTTTTTGAGCCAACAGGGTGTGATTTAACTATCTATAAATAAGCCCAGGCTTATTATTGCTTCGATCGAGCTAAATCCTGCTAAGGCTTCCATAGATCATCTATGGTTCATCTTGTCCTAGTTGTAGAAATTGTCCAGTAGACATCAGTGTGGTAAAAAAAGAATACTATTGACGAAGTGTGCTGAACATGATGACGGTTCTCATCTTTCATAACTTTTTGTAAGATGGTTAAGCACCCAGTACTATAGATTAGTCCAACAATTTAATTAATTAACATTTCCTTTAAGTAAAGAGTACCTGTCGAACTTGTTGTAATGTAAAATAAAACTTTTATCAAATTTTTGATGGTCTTCCAGACACCCATGGTGTGGCTAGATTTTCGCTGCGTTTATAAGAATTAAAAAAATGCTTTTAGTTCTATAAATTTACCAATAGCAATGATAGTAAATGATTTATCTAGAACAAGTTTAATATATCATATTAAACTGATTTGTTCGTTATAAGTTACAGTACCTTATTAGATGCATCGATAAATTTTTCTGTAAACTTCCAATCATCCATCCCTAAACCTCCAAGTCCGAAGATTTGGAAGCTTTAATTTCTTTCAACAAATAATTTTCTTCCTGTAAAGGAATATTCTTAATCCCGTATATCCCGCTCTAATGAAAGGCTTTAGTCCCGATCTTGAGTTCTTCTGCACATCTCTAGTACAAGAATTTCATACAGACTGCCTGCAGTACAAAGAACCACCACGGCAACAATAAGAATGAATGCGCCGGTATAATAACAGAGAATCCTGAATTACGCTGCAGGTTAAGCTCAGCAAAGCGATCGCATTGAACAACAAGTAAGACAGAGACAAGTTCGGGTAAAACCAAATATTTCATACTCTTGCAACCCGAACGAGTGTTTTAGCTCATTGGCCGGTATGGCCGCCAGTATTCCGGTGCAGGCCTTTTGAATAGCCTCTACGTCTGCACAACGCTTTTCTTTCATGGGCAAATGCATTTTCCCCAAATGAAAGAAGTCGCACGGTGCCATATCAGGTGAATACGGGGAGTGGTTAATGGTTAAAATGTGATTTTTACTCAAAAATGATGACCTTCGAATGTTGGATACTGAGCAATTTTAGGTCGTCAGTCAATTTGTGCGGAACAAACCGTGCACACACCTTTCTTAAGCCCAAATGTTCGGTCAAAATGTGATAAAATGATGTTTTGGAGATGTTCAATTCCATTTCCATGAATTTCAATGATGATTTCGGCTGATTTTTTACAGTTTCGATGGAGTTTCTGGTGATCACGGATTTTGATTGGCCCATATGTTGATCGTCATTTATGTCCTCACGACCACTTTGAAAATGTAGAAACCACTCGTGCACTCTGTTACGGGATAGGCAATCATCGTCATAAACTTGTTTCGTCAATTGAAACGTTTCGATAAAAATTTTACCAATTTTAAAACAAAGTTTAATGTTGGCTCTTTGTTCGAAGCTAATTTTCGCACCGATAACTCAAACATACTTTCACTTAAAACGCAATAACTTCACTTCCAATCAATGAAATGTCATGAAACTGTCACTGGACAATCGATAAAGATAGCAGATTCTAACGTACCAGTCGACATATAGATGGCGCCACCAGGGGGTGCTAATTTCAAAAAGTCCTGTTTACTTTGGAAAGCACCTTGTATATCTCACACATTGAACGATATTTTCGGTAAATATATAAATCCATTCTTGATTTGTGTGCTGCCAAGTGAAAGTTTCAAATGGAATTTAAAAATGTGTTGTATGGAAAGTAGATGTGGCTGTAGTCCGCTTTCGCACTATTACATAGGAATGTCACCAACCAAATTCTGTTGAAGTCGGTCGGCCGGGTCCCGAGATGTGTGATTTCTCCTAAAAGTGGGCGGAGTCACGTATATCGTACGATTTTTACCCCGACTCCATTAGAGTCCTTTCATACCAACTCGGGGTTTATTAAATTTTTTAATATCTCTGACGTATTTAGTTATTGACTTAGAAGTTTTTAACAGTACCGTTATATAGGAGGTGAGTGGGGCTATCATCCGATTCCATCCATTTTCGCTGTCGGTAGCAGCTTTATGTATTTGCCCTAGCCGAATTTCGTTTTTGTAGCTTTAATGGCGGGGCTACACCCGCTACACAAAATTTGTTTCTCAAAGGTTCCCTTGGCTACTGCGATCCACTGTACCAAATACGAGTTTTATATCTTAATTTAGTGCTTAATTATGGCACTTTATAGGATTTCGGTTAATGGCGTTTTGTGGATCGATTACGCCCATCTACGAATTCGATATTTTTTCACCAAGAAACGGGCAAACCAAGTTTCATCAAGATATCTCAATTTTTACTCAAGGGAGGACAGAGAGTCACCCGGATCTCAACTTTTCTCGTAAACCTGTTCATTTATATGTATATAACCCTATATCTATCTCGCTTAGTTTTAGGTGATAAGTTCAACCGTTAGGTGAACAAAACGATTATGCTCTGAAGCAACATGTTGCAAGAGTATAAAAACAATAAGCGCGATAAACAAAACAGACAACCCCAAAAAAGACAAAAAAAATAAGAAAGCAATAAAAAGCTGTGGTCGGACAAGGATTTATAAAAGTTGTCGAAACAAAAACAAAAGATCAAGCAGCACAAAAAAACTTCAGGGAGCGCCAAACCGTAGTGCTTATTTCTTCAAATTCTTTAATTTGCACTGCGGTTCAAGCAAGTTTGGAAACCACTGCCTAGTGGCCTCACGAGTGCAATCACAATGTCACGCTATAGCTGCCAAGCCAAGGAAAGGGCTTCTCCGTGTTTGTATGTGTGTGTGACAAGTGGCTCCTCCGAAAGGGAGCGGCTTCTTTGGAATTGACACGATCGTTCACTGGTTTCGCAGTACCTACCTTTATCTGCCCGCAGACGAAGCAGATGAATGTGAGTATGTCAATGCATATTTATATATACTTGCATTCATACATACGTACATATATACTAAAATCGAATGTCATGGTTGTTGTGGTGGAGTAAGCAATATCACTGCTGCTGGTATTACCGATTTCCGATTACTTCTTCTCTTTGTAGACGCTTGTGTTCTTTTGTTTATTAATCCTATGGCGGCATAATGGCACAGTAATTGTAGAGGAACACGCGATCCAAATACTTTTATTTTCATTTCTTAAAACCGAACGGAACAAGATGCGCAGCTTAATTGTTTTGATTTTTGATTAGAAGCTGGATAAGACCAATTCATTGCCAAAGGATCTCATATTTGTATTGAAACATTATAATATCCACCTCAAAAATAGTTCAATCACATTGTAAATTTTCATAAGTATCCCTCCCATACAACGGTACTTTGAAATACTTTCGTTTAGGAAATTGGAAATAGAAGTTCTATTATAATGATTTGGAAAGCCAAGAGCGTGATCGCTCTGTATAGTACTAAGTCGAAGAAATCGAAAAGTGCTGGCTTAAATATCATGCCAATGAAAAGCGCCACAAATACCATCGCGCATTGATCAGCTGCCATTTTTTAAATGAGAAAAATCTCAATAGTTTATATGCAAATTTTTCAAATCATGTACTGTTATCAGATCCATCGGGGTAGTGACTTAGAGTGGCGGCTATATGTAATTACTCTATTTTGTTTAACAGAGTGTTGGCTAAACAAGCATTAGTGCCAAATATTTGAAGAATGAGCAAGATAGGAAAATATTAAAAATTTTATTCATTGAACGTTGTATGACGAAGACACCGAGTTTATGTATGAGTATCTTTTCAGTACTGGAGAAATGATCTGTCATATGTTAAAAAGGTATAGGTATAGTATGACGCTGTTTTTGTTAACGCACTACGGAGCATATTTTCTGGTCATAGACTTGGCCTATAGACCTATAGTTAACGCCTAATCAATATTTCGCGCCGTGTTTGGTTGATAGGGTGTCATTTATCCCGACATTGCCTACTGGATTACAGTCGAATAAAAGTACATGGCCCTTTGAAGGCTTGTAAAGGAAGCGATTTTAAATTTTGCAAAGCAGGAAATAAGACCTCTTATGAAGATTTTTATCGTGAACCCCATTCTCCAATCCTTGACGATGGAGCAGACGTTCCATTGCTTGACCATGAAGAAGTGCAAATAGCAATTATTCGTCTGAGGAAAAACAGAAAACTATCCAAATACGGCGGCGAAGAACTGATATGGAGCATGCATCAGCTTATTTGTAGAATATTGTCAGACAAGACCATCCCCGCCGGTTGGAATTTAAATGTACTCTGCTCAATCCACAAAAAGAAAACCCCACAATCCGCGCCAACTATCATGGAATAAGCCTACTCAACATCGCATATAAGGTTCAATCGATCGTATTGTAGAAAAGATTAAAGCCCAACGTCAACAAACTGATTGGACCTTAACCATGGCTTTAAGCCTACAAAATCAACTGCTGATCAAATATTCACCATGCGCCAAATCTTGGAAAAAAACCCGTGACCCGTTGATTTCAAAGCTACTTTTGACTGCATGAGAAGACGATGCATAAAGTCGGTATGTCTTAATTTGTTATCCCCGAAAAACTAATAATAGTCCAGTCTTTATAGTAAGTTCACCTCGGAATTCGATATACCCATTTATATGTCTGTAAATTCTTGCATATTGACACCCTACCATATGTAGGTTTTGAGAGAACTTTAGGGTGTCAATATACAAGTATTTACAGACATATAAATGGGTATATCGAATTCCGAGTTTCTTACCTAATTTAAGCTTAAATGACTGGACCAAAAGACTGAGTAAACTGACGTTAACCAATACCAAAAGCTCCGTCAAGATCGGGAAGAACCTCTCCATGCCGTTCGATATCAAACGAGGTTTCAGACAAGGGGACTCCCTATCGTGCGACTTCTTCAGTCTACACCTGGAAAGAATAATTTGAGCTGCAGATCTGAATGGAGAAAGTACAATCTTCTATATTGGCCATAACCACCGCGCTGTTTGTTCTGTTAAGCAATTGCGAAGTAAAGGCCTCTTTCGACAAACAAAAAAACAAATTATACAAATTACACATCATCCCAGTCCTGCTATATGGTGCAAAGGCATGGATGATGACAATTCTGATGAGTCGGCCTTAAGAGTGTTCGAGACAAAGTCAGTCGACGGAATGATGAGCTGTACGATGAGCCGAGGAAAGCAGAGGAAGATCTCCACTCCATTAGAAAGACCTGGTGCAGAAGGACCTGAGTACACATGGTCGCCAAACAGCGATGAGAAAGAACGACTGGCGCGCTATTGAAAACTCGGCTATAACCGTCCAAGAAGTGTTTATGCCAATAAAGAAGAAGTTTGTATGACAGCTATATCCTATAGTAGTTGGATATCAGCGGTTCAGGCAAATGAGCAGCTTATTGGAGATAAAGTGACGTGTGCAAAATCTCTGATCAATATCTCAAAAATTGAGGGACTAGTTTCAGTAAATAAATACAGTCGAATGGACAAGCGGACATTGTGAAATGTACTCAGCTTATACCACTGATCATTTATATACACATACAAATGTATATTTTATAGTCTTTCCGACATATCCTTTTGGGTGTTACAAACTTTGTGGCAAACTCAATACTTTTGCCCTATTTTGGGTAGACAAATGCAGCGAATTTATTTATTATTTATATTTTTCGTTTCGGCCCATATCGACTGTAATCCTTTTACAAAAACAGTATTTCAATAATAAAATGTAAATATATATTAGTATAACGGTGCGGAAGAATGTATGTGATGATGTACATCCACATATAAATATATCTTCATAATTGCTTTTATGCGAAACGCACTTTTTAGATCACTTGCCGGTCCCTACACATTTTGGCCCAACATTATTAAAAGGGGAAAGTCAGCAATTAGAGAACATACGTTGTTGCAATAAAACCAAGCAATAAAATTGGTAAGCGCTAGCCGTCCTGCACCCCAATGACTGCAGTCCAACTCAGACTCACGTATCCAAGAACGCACATTAAATGCATTGCCTTCGACAAAATTATTTGGCAAGCCCGATATGTGCGTAGATATGTATGTATATTCATACATAAATTGGAGGCACTGGCAATAGGTCAATTATGCCTCACCGACATGCGAAGCATTTAAGCATTGGCCAATAAAAAATTAAAATCCTATAAAATGTATACAAATTTCTTTAATGAAATCTCTGAATTCTATCTGAAATCGTTTTATGCGTATCACTTGGTATAAAAAACCAATGTACGACTGCCGCGGTGAGGTGAATTGTTCGAACGATTGATGGTGTGGCCACCTTTCCATTGCTTGCAGCGGCTATGAGGGAAAATGCAAAGTGCGCCCGAGTGTCATAAAAAGTACATATGTACATATGTATGTATTAAAGGTAAAATTATGTTTTATGACTTCTTGTAATTTCTGTGATGGGTCTTCGAAGTACAAAAACATGTTGTTAACTGAGCTGTACCCAGGAGAGAGGCAAGTGGCTAATGAGACAAACAGCCGCGTCCATTCATTTGGATTGCTTACAAGTATGGTGTTTTATGCGTTCCACATTGATTGCACAGCACTAATTTCCTGTAAATGAAAGAAATATGAACATTTTAATGGTTATATGTCGAGATAACATCTAAATTGCTGTTCAAATATTCAATACTTGTTCGTCCGTCGTCGTGCACATTGATATATGAGGGTTTGTGTACAAAGCATAGCCAAACATGAGCAACAACCATTGATCAGCGTTTTGAAAGTTATTTCTATTATTTCTCATTTCCGATTGAGTGTCGTGTGTGCGTTTCTACGAAGCCATTGACAGCAACATTTGTTAATGAAAATATTATTTTAAGCGACCATTTGTGTTTGCTCAATGCGCAGTGGCGTTCAAGGGAGGCGCCTTAATTACCTTCTCCACTAGGAATTGTTTTTGCTTCTTTCATGTTGACAAGAATCAGCTGCGAAAAGTCAACATCGAAGATGTGCTGTTATTGGAGCCCATAAGGCCGATCAGCGCAAGTTGCCAACCAGTAAAGACATCATGCGAGTGAATCAGTATGGACCAGCGCCGTTTTGTTTGTAGCAAATCTTAGCGGTTGTGGCAAGCAGTTTTTCCAAAACTTCTTTCAGTTGTATCTATTCAGAACAAACATACATACGTGATACCAGTGGTGTTTTTCAGAGTCCCTTTGTAACTAAGAATGGTTGCTTTCCAAATCTTTTCACTCTCCAAAATGCACTTTTACCGTTTAATTTTTGATTCACCAGTTAATAAAGTACATTAAATTCTGTGAATGTAAAATTGGAATACCCCCTTTTGGATAACCCCTTTAACCTTTTTTGAGTCAAAGTACCTTCTGATAGATATTTTTAATTGTTCCCGTGGCAGTTTTAACTTATCCGCGCCTATTTTACATCCTTCGATAAAAAGAGTGTCTACTGCATTACATACATACATATATCGCTTTCTGTTTAGGTCCGAAAATAGCACTGTAACTTCTCGTATTTTCTTTTCTTGATACATGGCGTCGAATGCAACTACGTTTCGTGATTGCTCGTGGTCGATTAGCGAGTAGAAAATTTTCCACAGGCGAGAAAGAGAACTCCATGCGTGTTTACTCTAGTTTTGAAATCACGATTTTGTCTTCATCTTGATAGCATTACATACATATATCAAACTAAAATACCGCAAATTTACATGATCGATATTGCACATGTCAACGGGTTCTAATTTACTCCATCCTTCGACTCATCCAAGGCCTTTTAGGAGGCAACGAAGACTTCTTACGAACACAGATATCTTCGAGGAAAGAAGTCCAGCTAGGCAGAGATGAATATCTGAATGAGTGTTCGGATATTCTAAGTGCATACCCACAAACTATAGCCTTTAGTTAATAAAAAAATTCTAAAACTCCTTTCATAGTCGGCCTAAGACTGGAATGTTCCTCCACACTAAAATCAAAGCGAAAAACTATAATCGGTAAAGCATGTATGATCTAAATAACTAATCAGCTGGTTTGCTGGATGATGGATTTCACGTTAAGGAACCGTCCCGTCCCAATTACGTAGATCGTGGATAGTTCCTTTGCAGTTCGCTCAGTTTAGCAATTTTGTGGTTGCTTTTTGCAGTGGCCGTTATCAAAACGAGAGTCTCACCCGAGGCAACACTATGTGCAACCATGCGGCACCAGAACATTTCTGCCTATACAACAACAAAATCAACTACAACAGGACTCAATTCTATGCAGTAGGTTCATGCTGTCACTAATAATGATTGAACTATCCGTTATAATTATTTACATCCACATACATCTTCATACAAAATTACAAATAAGCTCAAAAGCAAAAACAAATGAATGCAATAAGCGATATTTCCTAGATTTTCGAAAATTTGCATTTGACATTAGCGAATTCATCTAAGCGAAAACAACAAATAACTTGACTGAGTGACAGATCGACTCGTTCAAGCACTCGAACAACGGCACCGACAGATGATTGACAATTAAAACTGTAAACCTTCACACAACCCAGCAAAGCTCTTGCCCGAAATTGATTGACGGCCAAATGAGCTAGAGAGGGAGCGAAGGGGGGGAAGAAGGGCGGCCGTCGGTGACACTGCGCTTTTGGCTTATGCTCAAATTAATTGCATTTCGAAATGCTGGCAAAGGCCAATTGTTGACACACAATACTCTAGATTTGCATATTGCAATCGAAAGCTAACAAATACGAACACAAACACGAATGCAAATGCCGTTGCAATTGCACTTTCGTTTGTACGCATTGGTGTGCGGCACATATGCCAGGAAACATAAGTGCATAGGAACGTTTGTATTGCAAAAATATGTTACTGTAATTGCTAGCATGTTGTTGGAGCTTTGCTTGAGTGTCGTGTGTCGCCCGATTTCAAATTCAAAACTTCCAACAATTTCGTACGTATCTCTGTATGTTTAAAAATATAATACATATTGAGTATTAGGATGGCCAGTAATTGTTTTTTGAAGCCGATATGAGAACTTTGAGGATGTTTATCTTTCCCTCACCACGGCAAAAACAATGAAACGCAATACCTGTGTTTTTATTTTGTGTGTTATGGGATCAGTAGTGCGTTGAGATTTATTTTTATTAGAAAGGAATTGATCAGTGACTTTTTGCGATACAGCTCACACAAGAGCGCTCTCGCCACTATTCAAAAGATGGTTTCTTAATCCTAGGATCTGGTAATGCCTATTAGTAAGTCGAGAGAAGGTGCGGGGAGGTCCACACTTTATCAGTTCGATAATATGAGGCCGGGAAACTTAGAAGCTAATGAATAATAAAGCTAATAAAAACTTAGCGGATTTGTCAAACTCAGAGTTCTATTTATGTGAACCCATCATTTTAATTCATGAGTATAGAAGGAAATATCTACGTGGGCTCTTCAGGCAGTTATGGTACTACTCCTCATACTTGAACTTAGATATTGATTGACCAGACGTCGAGTTTACTTGAAGCTTGTTTTATCTGGATTTCCGATTCGGATTATTATAAATATATTAGACTTGCATATATTTACAGTATGTTAAAATCAACGTTTTCCTCTCCGCGATCAATTCGCAAAACATTCTTTTTTTGCAAATTACTTGTAAGACATGTTCAATTGCGATCACTGACGCGTGCAATTCGGACAGTTTTTTTCGATCTTCCTAACATATCACGTCGTGCCGTAGAATAAGATAAATGAGTGTTCAGTGTAGCAAATGTGTTTATACACACAAAAAGTCCCACATGGACCACAAAGTATTTAAATATGAGTCATTTATGAATAGGTGGTGTGACAATTATGGAGAAACTGCGAACGTAGATAGCTTGTCGTCAAAGAGGGACGAATCACGTGACACTTAAGTGTGAGGACAAAGCTATTGTTCTCCTTTTTGAGAAGAAACAACTCCTCAGTCTAAAACAGCTAAAAGTTTTTTGTTTAAAAAGGGATTAAAATATCTCCAAATGCAACACGAGACAGAATTCAAAGAGCAGTACTGTAATAAAACTACTTTCAAAAAAGCAGATTGAACAAGTAAGTCAGGGCCAAGTTCGAGTGTAAACGGAGCCGGGGAACCTTCAAGTGTTGGCTTCATATTAAAAGAATGTTCCGAAAAACACTCCCAATCAAAACGTCAGTCAGAAGATCTCTATTAATGATATTGACCATATACCCTATGCGGTCTAAGGCCAACCGTAAGTTTGAAAATCGTTTAAGGGGTTACATGGGTTTCCTTGGCTAAAAACAGCCCTTTTTCAACAATTTTTTTCTCATATAAAAAATTAAATATTTTATTACAATTTTTTTTTTATTACAAACATACACTATTAAAAAAAACTTTGTTTAAAAATTGTATCTCAAAGAAATCTTGCCAACCGACTTCAAGAGCACAGTTAACAGACGGCGCACTTAGCCCAGCTAGCCTTGAACGCACAAGTTCTCAAGGCTGTATCTCCGAAACTATTACTCGAATCAACTTGACAATATTCTAGAGGTGTTGTAGAATTTAATAAGACAATTAAAACTCGATTTTTTGAAACACATAAACCCATGTAACCCCTTAATAGGTAGATGGAGGAACGGTGTAGTATTTACTCGATTTTATTTATTTTTGGGATTTGTAGTTATTAATAGAAACAGATGTTCTCTGAGTTTCATTAAGGTACCTCACATACCCTCAAGTAGCAAGGGATAGTTATATGGCAAGGGAAAGGATCACCCGATTTTACCCTTCCACAGAGATATTTTCTTAGGCGAAAAATATGTCTACTAAATTTAATTAAGACAATTCACATATTGGCTGATATGTGGGGTATAAAGTCAGCCGGAAGTTTAAAAATTTTTTCTATTAGATATACAGTGGACCAATAAAGTTTATATACACCTAGTTCTATTAAATTAAGACACGTTCATTTATTTTAAAATGAATAAATTTTGTGGTTTTTTTCTATCCATTTCACGATATGTATATTTAACATTAAATATAGCATACCAAAATATTTTTTTTTACACTAATAAAAAAATTAATGCTAAAGCTTAAAATGCGTCTAATTCACATCAAAAAAGTTTACATACACCAATGATTATTTATATAATTCAAAAGTAATTACAATAGTTTTAGCGGTTTTTGGCCTACATTTTGTTGCTATTATTGTCCCTAGACATCGACGTATGCTCCCCACTCGATTTCTAGTATTATTTCCACATATGTTGACCCACTAAGTCGATGATCCAGTTTTTTGGCCTTATTTTGAAGAAATTCGATGTTTTCGAATACGATTTTCCAAAAAGTTTCAGATATTTTGAATAGGATAAATGTATGGTGATTGCGGGACCATAAAAACCCTGCACGACTCGTCTTGGGTGTTTTGGGTCGTTATCCTGTTGTAAATGGAAGTGACCGCTATTAACAGCCGATTTAAGCACACTTAAAATTAAAATTTTTTTCTTAAAATATTCAGATACGTTTGTTTATCCATTTTTGAAATGTACCCAAAAAAATAAATCCTCAAACAGTAGGGAATGTGTTGAAAAGTGCTGGTTTTCATGGACGAATCGCCCGTCGTAAGCCATACATAAATAAGGTTAATAAAAAGAAGAGGTCGGCGGCTGCTAAACAATATTTAAACAAACCGTATTGGTTTTGGGAAAACATTGTGTTCACCGACCTTTAACGCGGTTATTTTTGCAGCGCAAATTCCTTTTTTTACGCGAATTTCTCACTTTAACGCGATTGCTTTTTTTCGTTTTTTGCTTGGTCTTAAACTTGCTGCAGAATTGGAAAATTATTTTGTAGCAAATGATACTGATGCCGAACGTACACGAATTTTTCAAAAAAAATTGAGTCTCTGCATGTTAAGATATAAAGAACTACATCGGAATTTATTGGGTCCAAAAAGAAGCTTTCAAACTAAATTAACGGAATTTATGATGCAAACTCAGTCGGAGATAAGCTAAGTCAACCAGAACATCAATCCATAGTTCTTACTATTGATTCTGATACAAATTCTAGTGATATCAGTGCGGGCCATCAAAATAAGCGGCTAAGAATAATTTCCACTACGGATAATGACTGATTAAACAGCATTCAACGTTTTTTTCAATAAATCTACCTATTTGCTATTTTCTTCTCTTTTCATGGAGAAAAGATTAATGAAGAGTCGCAAGGAAAAATGTACTGCCAACGGTACAGCACTGTAAGTATATAGTCAAATGTTCTTTCAAGCTACCCATATGAGAGTTAAATACTTAAATTTTTGCAACTAAAAATTAGCTTTCAAATATTTGTAGTTGTGATTGCAATAAAATTTTAATATTATATTAATATACTACATATACATATGTACATTTTAGTGAAATTGAGCTTGAAGACTGTGAAGCATTTAACGCATTACAAACATTTATGCTATAGAAATGAAGAAGAGTTACCAAAAATCAATCGATGATTATACAATGGTGTTGCGAAGAGCAATCTAAAATGAAAGTTCTGCCTTAAGAGGCTCCTTTTGTTTGCGGCTGCAGCTTAACAAATTCTGCCTTATTTCTCAAGATGAGGCTTATATTTAACATAAATAATCGGTATATTCAAGTCTGAGACGTTGATTTACTTTTCGGTCCAGTTCTTCTCATTAAAGAACCCATGCTATAACCTATTTAGAAGCAGAGTCATTACTGCCACTTACTATATATCCATAACTGTTGCTAATTATTAAGATAAACGAAAATTGACCTTCATGGAACATGTTTCTGATTTATGTTGTTTGAAAAGTTAAGTACGTTGTCGTATAAATGAATATCTTAAACCGCCTAAAGGAGTGAGCTTTGGCTACTGAAGTCATAGTTCATGAAGGTAATGGACAATTTTGGGCAAACAAATAAGCTTTCATTTTAAAAATTATTTTATTCAATTATTCTTGCTTAGTGGGATTAAACAAATTATACAGCTATTTGCATTCTCTCCATGAAATGAATTTACCGGCACCAGTTTAATAAAGTTAATAATTAATTTTTTTGTTTTGGAATTTTAAAGTTTCGCTCTACTCGGTCAAATAAATATCTGATTAAAAATTAACATTTCTTTTCAGCTAATAAAATAGGAATTTTCTTTTACGGTTAGTTTTCATTTGATTATAGTAGTAAAGAAGTCGTGAGGAAGGTATAAACTTTGTTTTGTCAAGGTCGCATTAAGTTACCGGTACATTTCAAGGTCCTAAAATAAGTGATAAATTCAGAAAGTTTATCCTTATCATAAGGCAGGCTTTATTATAAAGTTAGTAAGTGCTCAAGCCAATAATTTTCGGTTCTAATACCAACAATTAAATTTTAGAATTATTCTATATATTTTAATTTCTTTATTATAAACATATTTATTTCTTTAATTTTTAACAAATAAAATCATAATTCCCAATTACTTCTGATTCATGATCTTTTCATCCACAAATTTTTTAATAAATCAAAAGAAACTTATTAATCTTAGAAATGCCGTGGGCCTTAATTATGTTGCCTTAAATATTTATGCGCTTACTATAGAGTCGGCCTCTTGGCTCAATTCATTACCGATACCTTGTTGCTGGTCATTTTCACATATCAAATTGTTTATATAAATACATTTTCTTTTAATTTGTTGTTGTTTTTTTGCGCTAACTTCGTTCAACTCGTTCTAAATTCGTTGTGACATATCTCTGGGCAAGTACATGGAAAGTAAATAAATAAAATCCGAAATCTCGATTCGCCGCAAAGCATCATTCTATTTCCTTGCATTTTGTATGAGTTCGAGATTCTCAAGCGATAGCTCGCTGGCAAAGCACAGTTTTCGAACTCGCCCATTTCAATTGTCATACAATTTCGGCGAGCGACAAAAATACCAAAGCAACAAACAAAGATCTTTAAGACGACTTAGCGAAGGAACAAAATATGTATATAGACTACAGAATGGAACAGAATGTACTTTTCTTCTAAGTGACGTAGAAAAACCGCGGAAAATCACGCGCGACGCCATAAGATATAGCAGGGGCGGCGGCTGCAACAGCAACGACGGCTCCACCACCATTAGTACTGACCAGACATCACAGCTCAGTTCAGTTCGGTTCAGCTACTTTGCTTAACTTTAGCCCAGGCGTCTGTTACATTCCAACGCCATTGTCGTTGACAGCGCGTCGCTACCGTCAGATACTGAATGCAGACCATACATCAGATACGTTCACTTCCTTCTGGCTATGCTCGTTGTCGGCAACCTCATCATTATACTACCACATATCTATCCATCTATCATCTTAGCGTACGTGTGTTAGCGGAATAGCTGGAGTCGCTGGGCAGAGTGGTACATGATTTCATATAGATGTTTCGTACCTTGTAGGAAATATAATAAACAACAATTTGAGTCTTAACAAACCATTGATTTGCCAACCTTCTCCTCTATAAACTTTGCGTAAAAATGTGATCAATGTCAACTGTCAACTGAAAAAGAGACTTCGTGAAAGTTTGTGGCAACTACGGTTATTTTCAAGTTCTAAGTTTAAAATCAGATATGTAGTTTCATTCAGAAGCCACTATTATTGCAACTGAAATATCATCCACTAATCTAACATAATAACTCTAAGATGGTTTCCTTTTATCTTTGAACACAACGGCGGTTTAAACTAAACGACATCCTCTTCAATCAAAACTATCCTGATATTAATGAGTTGGATATATTTGGATTATGTGACTTAGTCACTATTTTCTGATTCTTTTAATTAAATGTTCAATTTTAAGAACCGATTATTTCTCTTGACAATAGTAGTTTTAAAAATTTTTTGAACTCAAAGGAACATCTTTGTAGGTTCTTATGGGTTCAGTGCTAATATTGAAATTAGGGTACATATAAATCAATTTTTACCTTTAAAAATCGATCAGTCAAAATTTGAATTTTGGCCGAGAAACGCTACCAAATTTGGAAAATACTTATTTGCCACTTGCCCGTTTTAGAAATCAGAATTGTATATTCAAGTTTAATGACGTTTTATTATTAATTTATGGGAGAACTCAAAAAAAATGTCACGTATTTTAAACATGTAAATATATTTTGGAAGTACCAAAAACAATGGATGCAGTAGTTTCTTAATGAGGATGCACCGAATTTGGTTAAAGAGACACTAGTTGTTGAAGTTTATTAAGTTCAATATATAACCAAATCTGAAAAATCTGTTTTATTGCTGAAGTAATCCTAACAATCAGGTCGAACTAAAATCGGCAAGATAAGCGTTTGTAATTACGAGCATAGTTCCGAGTCAACAGTTGATGATGACCTTCATTCTGAATTCGACTCAAAGCTTACAACTATCTTTCATAGTGCTTTATACTCCGGTGCAAAGCCGTCCCTCGTCCATGGTTGCCACTGGCTATCGACATGTTAAGTACTGACATGGTTGGCTCAATGTACATGTTGCGTTCCATTCAGTACTGGCACAAACTGACAACGTACTAGCGATCTTGGCTATATGCATACATATGTATCCAAACATAGCGGTGCACATATGTATATCTTGGTCAAAGTGGTTGTAAACCAGTATATATTACGTTGGAATTTCATTCGAAATAAATTCATTGCAGCGACCAATGGTAAAACAGCTCAACGGCAAGCGGCGAGGCAAGTGATAAAGAAAGTGAGGAAGAAGACCTTTTGTGACATTGGCATTAAATAGTTAAATACATCATTTGTATGTTAGTCCTATGGCTATTATATATGAATGTGTGGCCTTGGAAGGCCAAGATGTGGCCAGTAACGACCTTGGAGCAACAGCTTCATTACAAGCAATCATACAGCATCGTGTGTGTTGTAACAATGAATATATGTCTTTATCTCACACATACACATTGAGTAAGCAGAATACAGATGTGCCTGCTTCTCTTTGTATATAATTGCAAAATATAACGGCAGGATTGTACCTAGATATATAAATATATTATATGTATCATAGGATATGTATGAGCTTATGTAGGTGTGCTTGTTGTCCCATTCATTTGTGAAACTATATGGTGCAAGTTGGCATTCAATTGGATTATGCTCGGCTCTATAGTTCAAAAGCAAAACCGTTTTCAGCATTGAGTAAATCCGTGAGATTCGAATGCATTAAGAAATTATGTATATACTTGTATATGCTATGCGCATATATCTGAACAAAAATATGATCGAAAACAATAGAAAGTATTCTTGTGAATCAGTGTTTGAGACAAGTAAAGCTCTAATGGAATTCGAAGTAAACATAGGAATAGCAACCCGAATAGCATTACCTGTCTTCCATCTCTTTTGTCTATATCGAAGAAGACGAGCAAGCACGATTTTCCTTATATTCATATCAACAACTTATTATTAGTAAGTGTCAGTCATGTCACAAACACATAATGGAAACATAACCGCCAAGGATCAAAGAACTCTTCTCAGCCTTGAATAACACGACCTGTTAAGCAGCATGTTATAGGACCGATGTTTCAAACATAATCGGAAGCGTGAGAGTCCAAAGTCTTGACAAATTCAAGAATCGTGACATCAAGACATGAATGAAAACAGAGCACTGGTTGTTAAAACTCTTAAAACTAGGACTTCTTGTGATTTAGCCAGCGTGAAGAACCGTTACACCGCAAAAGTTCACCCGACGCAAACCTAATAGCCATTCAATAGCAATCCACAAGAAACAGAACACCCTCTGCCATTGATTGTGGAAATGCTTTTCGTTGCACTTCTTAACTTTGGTAGTATCCTCTACGATTTGTAGTTATAACCATACAAATCTTATTATGAAGTAGCTCGTTGCGTATTTAAGCATTCAGCATGATAAGACTGGCGGGCTGTAACAACAACACAATATCCTTGTTACCTCGGGTACATCTAACAACTTTCCTTCTAAGCATTAGAAGATAAAGGCCAATAGTTCTACGAACATATCTTGGCCTAGAAAGGAATGAATACTGGAACATTTCAATGTTTCTTGGCAAATATTTGTAGATTCAATTTTCTCCAATTACAACAACTCGAATTTTGAAGAGTAATTATTTGACAATGGCATCGAAAAATATATTTAGTTAAATTGCTAAAAGTTCTTAATCAACACTATGTCACTATAAATTATGTTTCAGCATTAAATAATGCTTCAGATTTCAAGAGTAATCTCTTTTGTAATGAGCCAGACTAACTTTCAGATTTCAAGAATACCTTTTGGAAAATGGTTAAGGTTAATAACAAACAAATCTCCATTCTTTAAAATAGCTCGTTCACATGGGATGAGAGACAGATTTTAATTTCTGAAGGAACTCGTTTTTATTTTTAAATTAGGACTTGAGATTGCCTGATATCGGGGGATGACTTACGATATTCTCGGAGTATGTAAACTACTTCTATAGGAACTTAGTTTTTTATAGTTTCAATGGATTTCAAAATATCGAGCTATTGGTTTTTTTAGGCCGTAGGACGGACGAAAGGCTTCTAATAAAGGCTTTTTAGGTTCCATTCACGGAGAATGCCGAAATCACTGTAATAGCTTAAGACCTTGGTTTTAGCGCCATCAGAGATTGCGTCTAACTCTTTTATTTTAATATTTCATTGCTTCTCTTTCAAATATTTTCAATAATAATACACAGTCTTTAAATTTGAAAACAATGCTGACAGAAGTTTCTTTTTATTTCTCAAAAAATCAACTTTTTAACATTCTTATGTAAAATTTGAATTTAAAAATAAACATTATTTATAATTACGAATCAGAAGACTTCAAATAAGTTCAGCAAGAAAGCAAAGGAAATTGCGGCAACCAGAAATTTATGCTACGCCTATTTTGCTGGCCTATACCACTACATCGAGACACACAATAGCATAAGTGGCCTACAACATCAAAGCAAAATCGACACGTACCAACTTGACTGTGTGGGACACTTTGTGGTGAATACTAAGGAACATGCAACACACGTCTATTCAACAAAATCAATTCACATTCAAACTTATGTATGTGGCACGTGTAAGTGGCATGGAAATCGACAACATCATTTGATGCTCGTTTGCTCAGAAAACCAATATTTTGTCAATGAATATATACTCTCTCTTCTCACAAGTATGGCGATGTTTAGAGATTAGAGGAAGTGAATGAGTGAGTCAAGTATTAGTCACGTTGTTAGTATTCGATTCGCTCATGCTCCGATATACGCCATTATACAGTGTACTTGTCTATACATATGAGTATGTGGGTTATTATCATATAAGACGTTCGATTATGTAGTCTACGAGTGGAATATAATCTGGAACGAATTTGTTAGCATTGCCTATGGACTGCCAATGTTTACTGCCACTGAAGTGGTGAAATGGTGCATGTGGCACGAACACGAAAGAAGCAATAAACGGATTCAATAGAGGGCAAAGAGTGGAAATTCTGAATATATGCGTTCTTTAGCACCCCAGTAAGTTACATAGAAAGTTGCGGATGTGCAGAGTCGCTAAGTCAAAGAACCGAAGTAGAAGTATTGGAATGTCAGTAGGCCTCTTCATCCACATATGCAAACAAAAATAACTAACGCATATACACATACAAGTCAACTGCTCATACTTATGTACACAGTATGTGCGTAGGTGCTTGTTTGGAAGCGTGGCTTTTGAAAGCCGACAACGAAAATTGTATGTGTGTGTAAAAAATTGGACAAAAATAGCATGTAAACAAAGTATAAAAGCTAACAAACAAGGCATAAATAAATATGACACATACTACAATATGTACATATTTACAACAACCTCGAGTGGGCTTTGCATTGGCTTAAGCTTGAGAGTGAAACCAGTGCCAAAGTCGCCGCTTATTTGCGGTATAGCCGGCGATAAGTCAACAGTGCGAGTGCACAACAACAAAACTTGAACTTAATATACACATGAGCTACGCCAAGCAGAGGATGTGAAATGTGTATAAAATGATAGAGAAATGGGCTGAAAATGGCTGAAAGCTAGAAGTTGGTTATTAAAGCAAAGCGAAAATTAAATACTAGTATACATATATAAAACAATACACGGAACAATATAAAGTTGCAACATCTTTCAGTTTGAACTCTGTGTAAAAGTATTGTATAGTATCAATATAGTCAGGGCGTCAACTTAGATAACATACTTAGGTGGTATTTTACATCATTCTAAAAGCCGTATTGCATAATTAAAATTTCAATAACAGGAAATATTTCTTTTAGTTTGTTGCATGACGCAGATCGAATGATCGGACCTGCAGAAATTAAATAAATGAGTTAAACAATATCTGGAACAAACTTGGTTCAAGTAGCATCCGCCAGTAAGATAAATTTTTCTCATTTCATATCATTTCCGACTAGTTAAAAACTAGACACAATCGATCTAGCTCACATACATATATGTATGTCCATATTTCATTATACTTAATATTTTTTAATATTTACATACTATAAAAAAAAACACGTCCTCTGTGTTTGAGTGCCATGCCTCATGTGTCACATGCATCCAATGACAAGTCAAACATGCAATTCGATATCGAATGCAAGTCTAACTTTACGTACGCTCTATGTACATATCTATTTATGCTGTTGTTTGTCATTTTGTCTATCAAAATATACATACATGTACTGCTTTGTTAAACAGTCCGCCTTGTAAATATTTTGCACACATAGTAAACTTTAAATAGTGTCTAAAAGCTTAGACTAGAAAATGGTTTAAGTGCGCAAGCTGCCAAAGAAAGTCAGTCAAATATTGCGCTGGGTCAACAAATCTACTCCCTTGCCACAAATACAACTATACCTATACATATTTATATACATGAAGCAATGTTTACAAGTTTACTGTATATAGTTGTGTTTTTAAGTATATATCGGTATCTATATGTTGGGGTATGTGGCAAGTACAACGTCTAGCGAGCTTAGCCTACAAATACGAACAGGTCACCAAAGCAAAACAAACTGCTAACTACAAGTACATATATATTAAAACACGTAGGTACCTATGTGTATGTGAGTTTTTATATACATATAGTACATATATGTGTTTCTGTAAGATAGTCTATTTTGGCCGTAAATCAAGTGTGGCAAGCGGGATTCTTAGCTTTTCATCTGTGGCCTAGCTAGACTCACTTACAAGGCCTCCGCCTGCCTCCGTTTTGAAATACAAAACCACAACTAAACATACACATGTGTATACACTGACACACATACTCACACTTGATTCTCCTAACACATCCCTATTGATAGATCCTGCCACTCAAGTTTACATGAATATTTAGTGGGTTTTAAGCAGCCCCTAGCCGAAGACCCACAGAAAGCAATCCTGTTTCGGAATATGTGTGTGTGTGTATTAAATGGAGCACATATACCGTTATCCGCACGCATGTGCTCTACCAAATCCCTCATACATAGCTACGTGCCACTCTCGTTGTCTAATTTGTATAAGGAAAACGGAATTTGCATATTAGACGGTTTACAGGGATAAGTGGCAAAAAGCTTACACACCTAAAGCTGTCACAGCATACCAAGGATGCTTCTTTGCTGAAAATGCACACGCATACATGTACTATAATTATCTATGGGGCATGTTGGTGCTCAGTGAGTTTTACGTAAATTACGCTTAGAGTAGCGGTAAAGTCAAAAGCTGAAATTGACTAATTTTTGGTTAATGAAGTTGTGCATAGAAAAGCAGCTTTCAAGTGGGCGCACTAAGGTCATGTGCTTCTTGGTTTGGCTTCTTTTAGCAATTTTTTGCGTTATAACCCTAATTTTGCTTTCACTGCAGTATAATTAATCTGAAAATGTTTCGAGCTTCCACTGGTACCTGTCGATATTAGTGATCGTTTTGATAGGTGTAGGCTTTATTGGCCTTAATATGTGGCTACAAGCTGTTTGGTTGCAACAGTTTGATTACATATAAGATGGATGCATAAGCTGAAAGCTGAAATATAAGGATGAAAGAAGCTTTCACTTAAGAGTTTTTACTTAATTCAAATCCGCAAAACCAAGTGGCTCGATAATATGTGGGGCAGAAGCATTTTTGGTAAGTTAAAATTATTGAACTTTGACTACTAAAATACATAAAATGTATTTACGGAAGCAGCAATATTTTTTTAATGTATGACCTCGCACTTAAAGTATAAAAAGAAAACCAGTATTTCCATTTGAATTAGTTTAACATAATTTATTGAAGCTTTACGGACCTTTGTTTAGTCTTAAAGTCATCAAATGACAGGCAATACAAGTAAAATAATGGTATTCTGACCCAAAATCGACCTCAAAACTTGTGTTCTCATAAAATTATGAAAATAGTTGCAACCTAAATTTTCATTCAATGCATTCATCTGTAGTAATAATTATCCATAGATTTTTTTTGAGTAAATTTAGACCTAAAAAAATGTTCCTCGCGTAATGTTCCAGGTCTTAAATAATAATACTCACTTTGTTGAAAAAATATAAGTCTAATCAGACATCGTAGCACAAGAAATAATAACAACGAAGCTATTATATTTAAGAGCTTGCCAGAAAACTATGTAATTTTATTACTGTTATTATTATTAAATAAATAAAAAATCACTTGAAACTGCTCCGCATTAAAATTATATAGCAGTAACCTACATTAAAAATTTATAGCCTAATATATACAGCTAATATATATATAATATAGTGGTTGTTATATGTAACAACTTTATTCAAAATTTAATGCCGTTCTCAGCAATTTTCTTATCGTTTTATCGCCCAAAGCTATGGCAATAAACCTTAGAGCACAACAAATGATTGTAAATTTTTAGTTTGGCAAGGTTTGTTTCTCATGGCAGGCTTAAGTGGTACTTGGCAATAAACATCGAAATTAGAACGCCAACTCGACAACTACTTGATTTGAGAGCTCTGAAACAGGTGTCCCAGAGCAAAAAAAGAAAAATAATAAAAGCCAAACACAAAATGGCAAAGTAAAAATAACGAATGATTCAAGTGTGCAAAAATGACGATTGTAAAAAATTTGAGTATTACTTTTTTATGGCAAAAGCTAAAAAAAAGCTAAGCGTTAACCCCATATGTTTTTAATTTTTCTGCTGTAAATTTTGTTTTTATACACTTGCAACATGTTGCTACAGAGTATAATACCTTTGTTCACATAAATACAATAGCTAAAGTATTGCTAACCTGTTGCAAGAGTACAACAAATTTCAGATTTCTTACCAGAGTCAATTTTTAATCAGTTAAGGAAAAGCCTTACAACAACTTCAAAACTATAACCATTGTCAAGTAGATAAACACAACGCTCAAGTTTTATGAAAGCTCGTTGGAGTCTATGTATATTTCCAATGCACTTCACCCGCTCTGCTCTGCCAATCACTTCCAGAATTTTATTGTCTAATAACAAAACCACTACAATTACTCCATAAAGTTTATAAAACTCGTTTACGCATAGCGGTGTGAAATATCCCACCTCCTATGTCAATCTTCGCCGCGGAAATGCCTGATTTTATGTTTATAAGGTGAACAACACCATGCAAACGCGTTGGCACATGCGAATACAAAGGAGCGGATTGTTGTTTACTTCGCAGAATAAAACAAAAACAATTTCAGAACACGTGTTTTTCAAATTTGTTATACGCCCTGTTTAGCAAAGCATTATAATCGCATTCACCGCGCAGTGAGCTGTCAATGAAAAGTGCTAGATATACCCGTATCTATATATTTAGATCTATGTAAATATATGTACATATATCAACATATATCAAGTTCTTGAGCGATCGTTTAAATGCTTTAAATAAACAAGCCGAAGCCTTTCAAATGAACAATGCACAAATGTTGCTAAATAACGAGAATAAAGAGATATCATTTTATGTCTGCAGAAAGCTTTGAGACTAGACAGTGTGACAGGCAGACAGACGGAAAGACAGACAGACAAAGAGACCTGCAGATAGACACTAGATAGACAGCCAAGCTAAAAATTTTTATTAAAACAACTGACACATTTACCATCATAATAAATCGGCCTTCAATGATTGTTATGGCCCAGTTTATTCATGCGCGCATTCAGAAAATATTCTAAAAGGAAAATGTAGATATTTTAACTTGAAATTGCGCACACAATACGTATACACAAGTAAATATGTGCCAAACGGTGTGCTTGTGTAAAAATGTTAACATTTATGGAAAATATTTTCTCACTTTTAAATTCTCCGCAATTAACTTGAAAATGCACGCCTGGAATGTAGGCTAAATAAATATTGTAAATGAGTGCAAATAAATATTTTATACATGAGTAAGAAAAAACACAAACATTAAGGTGGATCGGAGGTTTGAATTATTAGAATGACGAAACTTAATTGCAAATCTGCAAATATTGTGGGATTAAATTCTGAAGAGATTAGATAAAACAAGTAAGAAAGGCTAAGTTCGGCGGTACCGAACATTTTATAATCTTGCAAGTTGCATTAATCAAAGTCAAGGACATACTTTACGATGTTAAACGTCAAAAAGAGGATCAGAATCTAAGTAATATATGCATACATTATATGCATACACCAAATATAACTTATACCCTTATCTACATATACATAAAGTCGGCATCAGATTTGGTAGAAAAACCGAAATCACCGAAATTTTCATTAAGATAATCCATACATCCAGCATAAAGTCAACAGGAAGTTCTAAAATCTTTATATTTGGTGCATGGGGGCTCTGGGAAGTATTGACCCGAATCCCCCCATTTTGGATACACAGAATTACTATTGAAGGAAACAGGATTCTGTTACAATTTCTATTGCATATCTCACACATTGACCGTAATTTTCGAACAAAAGTCAATTATATATAGGTTCTGGGGTCCACATACTCGGTACCTAGTGTCTTTGAAGAGTTTTAGTTGAATTGAACAATTTTCTGTCATAAAGTGGTAGAGTTCAAAGGCATTATTCGTGCAAAGTTTAATCCCATTACATTAATTTATTCTTGGTTTATTACTGGAAACTGAACGAATAGAAGATGTAGACGTGGTTGTTGTCCGATTTCACTAATTTTCACAGAGTGACATCAAAATATGAAAATAATATCATTTTCTAAATTTTGTCAAAATCGCTCAGCCGGTTCCCGAGATGTGGGATTTCACCAAAAAGTGGGCGGTGCTACGCCCATCGTCCAATCTTTATCCCGGCCCCTATAAGACTCTTTCGTGCCAATTTCTTGGTAAAATTTTAGTCCAATTGTAACAATAAAAATATTCTAAAATTTGTAACAATAAAAAATTCTAACAATAAAAATGGCGATTCTAATTACGCCCATCTATGAACGCAATTTTTTTGTACTAGAACCTGCATACCAAGTTTCATCAAGATATCTCAATTTACCTCAGTTACTGCTTGAACGGACGGACGGACAGACAGACGGTCATTTTTTATAAAAAAAAAATAATAATGTTTTTTAACCGATATTCAGCACATCTCAATATGCGAATGATGAAGAAGAAAATACTCCATCTTCTCACCAAGTTGAATTACAGTCCA